>NW_024756914.1:737663-742663 GCF_018991925.1 Homarus americanus
TTGTTGACAGGTAAGGTCTTGTTGACAGGTGAGGTTTTGTTGACAGGTGAGGTCTTGTTGACAGGTGAGGTTTTGTTGACAGGTGAGGTCTTGTTGACAGGAGAGGTCTTGTTGACAGGTGAGAGGTCTTGTTGACAGGTGAGGTCTTGTTGACAGGTAAGGTTTTGTTGACAGGTGAGGTCTTGTTGACAGATGAGGTCTTGTTGACAGGATAGGTCTTGTTGACAGGTGAGGTCTTGTTGACAAGGTCTTGTTGACAGGATAGGTCTTGTTGACAGGTGAGAGGTCTTGTTGACAACTGAGAGGTCTTGTTGACAGGTGAGAGGTCTTGTTGACAACTGAGGTCTTGTTGACAGGTGAGGTCTTGTTGACAGGTGAGGTCTTGTTTACAGGTGAGAGGTCTTGTTGACAGGTGAGGTCTTGTTGACAGGGAGAGGTCTTGTTGTCAGGTGAGGTCTTGTTGACAGGAGAGGTCTTGTTGACAGGAGAGGTCTTGTTGACAGGTGATGCCTTGTTGACAGGTGAGAGGTCTTGTTGTCAGGTAAGGTCTTGTTGACAGGTGAGGTCTTGTTGACTGGTGAGAGGTTTTTTGACAAGGAATGTTGTTTCTCTCTCTTTCTCCGTCTTCCCTTTAAGACAACAGTATGTTATGCGGTCATTCAGTTACTTCTCTCTCCCTCTCTCTTTAATTCGCATTTTTCTATTTTGTTTCTTATCTCTTAGTACTGTTTTCCTTTTCTTATGTTTCTCCCTCTTCGCATTATCTCAAAGCTGTATTTAATAACAATAACATTTTACACAGTTTAATCACAAAGGAGTTGAACCAGATTTTCGGCTCAAAGGATTAGTGTCTGAAATGTGATGTTATTGTAAACCTTTAATGTTTGTGTGGTGCGATGGTGATGGTTATTATTATTATTATTATTATTATTATTATTATTATTATTATTATTATTATTATTATTATTATTATTATTATTATTATTATTATTATTATTATTATTATTATTATTATTATTATTATTATTATTATTATTATTATTATTATTATTATTATTATTAGTATCAAAACCTTGTCAATATTTTTTGGGTCGAAATATTTGTCATGGTTCATATATTATTGTTGTTGGGTGTATGTGGGTGTAGATGGGTGTATGTGGGTGTAGATGGGTGTATGTGGGTGTAGGTGGGTGAAGGTGGGTGTAGATGGGTGGTGTGTAGATGGGTGTAGGTGGGTGTGGGTGTGGGTGGGTGTAGATGGGTGGAAGTGTGTGAATATTGGCGTAGGGGTGTAGATGGGTGTAGATGGGTGTAGATGGGTGTATGTGGGTATAGATGGGTGTATGTGGGTATAGGTGGGTGTATGTGGGTATAGGCGGGTGGATGTGGGTGTGTGTAGGTGTATGTGTAGTGGTGACATGGGTGTAGTGTGGGCTAATAGTATAACCTAACTTGTTATTCTGACCAAACCTAAGCTAACCTAAGCTAAGCTAAGCTAACCTAACCTATCCATTTATATGCTAATAACAGTATTACACGCCCAAATGTCCATCACTGTGGGTGGGCTTGGCATTAGCGGAAGGGCAGGCGTGTGTGTGGGCGTCGTTGGGACCCACAGTGCACCTTTCATGGCGTGGGTGGGCGTGGTGTGGCGTGGGCGGGCGTGTTAAAGTGAGAAATAAGTAAGAGGGCCGCCCGGGCACACCGCTCTGCCTCTACTAGATAATCCATGATGACCTTACGACTCCGGCAAAGGTCAGAGGTCACCCGGCCAGCCAGGAGTCACCTGCCAGCCAGGGGTTACCCGGCCAGCCAGGGGTTACCCAGCCACCAGGGGTCACCCGGCCAGCCAGGCTGGCCACCATGGGTCACCCGGCCAGCCAGGGGTCACCCGGCCAACCAGGGGTTGCCCGGCCACCAGGGGTCACCCGGCCAGCCAGGGGCCGCAGGCACCCAGGGTCACACAGGCATCCAGTAGTCACACAGGCACCCAGGGTCACGTAGGCACCCAGTAGTCACGCAGGCACACAGGCACCCAGTAGTCACGCAGGCACCCAGGGTGACGCAGGCACCCAGGGTCACACAGGCATCCAGTCACACAGGGTCACGCAGGCACCCAGGGTCACACAGGCATCCAGTAGTCACACAGGCACCCAGGGTCACGCAGGCACCCAGGGTCACACAGGCATCCAGTAGTCACACAGGCACCCAGGGTCACGCAGGCACCCAGGGTCACGCAGGCACCCAGTAGTCACGCAGGCAAACAGTCCCTATTAATCACGTCTGGTTAGTGAGGACTATTAGTAACTGGTGAAACTGCCCCAATTTTCACCCTTTACACCAATCTCCCATTAATTTCCGCCAATTTTGATGTCTAATTAATTTCCCTTAAATGTCTCACCAATTTTCCGTGGGTTTCTAGCACTTCTCTATTTATTTCCTCACAGTACCGTACCAATGTCCTCTAATTTGTTACTAATTAACCGCTTATTATAAAGGAATCCATTACCAGTTTCTCAGATATCCGACATACTTTTTTATAAATTTTCTCACAAATTTCACGCGTGTTTTTGCACTTCCTGCTGGCTCCCTGTCCCGAGGTTCACGTGTTCATGGTCAGGGTACCCTCAGTCGACCCAGCTGTGACACATCCCCAGTAGTGAAACACATCATCTTAACACCCAAGTAGTGAGAAACATCTACTGAGAGAGAGAGAGAGAGGAGAGAGAAAAAAAAAAAAAAAAAAGAGAGAGGACGGGAGTATTTCCTACTACAACATTGACTACATTACGAGGGTTGACCTGGTCCTGTGGCTGTGAGGCGGATGTTGCTTCACTCACCTCCACCCACTGACACCCACCCACCCACCTGTCTACCTGCCTCACCCTCATGATTGTTACCAGCGGCTCACCTTGAATATACACACACACACACACCCGCGCCTACACACACACACATGCAAAACAACCCCACGCACCCACACGCACACACACACACACACGTCCTCGGCCTACACAGAAACACGCAAAACAATCCCGCACGTACACACACGCACACACACAAACACACATCCGTATCTACACACACAGACGCACACCTCACACACTTGCACACTGATTTACTATGCTTACGCACCATATTCCTACGCTACCTTCCCCTATCCCACACTCACACCCACACTCCACTATCCCACGCCAACCACTATCCCACACCCACACACCACTGTCCCACATCCACATACCGCTATCCCACACCCACATACCACTTTCCCACACCCACACTCCACTATCCCACACCCAAATACCACTGTCCCACACCCACACCCGTCCCACACCCACACTCCACTATCCCACACCCACACACCACTGTCCCACACCCACATACCACTGTCCCACACCCACATACCGCCATCCCACACCCACATACCACTTTCCCCACACCCACACTCCACTATCTCACACCCCAAATACCACTGTCCCACACCCACACTCCGCTGTCCCACACCCACACTCCACTATCCCACACCCACATACCACTGTCCCACACCCACACTCCACTGTCCCACACCCACACTCCACTATCCCACACCCACAGTCCACTGTCCCACACCCACAGTCCATCTACACCCACCCACTGTCCCACACCCACACTCCACTGTCCCACACCCACACTCCACTGTCCCACACCCACACCCACTGTCCCACACCCACACTCCACTGTCCCACACCCACACTCCACTGTCCCACACCCACACCCACTGTCCCACACCACCCACCATCCCACACCCACAGTCCACTGTCCCACACCCACACCCACTATCCCACACCCACAGTCCACTGTCCCACACCCACAGTCCACTGTCCCACACCCACACTCCATGAAGGTTTCTGACTGATTCACTTAAACCATAATAACAATAATGACAATACCTTACGAATCCTTTGATAATATTTTTATGTTAATTTTGTTTCATCTAAAGTCAACCAGTTAGACAACTTCTTGCGTCTATAGTTGGTGGAAAAATAAGTTCCCGCTGACGAGTCTTTGAGAATCTCCGTCGTGGATTCTTAATTGTAATGGTTCCTTCCGTTAGCCATTGTTTACCACGGCAGCGTCCGGCCCACACCCTATATACGTCTGGCAGTGAGACCACCACCACTGCCACCACCACCACCACCAACACCAACACCACCCACCACACCACCAACACCACCAACACCACTATCACTGCCACCACCACCACCACCAACACCAACACCACTATCACTGCCACCACCACCACCACCACCACCACCACCAACACCACTATCACTGCCACCACCACCACCACCACCACCAACACCACCAACACCACTATCACTACCACCACCAACACCACATCATCAATGCAACCACCACCACCACCACCAACACCACCAACACCACTATCACTGCCACCACCACCACCACCAACGCCACCACCTATATTATACAAACCGAAATTATTTAACGTATTTTTTAGTTCTGTCTCACTAAATTGAAATATTATAAAGTCAATATAACTTAGTGAAGTTCTCTCTCCTCGGAAGGAGCCTTATGGGGTATTATTTACGAGGCGTTCAAATAGGGCTGCATTTTGTAGGAGTATCAAACGTACAGTATTTTGTGGCGCTCTTTGTCTCTGTCAGCTATTGTCGAGTGTTTGAATGAGAGAGGAGAGAGAGAGAGAGAGAGAGAGAGAGAGAGAGAGAGAGAGAGAGAGAGAAACTATATTGACACTTTTTTTTTTTACTTTTGGTATTGAAGGAAGGGAGGGAGGAGGGGGGAGGGAGGTAGGGAGGGAGGGAGGGGAGGGAGGTAGGGGAGGGAGGGGAGGAGGGAGGGAGGGAGGGAGGGAGGGAGGGGAAGAGAGGGAGGGGGGTGGGGGAGGGAGGGGGGGAGGTAGGGAGGGAGGGAGGTAGGGGAGAGGGAGGGAGGGAGGGGAGGTAGGGGAGGGAGGGAGGTAGGGGAGGCGGTAGGGA
>NW_024756914.1:747663-785805 GCF_018991925.1 Homarus americanus
TTCAATGACGTCACCGCCCCAGAACACATGAATGACGTCAGAGATAGACAGGTTCAAAAAACCGTCTCTTTAGGGGATAATTGACGTAGGTGCGGCCTCTCCCCGTATATTCTCACTCCGTCGGGAACAGATGTTGAAATGTGTGGTGTTGAGCTGTAAATAGCTGCTAAACAGGTGACTGATGGCTGTTTAAATCACTCAAGCCAGGTGTTGAACTGTGTGTGTGTGTGTGTGTGTCCTGTACTCTATGTATGTGTGCATGTATGTGTGTGAATGTGTGTGTGTATATGTAGTGTGTCTTATACTATGTGTGTGGGTGTGTGTGTTTTATACCACACACACCCACACACACACACACACACACACACACACACACACAACACACACACACACACACACACACACACACACACACACACACACACACACACACACACACACACACACACACACACACACACACACACACACACACACACACACACACACACACACACACACACACTCATTCACAAAGACAAGAGCCAGACATAAATACATATATACGGACAGACAGAAACACGGACGGACTGTCACAAGTGTTAAGGTCGCGATTAATATATCGCATGAGTCATAGTGACATCCGTGTGTGTGTGTGTGTGTGTGTGTGTAAACAGGGCCTTCCATCACATGTAAACCAACACTATTAATATAAAAATTGAGTGGCGGGTTCTGGTAACACTGTGTGAATGACTGACCTACAATGTTCTGGTAACACTGTGTGAATGACTGACCTACAATGTTCTGGTAACACTGGTGAATGACTGACCTACAATGTTCTGGTAACACTGTGTGAATGACTGACCTAATGTTCTGGTAACACTGTGTGAATGACTGACCTACAATGTTCTGGTAACACTGTGGAACTGACCTAATGTTCTGGTAACACTGTGAATGACTGACCTACAATGTTCTGGTAACACTGTGTGAATGATGACTTCAATGTTCTGGTAACACTGTGTGAATGACTGACCTACAATGTTCTGGTAACACTGTGTGAATGACTGACCTACAATGTTCTGGTAACACTGTGTGAATGACTGACCTACAATGTTCTGGTAACACTGTGTGAATGACTGACCTACAATGTTCTGGTAACACTGTGTGAATGACTGACCTACAATGTTCTGGTAACACTGTGTGAATGACTGACCTACAATGTTCTGGTAACACTGTGTGAATGACTGACCTACAATGTTCTGGTAACACTGTGTGAATGACTACCTAATGTTCTGGTAACACTGTGTGAATGACTGACCTACAATGTTCTGGTAACACTGTGAATGACTGACCTACAATGTTCTGGTAACACTGTGTGAATAACTGACCTACAATGTTCTGGTAACACTGTGTGAATGACTGACCTACAATGTTCTGGTAACACTGTGTGAATGACTGACCTACAATGTTCTGTAACACTGTGTGAATGACTGACCTACAATGTTCTGGTAACACTGTTGAAGACTGACCTACAATGTTCTGAAGCACTGTGAATGACTGACCTACAATGTTCTGGTAACACTGTGTGAATGACTGACCTATGTTCTGGTAACACTGTGAATGACTGACCTACAATGTTCTGGTAACACTGTGTGAATGACGCTAATGTTCTGTAACACTGTGTGAATGACTGACCTACAATGTTCTGGTAACACTGTGTGAATGACTGACCTACAATGTTTTGTAACACTGTGTGAATGACTGACCTACAATGTTCTGGTAACACTGTGTGAACAATAAACAACACTCACCTTGTTCTGGTATCACTACATTCATACCACGATACACTCACCTTGTTCTGGTATCACTACATTCATACCACGATACACTCACCTTGTTCTGGTATCACTACATTCATACCACGATACACTCACCTTGTTCTGGTATCACTACATTCATACCACGATACACTCACCTTGTTCTGGTATCACTACATATACACACACTACAAGTTACACCATGTACAGTACGTGTGTATAAGTTGGTGTGGATTAGTAGTAAATAAACAAGAGTAACACTTAAGTTGTACCAGTCACCCATGGTATGACCCCAAGTGACGTCACACAAGTCAGGAGGAAATTTACGTGTTTATATAGTGAAGATAGTTTATATTATTAAGAGAATGTATATTAAGGTGATATATATAACTTACGGTCACAGCGTTAATGACTTTTTAAATATTCTGGTATATTCTGGTATAATGTGGTATAGTAATCACTTATAAAATGCAAAGATTATCTCTCTCTCTCTCTCTCTCTCTCTCTCTCTCACCTCTGCCGGGTCATGTCAGGTAAAAGCTTTATCATATAATTACTACCGCCATTTATGAACAGGTCAATGCACTTAGAGCCAGATATCTCCCCGATTATCTCTCTCTCTCGCTCCATCTCTCACTCCTCTCCCCCCCTCTCTCAAGCACCATCCTCTCCCCCCTCTCTCAAGCACCATCCTCTCAAAATTTATCTCTCAACCGTGACCACAAAACTTGAGAGAGAGAGAGAGAGAGAGAGAGAGAGAGAGAGAGATTACCTGTCCAAAATATAAATGAGCTTTATAATGAGCCCGAGACACAGGTGGGCCAGGTGTCATGTTGGGCTCCCACGACCAGGTAATAATAATGACTCCCACGTTACCTGCCAGGGAGGCGTGTGTGGGAGGTGACGCCTGTGGGGGAGGGAGATGTGTAAACTGCTGTGTGTGTTACCATCGTCACTACCATACCAACACACACACAATAGGTCATTAAACAGTTCACTTCTAGACCACTTCAAGGGATCATAATCTTGGGATTACTGGACGGCTGTGCTGAGAGAGAGAGAGAGAGAGAGAGAGAGAGAGAGAGAGAGAGGACAATATACTGTACTTAATAAATCCTTGGTGGTACTGAAGCTGCCTTGTGTTTATTGATTCTCGACCCAGGCTAAAGTTGACCACATGTAGGTTACTTTAGGTTAGGTTATGTTAGGTTAGGTTACGTTAGGTTGGTCTGTCTGTCTGTCTGTCTGTCTGTCTGTCTGTCTGTCTGTCAATGAGCCAACACCGAGGAAGACGGCGACCAATCACAGCCCGAGTTTGACCTAAAATTCCGAGTGGCCAATCATCATGAAGGACGAGGGTCATGACCCAAAATGTGAGAGTGTGGGAGAGTGTGTGGGAGAGGAACCGCGGAGAGAGAGTGTGTGGGTGAGTAGAGTGTGGGAGAGTAGAGTGTGTGGGTGAGTAGAGTGTGGGAGAGTAGAGTGTGTGGGAGAGTAGAGTGTGTGGGAGAGGAACCGCGGAGAGAGAGTGTGTGGGTGAGTAGAGTGTGGGGAGAGTAGAGTGTGTGGGAGAGTAGAGTGTGTGGGAGAGTAGAGTGTGTGGGAGAGTAGTGTTTGGAAGAGTGTATGGGGAGAGTGTGTGGGAGAGTAGTGTTTGGAGGAGTGTATGGGGAGAGTGTGTGAGGAAGGAGAGAGTGTGTGTGGGAGGAGAGAGTGTGGGAGAGTAAAGGAGTCATTAACACACTCTCCCAGGGTAATGTCGCTGGTTGGTCGCACTCAATCGCTTCAGTAACCAAACAGAATGCAGTTTATTTTGAGTGACTTATAATTGTTTCCGTGAGTGGATACTGCGGTGAGAGGGAGGGTGAGAGGTGGGTGAGGAGGGAGGCGGGTGAGAGGTGGGTGAGAGGAGGGCCGGGTGAGAGGAGGTGAGTGGGAGGTGGGTGAGAGGAGGGTGGGAGGCAGGTGAGAGGTGGGTGAGGAGGGCAGGTGAGAGGTGGGTGAGAGGAGGGCGGGTGAGAGGGCAGGTGAGAGGGTGGGTGAGAGGAGGGCAGGTGAGAGGTGGGTGAGAGAGGAGGGCAGATTGAGAGGGTGGGTGTGAGTGAGATGGAGGTGGAGAGGGATGGCGGGAGGCTGAAAAGGGTGGCAGAGAGAGGGAGGGAGGAAGGGAGGGAGAGAAAAGTTTGAGAGGGAGTGAAGAAGGGAGGGAGGAACGGAAGAGGAGTGGGAGAGGTATGTCGAGAGGGATGGAGGGAGAGAGTGAGGGTGGGTGGGAGTGGAGGAAAGGAGAGGGTGGGGGTGATAGAGAAGGGGAAGGCACTGTCTCTGTTTCTTTCTCCCTCACTTCCCCCTTCTCTTCTCCCTCACTTCCCCCTTCTCTTCTCCCTCACTTCCCCCCCTCTTCGCCCGAGTTGGCGGAGGTGGGCAACAGGTGAGGGAGAGAGAGTTACCCGGTGCTTCAATATATTAAATAAGATGAAAGTGATCGTCTCTCTTGAAGAAAACGAGAGCCCACCTGAAGCACCCCTTTGTCTACCCCCTCGTGTCTCTCTATATCTCTCTCTGTCTCTCGCCGTATGAAGTCCCCTTGTGGTACTGTTCTCTCTACCCCTAGTATCTCTTTCTACGCCCCTCCCTCCCTCTTTCTCTCCTTCCTCCATTCTCTCCCTCCCTCTTTCTCTCCTTCCTCCATTCTCTCCCTCCCTCTTTCTCTCCTTCCCTCATTCTCTCCCTCCCTCTTTCTCTCCTTCCCTCCTTCTCTCCTTCCCTCCTTCTCTCCCTCATTCCCTCCCTCCCTCCATGTTTCACCATCACGGACCAACAGACAGAAATCATAGAAAAGTTATGAGTGAACAGCACTATGTCCTTTTATTTTACTTTCTCTTATGTCACGCCTACTAATTAGTCAAACTGGACACCTGAGTGAAAGTGAAGGTGTAGGAGTGAAAGTGGAGGCGTATGAGTGAAAGTGGAGGCGTAGGAGTGAAAATGGAGGCGTAGGAGTGAAAGTGGAGGTGTAGGAGTGAAAGTGGAGGTGTAGGAGTGAAAGTGGAGGCGTAGGAGTAAAAGTGGAGGCGTAGGAGTAAAAGTGGAGGCGTAGGAGTAAAAGTGGAGGCGTAGGAGTGAAATGAAGGATTATCTTGTAAATAATCGTGTTATCTTCATCTAAATTTATGATTTGTGAAGATAACTAAAGGTTTTATCTTAATTTATTATCGGTTTATAATTATATTTTTACAATAAACGTATTTAAAACGACAATGGAAATTAATGTTATTAGTTTTTGTGTTAATCATCGTAGTTTTATTATAGGTATTATAATTTTGGTGGTTACTTGTAATTGTTATTTATGTCAATATTGTACTGTACATGTGATTAATTCCCAATAAACAAATAATAATAAAAATATATATATAAATGTAATAATACTAAAGTTAGTAATAATATTTTTTCGTTTTCTTTATAAATGTTGTTATAGAAAATTTAAAATTTAAGGGCTAACCAAAGCATATTCTCTCTAGCTGTTGGGTCGAACAGGTCCTCTGTTTCAGCTATAAAGTTATAAACATTCCCTATTTTTATATCCATATATCTTTCTCGTTTCAGAAGGAGGTACAGGCGAATGTGGTGTAACTCGCATAACTCTCACCAATGTGTGTGTCAAGGGTTAGAGCCTCGGCACCGGACACACGTGAAAAGGGTGTTATCCAGTGTGACCTTCACTACCAAACACCACAGGTTTCCTGGTCCCCGGTTTCCTCCTGTACTAACACTGGATAAACCGCCCAAACGGCGAGTAAGCTGATAAGTGGCGAATATGATAACAAAGTATGTATAATAATAATAATTTCACTTAATTTCATGTACCCGCCTAAATTATTACTAATATATTTTTCTATAACGGTGCTACTAACATTTGAAGAAGGTTTTAGGGTTAACATTACTGATATTGAATTTATATTCTTTTTCTTATTTAATTAGAAATTTGTTATTAATTATTATACACCACTTCCTTCGCCTACTCTAAGTCTTTATTTATGAACACGTAAACACCCTAAGGCGTTTTGTTTATGAATTTATTGATAATAACTGGACTATAACAGTATCTTTATTATTAAGATCACAAAAGATCAACTTGATGTAAATAGCCAAGATATTAATAATAATAATTACTAGCAATATTAAACCAAACTAGCACCATTAAATAGCATGTTGATGATGGGGGCCTTAACACGCCCCGTTTAAACCTTATTTAACTTAACCTGACTTAACTTGAACTACTCTAAGGTATAAGATATTGGAGAAACATATATCATGCACTATAATGGATTATGATATAAGAATCTGTGATAAAAGTATCGGAACTGTAATATATGTTATGATATAGAGAAAATATTATAAGACATCGAGGAAATATAATAATATATCGTGAAATATAACGATAAATAAAGTTATATAACATGTGTTAGTAAATTAGCATATATAATGGTCACAACATAGTGAAAGTCAATAATATAATTCATAGCTATATAATGTTACATATGCATTATATATTTTATAATATATCTAATGACCGTCTGTATGACACATACTATAGAAAAAGTTTTATACCCAAATACATACAAAAAATATAGCGATTACAGTCATACATGAGAAGGTAACCAATGGGTATTTATCGAATATATTATGTTACCTATATTGAAATAATATAGGTGATAACCCTTAAAGATAAGGTGAGTATTATTATTAGACCTCTTAATGATGACAAATATAATGGAGTCTTATAAGCTGGTATAATAATAATAATAATTCAATATATATTAACGAATGATATACTACTACTTACTACTACTACTACTACTGCTTACGACTACTACTACTACTTACTACTACTACTATTTTTTTTAACGTGGCCTCCAGCCTCCCCCAATAGCCACACCTTCGCTGCCATTTTATTACCTTAATATTAAATATCCTAACTACTACTACTACAATAATATAGGAGAATGATATAGGAAAGTTATATATCATGACTTAGTATAGTAGACCATAGACAACGCCAGGCAGACGATCGACCGGTTACTGCCCACCCTGGCGCTCCTATAAAATATTTAATGATTATATATAATCATATATCGAATTCATACATGTTTTAGCCTTAAAGATAAGAGGGTGAGTATCACTGACACCAATATTTATAATGACAAATATAATATAATGTTTGTTACAAGAATAATTATTAAGAACAAAAGTGACAATTATAGGGAACAAATTATTATAAATTATATACGAGACTAATCCCAAGAGGTTAGATATGTAGTGATGAAAGAAGGTGTGCGGCGTCACTTGATCCATCATCGTAAAGTGACGTCTATGAATGAAGTCATCGGTGTGTGACTTCCTTTAGAGAAATGGAAGAATAACTTCGGTAGAACCCGTGAGGCCACCTGGTGGCCTCTGGCGGCGACCTCCAGGTCATACTGGTGACGACCTCCAGGTCATACTGGTGACGACCTCCAGGTCATACTGGTGACGACCTCCAGGTCATACTGGTGACGACTTCCAGGTCATACTGGTGGCGACCTCCAGGTCATACTGGTGGCGACCTCCAGGTCATACTGGTGACGACCTTCAGGTCATACTGGTGACGACCTCCAGGTCATACTGGTGACGACCTCCAGGTCATACTGGTGACGACCTCCAGGTCATACTGGTGACGACCTCCAGGTCATACTGGTGACTGCATTATGCCTGGTGAAATAAAGACACATTAACCAACAGGAGACAAGAACACCCTGACACAGAGCAGCGGCTGGTGCTGGTGGCAATTATAAACCACAATAAAAGAAGGTGGGAGGGTGAGGGGAAAGGAATGACAGGGATGGATGAATGAAATTCTGTAAAAAACTTACCTCAGTCTTCAGGTCAGGTCACCAAGCCAGGGAGCATCTTGGGCCCTCGTCTACCCACCGCAAGGCTTGCCCAGATACTGACAGCTGCACCCGACCCTTAAGCCGGCCGAGTGTTATCATGATACAGAATCCAGCAATTTGATTGGCTTAGAATACTGCGCATCTGGCCTTTTCAACAGCCACGTGGATGTATGTACAGCCACCTGATTGGTTGAAAAAATGTCGTGTCGTGTTCTCATAGGTCGACGCATAACGGACCGACGCTGCGACGTATCTTATCGGCTGGTGGCGTCACTGTAACGGTTCCTTCACTTAATGATAGGAAGTTTCAAGGTCTGGGAGGGGGTGAGGGGGGAGGGGTGATGGAGAGAGGGAGGGAGGTGGCGAGGGAGAGGAGGTGGTGAGAGAGAGCGATTAGGTGGTGACGGAGAGGTAGGAGGTGAGGGTGAGGTAGGTGAGGAGACAGGTTGGAGGTGAGGGAGAGAGGTAGGAGGTGAGAAGGGTGAGGGAGAGAGGTAGGAGGTGAGGGAGAGAGGTAGGAGGTGAGAGGGGTGAGGGAGAGAGGTAGGAGGTGAGGAGGGTGAGGGAGAGAGGCAGGTGGTAGGGTAGTCAAGGCGCCACTCAGGTAAGCGTAGTCTTATCACCACCAAGATAAAGTTATCTCACCTGTGTGTGCTCTCGACTGCTTCTACCACAACTACACCACAACTACCACCATTCTACCACAACTACCACCATTCTACTACAACTACCACTATTCTACCACACTACACCACAAGCACCCTACCTCTACCACACAACACCACACTACCGCTACACCACACTACTACTACACCACATAACTACACCACCACACTACCATATCACTCCAGTACCACACCACCACAGTACCACACCACCACAGTACCACACCACCACAGTACCACACCACCACACTACCACACCACCACACTACCACACCACCACACCAACACACACCACCACACACCACCACACCACCACACACCACCACACACCACCACACCACCAACACCACCACACCACCACACCAAACACCACACCACCACACATACCACCACGCACCACACCACCACACCACCACACCACCACACCACCACACCACCACACCACCACACCACCACACTACCACACCACCACACCACCACACCACCACGACCACACCCCACCACACCACCACACCACACCACCACACCACACACCACCACACCACCACACCACCACACCACCATACCACTACGGACCCACACCACCACACCACCAACACCACCACACACCACCACACCACCACACTACCACACCACCACACACCACCACACACCAACCACCACCACACCACACACCACCATACCACCACAGTACCACACCACCACACCACCACACCACCATACCACCACAGCACCACACCACCACCAACACACCCATACCACTACAGTACCACACCACCACACCACCACACTACCATACCACTACAGTACCATACCCCACACTACCACACCACCACACTACCACACCACCACACACCACACACCACACCACCATACCACTACAGTACCACATCACCACACTACCACACCACCACACCACCACACCACATACCACTACAGTACATACCACCACACTACCCACACCACCACACCACCACACCACCACACCACCATACCACTACAGTACCACCACCACCACACCACCACACTACCATACCACACAGTACCACCACCACACTACCACAACCACCACTGCACCACACCCACACCACCACACACCACCACACCACCACACCACCACACCACACATACCACCACGTACCACACCACCACACCACCACACCACCACACTACACACACCACCACACTACCACACACCACACACCAGCACACCACCACACTACCATACCACCACCAGCACCACACCACCACACCACCACACCACCATACCACACAGCACCACACACCACCACACCACCACACCACAACACACTACCACACCACCACACCAGCACACTACCACACCACCATACCACTACACACCACATCACCACAGTACCACACCACCACACCCCACCACACACACCACCACACCACCACACTACCACACCAGCACACCACCACACTCACACACCAGCACACCACCACACACCATACCACTACACACCACACCACCACACTACCACACCATCACACTACCACACCACCACACAACCATACCACTACAGTACCATACCACCACACTACCATACCACAACAGTACCACACCACCACAGTACCACACCATCACACTACCATACCACTACAGTACCACACACCACACCACCACACTACCACACCACCACACTACCACACCACCACACTACCACACCACCACACTACCATACCACAACACATACCCACACCACCACACTCACCACACCACCACATTACCACACCACCACACTACCACACCACCACACTATCACACCACCAACATGGCATAACGTTCTGTTGAAAATGTGTTATATGAAGGTATAACACACAGGAATAACACAGATATAACACATACACAGGTATAATTATCTACCATGTCTTCTAGAACAATCCCAGCCCCGTATATACCTGAAAACATGACGTCACAGAACACTCGACCAATGACAGATCAGCACGTACCATTGAATAACCAAAAACCACCACAATGAACAACAATCTCCTGAATGGCGTCTAAAAGCTTAATTCAATGAGGACCAAGAAGGTATGCTATCAGCCAATCACATGAATAATTGTCATGGAGGTGAATATATAACGGCTGAGTAAATATCCGTCATAATCTGTGAGGAGTCAGTCGTCGTCGTGTAGTCATCAAGAAAGGTGGACGTGCTCAGACTTTCCTTGAGGTACTGTTGTGTATGGTTAAAGGATGATAGTGCATGGTTGTATGACAGATAGTGTATGGTTGTATGACAGGTAGTAAAGTGGTTGTATGACAGGATAGTGTAAGGAGTTGTATGATGATAGTGTATGGTTGTATGACAGGTAGTGTGAGAAGAAGGACAGGTAGTGCATAGTTGTATGACAGTTAATTCAAGAACATAAAACTACAGATATTTCTTTATATTCTGACCACTAACCCTCCCGTCCCCCCCCAAGAGGTCGCAAGAGAGCCTGGAGGTCAACGCCAGAAGTCAAATTAAGATGGTCTGGAGGTCAACGCCAGGGGTCAATTAAGATGGTCTGGAGGTCAACGCCAGGGGTCACCAAGATGGTCTGGAGGTCAACGCCAGAGGTCAAATTATCTAGGTCCCTAACATGTCCTCGAGGTAAGGCATCGTCTCAATAATAATAATAATAATAATAATAATAAAAATAGTTGGGTGACAGTGATGGATATGACATAAGAAATAATAAGTAAGGAGAATAGAGAAATAGAGGATAGAAAGAGTAATGAATTGATAAATGGATAGAGAAAGTGAGAGAGGGATTAGCAGAGAGAGAGAGAGAAAGCACTAGAATGAGAGAAAGAGAGTTTGAGAGAGAGGGGGAGCTAAGGAAATAGAAGGAGGGAGAGAGAAAGAAAGAGGTTGATAACTATAACGAAGGAAAAATAAATCCAATGTGTGTTTACACTCACTTGTTGTCGGGTAAAAAATGTAAACATTACCTCGTGTTCTACAGCTGATGTGTATCTGACCATCACCTGATGTTGGACTCTGTGGTGATGAAGTGCTCATTCTTCACGGTGATGGGAGGACGTGGCTTCATTCTTCAGTGGTGGGACACGTGGCTATCTCGGTGGTGGAGGGAAGTGGCTTCATTCTTCACGGTGATGGGAGGACGTGGCTTCATTCTTCACGGTGATGGGAGGACTTGACTTCATTCTTCACTGTGGTGGGATGACGTGGCTTCATTCTTCACTGTGGTGGGATGACGTGGCTTCATTCTTCGTGGTGGTGGAAGGACGTAGCTTCATTCTTCGTGGTGGTGGAAGGAAGTGGCTTCATTCTTCGTGGTGGTGGAAGGACGTAGCTTCATTCTTCATGATGATAGATAGAAATGAGTAGATGGCTTCAGTAGTTTACTATATCACAAAATGTACAGTATCTCCAGCACACACACACACACCTGGTACTACTACTCACACCTATACACTCACCCAGGTGTAAGTGTACTCACCTACACCTGCAGGTACTGTACAACACTCAGGTGAGCTCAGCGTCCAAAGCCTGGTTCACCATTCCTCTCCCAATGATATGCACATGAATGAGAGTTCGAATACCACTTAATGTCGCCTCTTTATTTTATCCCTTACGCCTGTCTCTATCTCTGTGTTTAAAGTCGATAACACAGACATATATGTACCTTCTTCAAACACAGTGAGCAAAATGGTTAGGTTAGTTTTCTCTAACAGGGTGACAGCCGATTTTTTGATATATAATGAGTCAATTTTATGGCGCAGCTGACTACTCTAGCACCTGGTTTAATATTTTACCCCAATGTCATTATCTGCGCCATTCTCCTCGTTATACTTTCATATATTTTCTTTTATTTATATAATACCTAATGTGTTAAGAATGTCATGTATCGAATATTTTAATATACTTTTATATTTCTTTCGTGTTGATTTTTTCTGAAAATTTTTATTGCTTTGTACTTTCCAAACAGACATACCTATACGGAATGTCTGTTTGTCTTTATAATGTCTAAAAAAAGTAAAATTTTTAAAACATGTCCATTTTATATTTACAAAATATTAATATATCCTCAAAACTATAAGAATTTTTTTAATGTTGACTTGGACCATAATATATAATGAAGACTCGACCATAATATATAATGAAGACTCGACCATAATATATAATGAAGACTCGACTATAATATATAATGAAGACTCGACCATATTGTTTTTTGGGCTATATTATTATTATTTAGTATGTAAATTATGATGAAATAATCAGTTTTATATTATAATATTTATATCATCTTAAAGTTCGTCTGTTTACAACAATTAGAATACAACTATACCGAGTTATACATCATTATTTTATATATATCTTCAGCAATAAACAGATATATATTATTTATACTATTATTATACTCATTGTCTCTCGCTACCAGTTCTGTTATTCGCATTGTTATTAATTTGTCTGTTATAAAGTGTTATTATCACAAGCTGCTGGGTGTTGTTACAACTTATTGAGGGTTGTAATAATGCATCAATAAAGCTGAACTTTTATTATTATTTTATTAATTTGTATTATTTTATTTTATTACTACACATCTAACGAACAATAAAAATAGTCACAGAAACCTTATTTAATCGTGTAGTAAATCTGCTTATAAGATCCGCGATAAGATACTCACAGGCACTCAAGTGAGTTATGGGGACCACTTAACACTGGTCAGGTGTGTCCTAGTAGTAGCGCCACTAACCCTGTGGTGTAGCAGGCGTCAACCACTCTAGGTGGGCTAAGATCTAGAGTGCACGGTGCCTGATGGTGAAACACTCTTGAGTAATTTTCACCGAGGCACCGTTCACTCTAAGAGTGCTTTTGCCATCAGATGAGATGCATTCAGGAGTGTTCTTCACCGTAGACAGTTTATATTAATTTTGTATGTATATAAACATCTTTTAGACCAGGAAGTGTCAAACTCATGGCCTGCGGGACAAAGGTGGCCCTTGGGATGGTCAGGTGTGGCCCGCGGGATGGCGGTAAAAATTATCATCCTTAAATTATGAAAGAAATAGATATAATCATGTTTATTTAATAAATGAATTTTACATACTTAAGATCAGAAAAACACAAATGAGGTATTCCTGGTAAGCCAGGTAAGGCAATGTGGTTAAGCTGGAAACTTTAATCTCGCAAATATGTGATATAGCACTTGTGTTGGCCCTGAAGAGGGTACGTAAAATAAGAATTAGACCTCGAAAGGTTTTGAGTTTGACACCACTGTTGTAGACATTGTCCCTTAGGAAAGATAACGGCGCTAAACTGTTAATATTAACAGATAAAATGAAATATATCCTTAACTAAAACGAACGTGATTAATCTAACCAAATCAACCTAATTTAACCATTTTGGGCAACTTATTGGTTAGATTGGGTTTAGTTAAGTTTGTGCCGTCTCTCGGATCTGTTGTGTTTACACAACGGTGACAATGTCGGGGACACTATCCAATTTTTATAAGTTTAACTCATTTTTTTTCATTACTTAGTCATTTATTTGCATTTTATACAAAAAATAACGTAAATTTAGTTTTAATACAGTCCTTAATATCAGTAACAAGTTAAATCGACGATTATTATTCATTTTGTATAGTTAACAATTTATTCATTTTCTTCTTTGTTTTATAACAGAAAATGGTCACCAACGAGTATATTCTTGGGGGAAACGTTTTTAGTTAGTTATCATAGCCTTCGTGGGGCGAACACTATGTCTACTCTATATATAGGAAATGTGGGATATGTTCTATCTCAATTTTATTCTTGTTTCTCTCTCTCTTTACTCTCTCACTTTTGCTTTTTCGTCATCTTTATTTTTCTCTCTCACTATGATAAATCGCTGCCTGATAATTATAGATGAGATGATTAATTGTTTATATTATGCATAAGCATATAATTCAATATTTATAATGCAAAAGGAATGATTATCGCATTATTATGGGAGAGAGAGAGAGAGAGAGAGGTGGACAAAATAAGTAACATTCAAGTCACTGTATGACAGACGACATGTACAGAGGTGTGTGTGTGTAGGTTATTATGCACATTTAATTGACTAATACAACTATAATGAATTTCTTGCTAAAACTGCATTACCAATTCATCGTCATTTTCACCTACAAAGTTATTAATGATTTACACTAAAAATACAATCCCTCTTTTGCAGACGAAGAAAAAACAATAGCAACAAACAAAAGGTATAGACGGCACAATAAATACAAGTGTGTCGCAAAGAAAGAAACAAGAGAGCATCGGGGGTGTTGGGTGGAGGTGTGTGTGGGACCTGAAGCCTCTTAGAGCCTCCGCCATCCTAGGTAAGCCTCTGGATCCTCCTATAGTGGTGGTGACAGCTCAACACCTTCACCCTTATAGTGACAGCCATCAATACAACTGCTGGAAGCCCTCACTATCTTTCTCAAACCCTCACCTGAAAGTATTATTGTTATTTTTGTTATTGTTATTATTGTTGTTATTTTTATTATTATTGTGGGATTCTGCCCCAGAAGACAGTAGGATTACGCCCTAGAAGACGGTAGGATTCTGCCGCAGAAGACGGTAGGATTCTCTCCCAGAATACGGTAGGAATCCTCGAAGATGGTAGGATTTCCCTGTTCCCCCCTGTTCCCCCCTCCTGCTCCTCACCCTCTTCATCTTCCCTCCCTCCCTCCCCCTCTTCCTCCCTCCACTTCCTCCTCCTCCTCCTCCTGTTCTCCCTTTCTCCTCCTCCTGCTCCCCACCCTCTTCTCCTCCTCGTCCTCCCTCCTTCTCTTCCTCCTCGTCCTCCTCCTTCTCTTCCTCCCCCTCCTCTTCCTCCTCTTCCTCCTACTGCACCTCCTCCTCCTCTACTTCCTCCTTATCCCACCCCCTCCTTCTCCCGGACTACCATCACAGTTTACCGTCCGTTAAGCCGTAGTCACAGAAAACGTGTTATGGGTCACTTCTGTTCGCCTGGCGTCGCTCCCAGCCATAAAGAACGCCGGTGCGAACAGAAGGCGATGCGTCTGACGTAACCTGTCTGTCTGTCACAATAACTACCACCATCAACAAAATCCACAACAAACAAAAATTACCCATCCACAAGTACCAACAACAACTCCCCCCCCCCAGACTAATAACCATCCGGGTAATATTGACAAACATTATCTTAAGCTCAGTAGAGTACAACCTTCCGTAACGCGGCGACCATTAACACAATCCCTCGACCATTACCGCTGCCGTTACTACCACCGCCTCTGGATTTATAACCTGAGGAAGGGCAACTTTTGAAGGATTTTAGGAATTTTTAGGGAAATTTTAGGGATTTTTTGTGATTTATAAACTAAACTAAACTAAACTTCTGTTGACGCTCCTCCTGTCCTCCCCCTATTGTAGTTGAATGTGGGTGCGCCGAGTCCGTAGACTTGCTAGTGATTGTCCTCCTCCTGACCCTCCTCCTCTCCTCCCTCTCTTCCCCTCCCCCATTGTTCTCCTCCTGACCCTCCCCCTCCTCATATCCTTCCTCTCCTCCTCCTCCTACCCTCCCTCTCTTCCTCCTCTCCCCATTGTCCCTCCTCCTGACCCTCCCCCCTATCCTTCTCTCCCTCCTCCTCCTACCCCTCCTCTTCCTCCTCTCCCCATTGTCCTCCTCCCGTCCTCCTCTCTCAGCCTCTATTAAAAAGATTAGTTGAAATTGTCCTCCCCGCCTTTATCTCCGTCACAGCTGTTTAACATCGGTGTAATTAGTCTCCCTGGACACCTGCCCCACGGCTCGGGAGGTGAGGGGTGGGGAGGAGGGGCAGGGGGGGTGAGGGGATGAGGGGGTAGGGAGATGGTGAGAGGGGAGGCGGGGAGGAGGTGAGGGATGAGGGGGTAGGGGAGATGAGGGAGGTAGTGAGTGTGGGGGGGGGGTGGCTCTTCTCTCAGTCCCTTCTATGTCAGGCTTAGAGACACCAGATTTGGGATTGTCTCAGGGCTCACGTCTCTCCTGGTAACATCTCTCTATCTCCCTCTGTCTCTTCATTTTGTGTTATTCCAGTGACTCATTATTCAGTCTTTCATAATCTTGCTGAGTTAATTAATTGATGGTGTTGACTTGATAGGCACACACACACACACACAACCCCACCCACACACAATCCCCACCCACACACACAACCCCCACCCACACACAACCCCCACCCACACACAACCCCCACCCACACACAACGCCCCACCCACACACAACCCCCCCACCCAACAATCAAAAAATAATTAACATACGATTAATTATTCTATATTTCTTCCCAATCAAGAGTAAATTAAAGTAAGAATTTATGCTTCAGGAGAACTACAATACAATTCAATCGCTTTTTTTCTTTTCATTTCTTTTCATTTCTTTCACATCATTGTATAAGGTAGAAGACTCTTATTTTTCTCATTTTGCTGAGCTAATGAGGTCTACTGAGGACAAAGGTGAGGTGAAAGCTGAGAGAGAGAGAGAGAGGGTAGGTAGGTTAATGTTAGTTCAGGTGTGTTGAGGTAAATGTTCCCTTAGGGTATAATTATCTTCTCTTCTTCCTCCTTTACTTCCTTCATTGTGTCTTCCTCCTTTTACGCCTTCTCCTCCCACTATTTCCTCCTTCCTTCCTCCTCCTATTCTCTCATTATCTTTTCGTCCTCCTTCTACTCCTCCTCCTCCTCTACCTCTTCTTCTCTACCTTCCCTCCCCACCACCTTTTCTCTCCTTTTCCCCTCCTCTCCTCATTATCTTCTCTTCCTCTTCCTCCTCTTTCTCTTCTCTCATTATCTCCTCCTCCCCTCATTACCCCGTCTTCCTGCCACTAACACACTGGACCAACAGACACAGTCAACACATCACACCAGTGTTTAAACAACCAGTCTTTTTAGCTTCGTGTGGCGGGGGATAATAGGTGTGTGTGTGTGTGTGTGTGTGTGTGTGTGTGTGTGTGTGTGTGTGTGTGTGTTATTATACGTTAACCTAAATATGTCAAGAACCATCCACAGAGAGAGGGAGATCCCCACTGGTCTCCTGGTAACTTCTGACTCAAGACATCAAAAGACTTGTTCATTTTCGTCATCACAGGAACTCGACGAGGCCTTGTGTTGTGTTGCCTCACCTCACTGTTGGCACCTTTGTAACGCTCGTGGGGAACCTTTGCGATAAATGAGAGGTTATTTTTCCCTTTAGAGACTTTTCTAACACCTCACTTTGCTATCGTGTTATGTTTTTCACTGTCATCATTACCATCACTCCTAACACCACCTTTGACACCTCTGTCGTGTTTACGTTTTGTGTGTGTGTGTGTGTGTATAATGATGTATGTTCACAACATGTTCACACACACACACACACTCACAACACCCTTACACTCACAACTTAACCTCCTCACACTATCACCCCATCACAACACTGTTCACAACAACAACAACACAAGGTCTCATGTCTCACCTGAGACAGTAAGAGAGAGAGAGAGAGAGAGAGAGAGAGAGAGAGAGGACAACCTTCTCTCCATCTAAGTTGACCAGACGACCAACTTGTGGCAGTCGTGTGGCACCTTTAATATCCGGCCAGTTGATTGGCTGCCCAACTATTGCCAACAACATCTTGAAGAGATTTTACCTTCCCTCCTCCTCCTTCCTTCTTTTCCCTCCTCTTTCCCTCCTCCCCTCCTTCCTTCTTTCTCTAGCACCCTCCCTCCTTCCCCTCCTCCCTCCTTCCTTCTTTCTCTAGCACCCTCCTCCTTCCCCTCCTCCCTCCTTCTTTTCTTCTCTCATACCCTCCCTCCATTCTTCATTCCTCTCTTCTTTTCTTCTCCCCCCTCTCATTCCCTCCACCGCCCTCCCTCTCCAACCTTCCCTCCTTCCTCCCCCCCTTCCTTCTCTCCTCCTGTCTGTGACTTTTAACACTCGCTACAACCTTGTTTATCTCGTGTGTGTGTGTGTGTGTGTGTGTGTGTGTGTGTGTGTGTGTGTGTGTGTGTGTGTGTGTGTGTGTGTGTTTAATTGTTTTAAATAAACATCGTACGCCCGCCAGCACTGACTGACCAGCTCCTGTGTTATGGGAAGTTGTTACGTCGTCAACACTAACCCAACTATCGTGCATGGCTGACACTTAACAGGACTGACAGAATGCAGGTGTCGCGTTAATGATGTAACTTTCATAATAATATAAAAGTCTGCTACGTGTTTTCTAAAATGATAATTGGTAATAATGATGAATTAATTGGTTGTCAGTGAGCATGGTTTACGTCATAATACCCATCGGAATATTTAACAAGGACGTGGTAACATTTGTACATTATTATATTTAATTTGAATGCCAAGAGAGAGTCCTCCTTCTAACCTCTTCCTTCCTCCTCTTCTTCCCCATTCTTGATAGTCTATTCCACATCCTTACCCTCCTCCCCTCTCCTAATCTTCTTTCTTCTACTCCCTCCTCTCCACTGCTCTTCTCCCTCCTCCTTCTTCCCATTCTCCTCCTAACCCTTCTCCTCCTCCTTCTTCCCTCCTCCCCTTCTCCTGTCTCATTTATTCAGTATTTTATCCCCCCGTTAATGAAGCGAGAAGAGTTAGTTTCATTTACATATCACACACTGTCTCTTTGTCAACGTCTGTCTGTCTGTCTCTGTCTGTCTCTTGTGTTATTTAACTGTGTGCG
Source organism: Homarus americanus (assembly GCF_018991925.1). Taxonomy (NCBI): domain Eukaryota; kingdom Metazoa; phylum Arthropoda; class Malacostraca; order Decapoda; family Nephropidae; genus Homarus; species Homarus americanus. The sequence goes on from NW_024756914.1 coordinate 766,716, forward strand.
TCTCTGTCTCTTTCCCATTTCTGTCAGTTGATTGGGGTGGGGTGGGTGGGGTGGAGTGGGGTGGGGTGGGATGAGAGAGCAGGTTAGGTTAGGTGAGGATGGGGTGGGTGGGACGGCGTGGTGGGTGGAATGGATGGGTGGGCAAGGTGGGTTGGATGGGCAGGGTGGGTGGGGAAGCAATACTCCTCAACAATCTTCGTGATTTCCATTTGAAACTCTTCTCGTTTTATGTAAGCCAAATGATAGCGAGGCTCTCTCTCTCTCTCTCTCTCTCTCTCTCTCTCTCTCTCTCTCTCTGGAATGAACTTTGACCTCAGCTAATTTCAGCAAGTAACGTCTACCGGGTGTGGAAGCTGAGCCAACACCTGCCACACCTGAGGTCATTAGTGGGATTACCTGCCTCTCTCTCTCTCTCTCTCTCTCTCTCTCTCTCTCTCTCCGTCTAACTATCCCTATATTTCCTGTCTCTCTCCCTCACCACCTCACCTTATAATTCTCTCTATCTCTCTCTCCCTCACCACCTCATCTCAAAAGTCTCTCATCGGTTTTTGTCTAGTGAGGTAACATGGAGGTCTGGCCCTCACCCCGTATATAAATGACTGGGCAGAGAAGAGCATTATTAAATTCTTAGTTCATTGAATATTATAATCACTATCACCACTACTGCTACAACCACGACTACTACCACCACCACTACTACCATCACAACCATCAAAACCACCACGACACCCACCACCACTATTACTACTACTATCAACCACGACTACTAGTACCACCACCATTATTATTTCCAGGCAATAAGTTTCCTCAACTTTCTTTCATTAAACAATTTTCTTTTCTGGTCGATGCAGCGTTGTAATGTCCTCGTATGTACTTCACTGTTACAGGGATTACTCGTATCCTGCTTACAGGGAAGAATGTGTTGTATGTGTTTCTGTGTGTGTGTGTGTGTGTGTGTGTGTGTGTGTGTGTGTGTGCAGCAGGTAAAAACCAATTTTAATCACTCAGGACAGGTATAGCTTCTCCCACACATCTCAACCACGAAACTCTAATCTCTTCACCCAGGTCACACAGTAATCAATACCCGCACCACCACAACCTTCCAATCTTTAACTCGACCTTTCCAATCCATTTGCTAATTACTGGAAGGGTTGAGCGGCAACTGTCTCACGTTATGTGACGATTAGGGAGACGGGGGTATTGATAAAAGAGAGGAGGAGGAGGAGGAGGAGTGATATGTATGAGGTGAAATTGAGTTAGACGATCCTGCCCCCTCTCTCGCCCTCTCCTCCTGCCCTCTCTCGCCCTCTCCTCCTGCCCCCTGCTCTTACTCCACTCTTCCTCCCCCCCTCCCCTCTCCACAACGAAGCTTCAGAGGCCAAGTTGGCAACCCACATGCAAGTTTTCCTATTAAGATAAGGGTAAGGTCAATAAGAACGGAATTAGGAGAGAAAAGGGAAAGGATAAATGTACCACCATCTCCCCCTTTCCTTCCCCCGCCCCTCCATCGTCTCTTCCTTCTCTCCTCCTTCCATCTCCCCCACCTTCCCCCGCCCCTCATCGTCTCTTCCTTCTCTCCCTCCTTCCCATCTCCCACCTTCCTTCCCCGCCCTCATCTTCTCTTCCTTCTCTCCCTCCTTCCTCTCCCCACCTTCCTTCCCCCGCCCCTCATCTTCTCTTCCTTCTCTCCTCCTTCCCATCTCCCACCTTCCTTCCCCGCCCCTCATCTTCTCTTCCCTCTCCCTCCTTCCCATCTCTCCCCACCCTTCCCTTCCCCCGCCCTCCGTCTTCTCTTCCTTCTCTCCCTCCTTCCCATCTCCCACCTTTCTATTCAGGTGTAGTCTCAGGTAATTTTTCGTGATTTGCCTAATGAAGGTCAACAGTGTGTGTGTGTGTGTGTGTGTTGTTGTGTGTGTGTGTGTGTGTGTGTGTGTGTGTGTGTGTGTGTGTGTGCGTGTGTGGGTTCTTCTGTTACGTCACAATGTTAACTTTCACCGATATATTGATTTTCACTAAATATTTTGCAACTACTTTCTTTAATACTTTTTTTTTACTATTTTTACATAATTTTGTTGTTTTTTATTCGTAAAACTTCTTCTATACTTTTCCTGTTATTGTTATATGCTTTTCTATAATACTTTTGGAGATTTTCTTATATAAACTTTTAGACTCGTAAATAAGCATTTTACAAATGACTTTCAAACCAACTTTTACTTCAACTTTCTAATAAACTTTCAAACTTTCTAAAACAAAAAATAAAGCTTACATAAAAGTTTGAAATTTAATTTTTTATAAACTTTTTCATAAACCTTCACAAATACATTTAACAACCTAGTGTTTTACTTTTATCTTGGCACAAACTTTCACAACTTTTATAATACTTCCTATAATACTTTTTTGTCCCTGTACATGTTTTCAATTAGTTTTATCTAGCGAAGCATTATAACAACACGCTCGTTAACCGGCCAACGATTGTTTAGGGAAGCATCATTAATAGCCTCGTTAAGCGGGTTTTTAACTACCTTGCCGATGAAACCAATACTCTGGCTGGTATAATGATGATCTGAGCAGGTGATTAGCGGTAGGGTGGTAGTTAGTGGAGGTCACGTTAGTTAGAGAGGGGACGTGGGTGGTTAATGGAAGAGTCGTTAGTTAGGTGTAGGGGAAGGAGGTAGTTAGTTAAAACCGTTACAGTTATGGTAGTGGTAGTTGGCGTCGAAGTCGTTCATTGTTTGTCATTCTGAAGGTTTTTATAATAGTTAGGGGTAGTTTGAAGGTAGTTCTTGTCTCTAAGGTAAGGGAGTCGTATCTGTGGTCGTTTGTTTCGTAGTAGTAGTAGGAGTAGTAGTAGTAGTAGTACCCTCATCATCCGTTAAGTCAGGTCAAGTCAGGTCAGCTACATCACCCTTATGTTTGACCTCTGACCTTAAGACAACGAGATGTGCGACCTAAATATTTATGAGCTGGAGGGAGTTGGGGAAGGGTTAGGGAGGGGGTGATGGTGGGGGAGGGGGTGAGGAGGGGTGGATGGGGAGGAGGCGAGGTGAGGAGGAGGTCAGGATTACAGAAGTTGGCAATATGCAAATGAGATGTGAGACTGTGTGAGAGAGAGAGATGGATGAGAGGGAGAGATGGTGATGAATGAGGAGGGTTGAGAGGGGTAGGGGGAATGATGATGAATGAGAGGGGTGAGAGGGGCTGGGATGATACTGGGTGAGAGGAGAGAGATGATGAAGGGATGGGAGATGGATGAAAGTGGTAAGTGAGAAAGATAGACGAAGAAATAATGAGAGAGAGAGTTATACGTCTTCAAGTTACGGGAAACGTCATCATAAATCCACTCTCCTCTTCCTTCCCCTTTCCTATCCATTATCTTCCTCCCCTTGTTCCCTATTACTAGTTATTGACCGGTCTGCCTCTTCCTATTCAACTCCCTGTTGCCACAGACAGACAGAGACAGACAGAGAGTGATTTAAAGACCTCACTACTTTAATTAATTTATCATAATATCAATTCTCTTCTCTTTTCCATCCATCTATCCATCCATCCATCCATCCATCCATCCATCCATCCATCCATCCATCCATCCATCCATCCATCCATCCATCAATAGTCACTCTCTCTCACCCGTCTCTAAAGTTATAATGAATCACCTGTATATATCAGTGAGACACACAGGTGTTTGTTTACCAGCACCATAGCTCCCCTACCTGCCCCGCCACCAGCCCATCACCCCCTCCCGAGCTGCTAGAAATTTACCAGTACATGCTTCTCCCCTCCCTCCTCCCTCCTTGCCCGCCCTCCTCCCCCCCACGCTGCCAAGTTTACCAGCACGATATCTTCTACCCCCCCTACCCCGTCCCGGCCCTCACCCCAGTTACCAGTACGTGCTCCTCCTCCCTCCCTGCCCCGCCCCGCCCCTCACCCCTCCTTGCTGCCAGAGTTCTCCTCGTGTCTCAGATATTGTCAACAAACCTTCCTCCTTCATAGTTCATTTGTCTAGATAGAGTCTGTGTGTGTGTGTGTGTGTGTGTGTGTGTGTGTGTGTGTGTGTGTGTGTGTGTGTGTGTGTGTGTGTGTGTGTGTGTGTGTGTGTGTGTGTGTGTGTGTGTGTGTGTGTGTGTTGTGTGTGTGTGTGTTTGTTTACGTTGGTTTGATGTTTCTCTGTGTGCTTGTTAGTAGTGCATGTGTTTGTGTCTTATTGTATGTGCTTACATCCGTTTGTTTGTTTGTAATTGTGTGTTTTTGTGTGTCCGTTTGTGTGTTTGTTTATGTTCATTTTGGTGTTTAGTTTTAAAAGTATTGTATCAATGTATAAAATGTATTTGTTTGTTTTGAAATAGATTGTGAGTACCAGCGTTTAACCCCTCCTCTCTCTATCTCTGGTAATATACAATCCACATCAGGCTGTCTGTCAGTCTGTCTGTTGTTGTTGTATTAAAGTCATTGTCTAGTCAAAGCTGTACTGTAGACAACGTCACACTTGAGAGATTCTTAATGATGTGGGTTAACGTCAAGACAATGTGTAAGGTGAGTGTTATACCTTCGTGTCCAGGTGTTTTGTGCGTTAATTAACGCCTCATGGTGCAGGTGGACCCCTCGTAAGAACTAATGATCTTTGGGAACTTACCTGAGTGTTTATCTGTCATTATTAATACCATCATTTCATCCTTCAGGGAAACTATCTCTCTGAACCTCCACTCACTCACTCACTCACTCACTCACTCACTAACTCACTCACTCACTCACTCACCCATAACTTAATTAACTCTCTATCCTCTTCTCTACTCATTAGGGCGTAAACAGATGGGAAAAAAATAGAAAAAAAAAAGGCTATCTGATTACTCCTTATAATTCAGTTACCAGTGAGACTTTGTCTTGTAATTTAGGACAATGTCATTTTTTGGAGAGAGAGAGAGAGAGAGGTCTTCCTGTTTATCTGTTACTACTACTGTCATAAACTCAGAGTGTCATAACCTGTGTCATAGCCTTAGTCAGGGGTGATATATCCTCTGCCAGAGTCACTTTAACCTGTGTCAGAGTCATAACCTGTGTCAGAGAGTCATAACCTGTGTCAGAGTCATGTCACAATCAGAGAGTCATAACCTGTGTCAGAGAGTCATAACCTGTGTCAGAGAGTCATAACCTGTGTCAGAGAGAGTCATAACCTGTGTCGAGTCATAACCTGTGTCAGAGAGTCATAACCTGTGTTCAGAGAGTCATAACCTGTGTCAGAGAGTCATAACCTGTGTCAGAGAGTCATAACCTGTGTCCAGAAGTTATAACGTGTGTCAGAATGTTATTAAGTGTGTCATAAGGTGTGTCAGATTGGGGCAGGGAGTTAACACCTTCAAGATGGCGTCGACTTTAGGATTTTTGCGCCCAGACCCTCGGCAATAAAGTGACTGGTGCTGCAAATGTCAGAAATGTGCCTCACGAATATTGTGACGATCCTGTGAGAGAGAGAGAGAGATTCTGTCTGTTTTTCACAATACTACTACTACTACTACTACTACTACTATCACGGCCCAGTATTACAATTACTATAACAACACCACTACTATTTATGGTGGAGTTGTGGTGGTAGTTATGGTGGTAGAGTTGTGAGTGGTAGTTGTGGAGGTAGTTGAGGTGGTAGTAGTTATGATGGTGTTAGTTGTGGTGGTGATGGTGATAGTTGTGATGGTGATGGTGGTAGTTGTGGTGGCAGTGACCTTCTTATATGGTTGACGATGACCTTGGCAGTTAGAAGTCAAACCAAGATATCTACACTTCTACCACCTTCTAGCTTCCTATTCAGACCTTCCTCCTGCCTCCTGTCCCCGCTTGGCACTATTCCAGGTCCATGCCAACCCGCTGACCTAGTGCCAGACTCACCCTACTATCCCCACTCTTGTTAAACATATCTTTCTACTATTACTACTACAGGATCTCTTTTTTTTTTTTTTTTTTTTTTTTTTTTTTTTTTTTTCTTCCCTTTTAAATAATCACTGACTGACCGACTTATTAACTGACTGACTGACTGACCGACTTATTAACTGATTGATGACTGACCGACTGATATAAATGGCTGATTAACTTGTTGTTGACTGACATTAACTGACACTGACGACTGATGACTGACCGACTTATTAACTGACTGACTGACTTTCTGACCTAGCTGACATACTGTGCTCTTAGAAGAATAAGAAAAAAATAAAAACTCTCTCTGGATATAATTGTCTACTTCCTCGAGAAAGTTGCACTTCCTGCTGTGTAATTACTGTCCTCCGTCTCCCCCTCCTTCCTCCTCCCTCTCTCTCACTTCTCCCTCTCCTCCTTCCTCTCCTCCTACCTCCCTCATTCCTTCCTCCTCACCCCTATCTCCTCTCTCCCCTCCTCCCCTCTCCCAGGCCATCTCACGTCATCATAATTAAATAAGGACTCGAGGCTGGTGGGAGGAGGGAGTAGGAGGGGTGAGGAGAGTGAGGAGGAGGAGGAGGCAGAGGGAGTGTAAGTGGGGAGGAGGGTAGTGAGGGAGGAGGAAAGTGTGGAGTAGGGAGGAGGGGTGAGGGGTAGTGTGGTGAAGGAGGACAGACAGACACAGAAGAATTGCTTACCCACATCAGGTCACAGTAAAATATATGCCGACAACCTTTGAGAATCCATCTTTGTGTCGTAACCAATTGAGTCAATCAGACATTTCCTTAAGGTCGTCCAAGACAGTGTGGGCAATCTAACTGAGGGACTTTTGATCCATCTTTATACCCTAAGTTAAAATGGTCTGTTTATGAAGGAATTTAACTTGGGACTATCTGAGCATCCGAGGCCAGAAGTCTCTCAAACTCATCAGGAAAATAGAGAAAATGTGTTGTATTATGTCTTAATTCTCATCCGCCGGGGTCCCTAGGGGAGGCTTGTGTGTTAGTGGAGGATTATGTCCTGTGTGTGTGTGTGTGTGTGTGTGTGTTTTACCTAATATACAGCGGGAAGAGTGTACTTCTCTCCACACACACATAGAGTTTTCCGTGTTGGTACCAAACCTTAAATATTTCTGGTTATATATATACATATTTTCAACTGGTTTAACTGTTGAAATATAGCGTATATGAACCTCACTTATTATTATTAGAAGATTATTACTGTTGTTGTTGTTGTTGTTGTGTCATGGGCGCCAAACTATGAACTAAACATCATAAGTCATGAACTTTGAACTTTGTGAGATATTGTTGTTGTATATATTGAACTGTGTACTTGTGTCTTCTCTCTCTCTCTCTCTTCCTCTCTCTCTCTCTCTCTATTCTCATTCTCTCCTTTTCTTTCCCATCTCCTCACTATCTCCCCCACTATCTCCTCTATCTCCCCCCTCTCCCCACTATCTACCCCACTATCTCCCCCCCCTATCTCCCCCACTCTCTCCCCACTCTCCCCACCTATCTCCCCACTATCTCCCCCACTCTCTCCCCCACTCTCCCCCCACTCTCTCCCCCCTATCTCCCCTCCACTATCTCCCCCCCTCTCTCCCCCACTATCTCGTGTCCCACCCCCAAGATAATTGACACCTAAGGTCATTTAATGTCTGTCTGTGTGTTAGTCTCTGGAAAACAATAAAAGTGGTAATATTTCAGACAAACAAGAGCAATGTTAGAGGCGAGAAGATAACGGGTCATATACTACAGCATGGTGGGTGGGTGGCCGGCTATAATGAACAGTGAAGAGGGAGGGTGGTGGAGAAGGTGAAGGAGGGTGGTGGAGTGGTGGAGAAGGTGGTGGAGGGTAGAGGTGAAAGGTGTAGGGATGGGATGGCGGAGGTGTGGGGATGAAGAGGTAATAACACATGAGGTTAGTGTGATATAAAACTACCTTTACGATACGCTTCCTAACTTATTTCTTCTATCTTCCTTATTCTCTTATTTCCTCTTCCTTTTTCACTGAGGGAAAGGGAACCCAGTGACAGTGAAAGAAAGTGAGATGGATTTATTCCTTAATATCACGGCGAGAAGCGAATATTTTTGGACTGGTGCCAAAGTGGAATTCGTACTGAAATGTGTTGGTGTTGTGTGTGTGTGTGTGTGTGGATGTCTGTCTACCCACCTACATATCCCTCCCCCCACACTCGTCTCAGGTTGTGGAGAGTAATTGCTCGGTTCAGTAATTAGACAAGTTTAATGAATTAACCCTGGATGATAAGTTCTTGCGGGAGAAGATAATTATTGGCCGGAATGATAATTGCGGCGGAATATTAATAAATTGAACGCCGGAATGATCTTGAGAACGGGGATGAGAGAAGAGAGAGAGAGAGAGAGTGTAGCATCATCATCCATCTTCACTATCACTCAGGCTTCTAGTGAGGCAAGTTTTTATAGAAACAGATGGTGGTCTCTCTCTCTCTCTCTCTCTCTCTTCTCCTTCCTGATTATGTTAATGACAAAAGGTTGTGTGTATGTTAGTTATATTGATAATAACAACAACAATAATAAGAATAATACAAATTGTATATTAAGTGTACCAGCTAAATGTCCGTTTACTTGATAATTCTCTTGAGACTCTTTATGTTTTACCTTAAGTGGACTTGATGAATACTTCTTACTTCAAGGAATCTCTGCCTCTCCTCCTCTAACCTAACTACCCCCCACCTCCCTCCTCCCCATTTACTACAAACTTAAAAAAGTCTGACAAGAAATTCACTTTGCACTTTTCCTGCCCAGTGTGACGCGCGATAAGCTGGTGCCAATATATGACACGAAAATGCACTTTTACTTCACCTTAGAGCAGTTGTCACCCTTTGTTAAATGTTCGAGAGGAAAGACTGAGACACAGCAACGTTTGGGGAAGAGGGGAGGGAAGGGGGAGATGGGGTTATGGGAGCGTTTTGTGTGAGAGAGAGAGAGAGAGAGAGAGAGAGAGAGAGAGAGAGAGAGAGAGAGAGAGAGAGATCGCCAACTAGATATATCCTCTCCCTTTTCTTCATTCTCACTCACTTCTTTCTCTCACTCACAACCACAATCACTTTCTCTCCTTTACTGTCGAACGGTCACTTTCCCTTCTTCCTGCTCTCACAAATTGCTTCCCTGGCCTAGTCAAATTTGGCTGAAATCAGAGAATGTCTTTGCTGCCAGATTTACCTTTCAATGATATATTATTTTAGAGAGAGAGAGAGAGAGAGAGAGAGAGAGAGAGGAGAGAGAGAGAGAGACGTATTTTCATCACCCACCATTATTTCTTTTTATTTCGTAATTATGCTCATCGTCACCTCGTCCACACACACCGACATCGTCCACACACTCACCCGCAGTCCACCACTACAACAAAATTCAGCCCATAAGAGCCTGCACCGATAGATATAAGAGTAACACCATCCATCTATTTTTAGAATAATAAACAACTCTGATTTATGTACTGTACAGCCCTGTAAATGTATTGAACGTATATCATTATGTCTAAATCAAATGTGTTTGTATATTTTCAGCCACCGGCTGCAACTCTATTAACAAACCGTTTATTATTATTATTATTATTATTATTATTATTATTATTATTATTATTATTATTATTATTATTATTATTATTATTATTATTATTATTATTATTAATATTATTATTATTACTATTATTATGAACGTCATATCAGTGTCCCTTGTACACTACAGTTTGTCGTTTCCTATTGTGTTGTGCTTTGAGGGTAAACTATTATATTATTAATAAACGTCTCTTCACTTTCTTCTCTCTCTCTCTATGCGTGATGTGTGTGTTTTTTTACGCTAAAGAGAGATAATCGCCTTTTAAACCTTAAAAATCACCGAGTTTTTGCCGACGAGGGTAAAGTATGTGTGTGTGTCAGGTATATTATCATCATCATCCTGGCCCATACACTCTTCAACCAATTACCAAACATATCGATGAATGACTGAGAACCAATCACCCTACGTCATACCCGCAAACATGTGGATTTCACCATTTGCGAGCTGGCACCGTGTACCTTCAAGTTGTCTAAACAAACAAACTCTCGAGCTAAATTTGCCAGGTAAATAGGTTGAGGCAACACAATAGAGACGCGGTAGAGATCATGCGTCAATATTGGCTCAGTAAGAAGACGCTATCCCATGGTGAAGCTTTGTCGAGGAGGAGGTAGAGGAGGGTGAGAGGATGAGAGGGGGTGAGAGTGGGAGTGAAGAAAGGGAGAGAGGATAGGAGTTCTAGTTAGTTGGTTGACTCTCTCTTTCTCTCTCACTGGTAAGTTGTCATCCTTGTCGTCTTCTTAATCTACTATATTAGTTATTCATGAGCAACTGAGTAAATTAGCTTAGCTGAGGAGCCGTCGGCATAATTCTCCTCCTCACCACCCCCACTCCTCTAATCCTCTTCCGCCTCACCATCCCACTCCACTCCAACTCCTTCCTACCTCTCACCATCCCCTCCACCCAACTCCCACCCCCTCCACCACCTCCCTCCCTCCCCCACCTCCCGTGATATACCACTTTAGGTTATTTTATTTTATTATATATATTTTATAACTTTAACTACAAGTGTGTGTGTGTGTGTGTGTGTGTGTGTGTGTGTGTGTGTGTGTGTGTGTGTGTGTGTGTGTGTGTGTGTGTGTGTGTGTGTGTGTGACACCTCTGACACAACAACTGACACCTTATGACACTCTTGACACCACTTACATCTCCTGATAGCATCTGACATCCCTTAACACCTCTGACATCTTTGACACCCGTGAAGTCCCTGAAACCTCCTGACACCCCCTGACACCCTTACACCCCTGACACCCCCTGACACCCCTGTCACCCCTACACCTCCTGATGCCCTTTACCACCCTCTGACACCACTGAAACCCCCTTGATACCCCTGGCACCCTGATAGTGTGTGGAAAGCCCTCACTCCATACACCTCCCTGGCGGTGTACAGACCTTCCAGGAAGCTGACCATGAAATACCATCAAAGAAAGACGAGGGGGGTAGAGAGGGAGGGGGAAGGGGGTGAGGGGGAAAGGGGGAAGGGGGTGGTGGGGAAGAGGGGTGGAAGGGAAAGGGGAGGTCGAGGGAAGGGATGCAAGGGAGGATAATAATGAGAGTACTCGTCCTCTCCCTCTCTCACCTCCTACCCCCTGTCCCCCCCCCCACTCCCCTACTTCACTCCTCCCGTGACGTAGAGCCAAGCGCCTACACAGCTGTACACCTCTATACAACACTAATTTAACACCACTTTCTACACGTATGCAAATTAGTCCTTGAAATTCGAGGTTAAGAATCACCCCAAGAAATGCTCAGAGAGGCTAGTTTGTCTCTCTTGATTCTAGGAGACAATTTTTCCTCTTTCTTTCTTTTTAGTCTAATATGAATGCTTGTCAGTGCAATCAGTGGGATGATAGTGTTAAGCCTCATGTGTGTGTGTGTGTGTGTAAGAGCGAGAGTCGGGTGTAAGGCTCAGTAGGTATCGACCATCTCTCTCTCATTATTATAAAGAGTTTACATGTTGCCTCGATTTTTTCTAACATACATACATACATACATACATACATACATACATACATACATACATACATAACCACTATATTAAGTATAAAATAAATGGACATATTTTCGCTCTAATAAATACAGGTGGTATAGCACTGTTTTAGCCTGACGTCGCGGCTATAGTGCGTCATATTAATTTTTGTGTGTGTGTGTGTGTGTGTGTGTGTGTGTGTGTGTGTGTGTGTGTGTGTGTGTGTGTGTGTGTGTGTGTGTGTGAGAGAGTCAAGACAGGTGAGTCTGGTCTTATACAGGTTAACTAATTATCAAAACTTCATAATATGTGATACAATTAAGACAATTCATTATCAAAATATCAACAGCTCGACCACAGATCCTTAAAACATATAAATTAGGTTATTTCAGCATAGCGAAGAACTACCACAAAAATTAAATGAAATTAAATTTATAAATAGAAAATGTATAGATAAAAATTATTGTTAATTCTAACCTAACCTACTGTACCTAACTTAAGAGTGGGAGGAGAGGGGTGGGAGGGAGGGTGAAGAGAGAATGAGTGAGAGGGGTGAGAGGGGAGGAGGTGGGATAGGGAGAGGGGGTGAGAGGGAGTGGAGGTGATAGGGAGAGGGGTGATAGGGAGAGGGTGATAGGGGGGGGTGAGAGGGAATGAGTAGGAGGAGAGGGAGTGAGAATGAGGAGGAGGAAGTGAGAGGTAGAGGAGAATGAGTGAGAGGGAGGTGGGAGTGAGAGGGAGTAAGAAGGGGTGAGGGGGGAGTGGTCTAAACATTGTCAACATCTGTTCTAAACAAGGCTGGGTAGGGGGGGTGACGGAATACAGGTCTAAACCCGGTCTAACACGGGTGACTCACACCACCAACACCAGCCTCCCAAATAATGAGATATTGATTCCTAAGTCTGGTTTCTCTCTCTACCCAGGAGGGAGGAAAGGGAGAGAAGGGGAGTTGGGGAGGGAGAGAGTTAGGGAGGGAGAGAGTTAGGGGAGGAAGGGAGTTAGGGAGAAGGAGTTAGGGAGGAAGGGAGTTAGGGGGAGGAAGGAGTGGGGAGGAAGGGAGTTAGGGAGGAAGGGAGTTAGGGAGGAAGGGAGTTAGGGAGGAGGGAGTTAGGGAGGAAGGAGTTAGGGGAGGGAGAGAGTTTGGGAGAGGTTGGGAGAGAGTTTGGGGAGAGAGAGTTAGGGAGGGAGAGAGTTAGGGAGGAAGGGAGTTAGGGGAGGAAGGGAGTTAGGGAGGAAGGGAGTTAGGGAGGGAGAGAAGTGGGGAGGAGAGAGTTAGGAGAAGGGAGTTAGGATGATGGAAGAAAAGAAGGAGAGAAAGGGAGTTAGGGAGGGGAGAAGATGAGATAGATTGGCGAGAGATAAGATTATGGTCGGAGGAAATCTTGTTACAGACTTACCATGAAAGGAGAGAGAGAGAGAGGGAGAGAGAGAGAGAGAGAGAGAGAGAGAGAGAGAGAGAGCCACTTATGCAGCCCCAAATACCACCCTAAATCCACCTCATACAACCCTATATCTTCAGGGTCCATAATGGTAGAAGAGTGCCACGTCTCCCACCTCCTGCACCTCTGAGGCTCGGGTGCCACCTGATGGTTCTCTTGTGCCATCCTACTCTCCTCCTTCTTTTCTACTCATCCCTCACCCCACCCTCCACCCCACTCTCCTATCTCACCCTCCCCCTCACTCCTCCCTTCCCTTTCCCCTACTGCTCACCCTCCTCCCCTTACCCTCCTCCTCTCCTCCTACTCCCCACCTCCTACCACCACCTCCCTCCCCCTCCTAACCCTCCTTCTCCTCCTCCTTACTCCTCATCCCTCCTACCCATCACCCTCCCTTCGTCGTACCCTCTTTCAGCCCTTTCGCCTGCAATCACACTAATGCCACCTCGGCGTGAGACCTGCAGTCCCTTGAATGCAGTGTTACCACACATCGCCACCAGGAGTGGGCCCACGGCTGTTGCCATACCGAGGATCTCTCTCTCCTCTCCTGCACCAGTCCTCTGAAATTCCCTGCACCCAGCATGATTTGGAAGGTGTGTGTGGGAATGTTAACAGCGTGTGTGTGTGTGTGTGTATGTGTGTGTGTGTGTGTGCTGCATGTGTGTGTGTGTGTGTGTGTGTGTGTGTGTGTGTGTGTAAACCAAAGAATACTGTGACCAGATCCCCACACACACAGGTAAGAACAAACACGTGGACACACAGAACAGTGATCACGTTACAAGACCAATAATATAGCGAGAGTAACCAGGCAGCTCACCTCACCTGGTCAGGGATTCACTCACCAGATTGGGTGCTCACGATCTGGTACACACACACACACACACATGCTCCCCACCCCCCCACACAGGCACACACATACAAACACGTACACACGCAACCATTACACACAAGCCGTGCAATATTGTAGGGTAAAAATAGCTACATAGGAGTAGATTGACTGTACCACTGTAGCTACGGTTCATCAGGAGGTCCACTGTAGCTACGGTCCATCAAAAGGGGGTCCACTGTAGCTACGGTCCATCAAAAGGTGGTCCACTGTAGCTACGGTCCATCAAGAGGTGGTCCACTGTAGCTACGGTCCATCAAAAGGTGGTCCACTGTAGCTACGGTCCATCAAGAGGTGGTCCACTGTAGCTACGGTCCATCAAGAGGTGATCCACTGTAGCTACGGTCCATCAAGAGGTGGTCCACTGTAGCTACGGTCCATCAAGAGGTGGTCCACTGTAGCTACGGTCCATCAAGAGGTGGTCCACTTTCCATAATGGATCTCCAAGTCAAGTCAGGTCATCTAAAATACATGTTGCAACGCCGCTGTGCAATTACCTGCAATATGGTCACGTGAGATCATCCAATACGTCATGTTGCTCTGTCTGTCTGGTGGTGTGTGACGGGTGTTACGGTGAGGTGTGTGACGGGTGCTGTGAGGCCGCAGGTGTGCAGGTGAGGCCGCAGGTGTGCAGGTGAGAGCAGGTATCTGACCTTTACCTGGGGGTCTCGGGGGACAGGTGTGTGGGGTCTGGGTTAAAGAGGAGGATTGGTTTAAAGCTAGTAAGCCAGGTATTAAAGTCAACAAGCCAGGTGTTAAAGCCAGTAAGCCAAGTATTAAAGCCAGTAAACAAGGTATTAAAGCCAGTGAGTCAGATATTAAAGCCAGTAAGCCAGGTATTAGGAGGAGTTTGGGTCAGGTTGTGCACGTTTACTTGGCTTCCATTTACCTTGTGTGGCTTGACCTGCCTCGAGTTTAATTAGTAAGCCTTCCACGATACCTGATCAGAGAGAGAGAGAGAGAGAGAGAGAGAGAGAGAGAGAGAGAGAGAGAGAGAGAGAGAGAGAGAGAGAGAGAGAGAGAGAGAGGAGAGAGAGAGAGAGAGACCATAACTCACCCCATGGAGGTAAATTAACGTGTTCGAAATACAAACAGCTTAATTTAATGTGTCAATTATTTGTATTGATGGTGGTAGTGGTGGTACGGTGGTGGGGACGGCCAACACCCCCCTATCTTGCCTAACACTCTCTCCTCTCCTCCAACATTTCTCCCCTACTCAACTCACCTCCTCTATTCACTTCAGTATTTCCTATTCAAAGGAGTATTTAAATAGGGCAAATCTAAACCAATTCACCCATTCCCATTGAAATCACTTAATAAATATGGTAAGCTCACCTGTCTGGGATCATCTACTGGAATGTGAGGGGGTGGGGAGGAGGGGTGAGAGGGGAGGGGTGAGAAGGTTTAAGGTGAGGTGAGGAGGGGTGAGGCAGGTGAGAGGGTTTGAAGTGGGGGTGGGTGGGTGAGGAGGAGGTGAAGAATGGTTAAGGGTGGTGAGAGGGTGAAGGAGGTATAGGGGTGAGTAGGGGTGAGGTAGGGGATGAAGAGAAGAAAGAGGGTGTGAGGGGGGGTGGGTCTTATTGTACCTAAATCACTAACACCTGGATATTTAAAGCTATTACGCTACCTGGCAACTAATTAAACATTCAGAGCCGATAATTTAGGGAAACATTCAATTAGGAGTCCCTGTGTATGTATTTCATTAATGAGTAACGTTGCCTAATTGACTGTAAGGTTGAAGAGTATTTGAATGTCAATCAGAACTGAGCCCCACGGTCGAGTTGTAAAGCTCTGGTTTATGTGTTTAAATAAGGTTCATATTTGCAGTGGTGTTGGTGTTTGTGGGTGTTGTGTTGTGTTGTGTTGTGTTGTGTTGTGTTATATTGTGTTATATTGTGTTGTGTTGTGTTGTGTTAAAAATGTAGGGTAGGGTAAGAATGAGAGAGGTGAGGGGAGGGGATGGGGGATGTCCTGAGAGTAAGAGGGATGAGAGGGGGTGTCTCTGATTGAGAGGGGGCGGGAGGGACAAAAGGGTGTCCTGAGATTAAGAGGACGAGAGGAGAGGGGTGAGTGGGGAGGGAGGTTTCTGGACGGCCGCCAGACTATAAGTCAACAACACACAAAACAAATGAACGTCGCTCCCTTTACAATATATTCAAACTCAGCGTCCTATAGGGTACTGGAAGGAACGGTGGTGATGGTGATGGTGATAGTGATGGTGATAGTAGTGGTGGTGATGGTGATAGTAGTGGTGGTGATGGTGATAGTAGTGGTGGTGATGGTGATAGTAGTGGTGGTGATGGTGATAGTAGTGGTGGTGATGGTGATAAGTGGTGGTGATAGTAGTGGTGGTGATAGTAGTGGAGGTGATAGTGGTGATGGTGGGGAAGAAGGATATTCCTCAGAGCTATAATCATTCTCCCTCTTTATTTCACGAGTTTTTTCCTCTCTCTTCTCTTTCTCTGTCTCCCTTTTCTTCCTTCCCTCTCCTTTCGTCTCCGTCTCTTCTCCTAATATTTTGGTACGATAGAGACATTATCTCTCTCTTCATGCCAAACACACACACACACACACACACACACACACACACACACACAGGTACCTGGTACGGACTCAGGGGTCATAAAAGAGACGGTCTTCTCAACTTTGTCGAAATAGATGTTGAAGTTTCCGCCTTATGGTAGAAGCTGACTTACCTCTTTACGTTAGGGGAGAGAGAGAGGTGTGTTGATGATGACAGACACACACACACACACACACACACACACACACACACACACACACACACACACACACACACATACACATACACCTTACTGGGGAAGTAGAGATTTCTGGTTGATGTTTACATTAACTCATCAGCTGATTGGCTGCGTCCTCAGCTGGAGCCTTTTGTTTACATTTATCACGTCACCTAATTGGTCACTTCCACCGGTGAACGTTTGTTTCATTAATTACATCAGGTGATTGGCCACGTCATCAGGTGAAGGATTTATTTACCTAATGCGTCAACTGACTGTTAACTGTGTGAGGAGGGCTCAGTTAACAGTCTAAAAGGATAAACTGAAAAGCCAATCCAAGAACTACAATAAATGCAAAGAAACTTGAACACTGCTGAAACTGGCAAGGAATCGCGAAAGTTTTACTGAAAATAAGCGATGGCTCACGAAAATAGCTGCAGAATTTGGGAGGAATTTTAAGAATCTTCTAAAAAATAACTTGGAGAAATAGCGACAGGTTGGCGACTCAGCAACCTTCCTCAAGACGACAGCTTTTAAAATGGAATTCACCTTGTGAGTCAATACTGTCTCTCACCTGTGACTTATAGCACTTAACACTTATGGTGAGACACTTAATACTGTCTCTACTTGTGACTTAATAAACACTTAACATAAAAATATAACTAATTTACAACCCTGAAAATATAATTAATTCACAACAGCAAATTACATTTCAGGGTTGTGAAAAGGGTTATAGATAGATTCTTTCCTCATGACCTGAAAAAAAAAATCCTTTTTCGAAGGCTTATTAAATTTTCTCCAATTATATGGGTAAAAAGTCAATTCTTTTATCGAGGGAAGGAGAGGGTGGGGGGTGAGAGAGGTGTGGGGTGGAGGAGGAGGTGTGGAGGGTGAGGAGGAGGTGAGGGTGGGAGGAGGAGGTGAGGTAAGGATGGGGGGTGAAGGAGGTGAAGGTGATGGGAGAGGAAGGAGAGGGGGTGGAGGGAGGAGGAGACGATGAAGGGTAGAAGGAGGGGTGACGGAGGAGTGAGACGGGAACACGGAGGGGAGGTGAGGGAGGGGGAGGGGAGGGGAGGAGGTAAATAGTTGACTTAATTACATTAACTTGTAGCAAGGGTGAGAGACCTGCCTGCCCAGAG
The DNA here is from genome assembly GCF_018991925.1 of Homarus americanus. NCBI lineage: Eukaryota > Metazoa > Arthropoda > Malacostraca > Decapoda > Nephropidae > Homarus > Homarus americanus. The sequence continues at coordinate 784,384 of NW_024756914.1, forward strand.
GCTCGTAAGTGAGCTTTCTCTCTCAGCTGCTCACTAACAGTTATTCTCAGAGGCTTGTACCTCTCTATCTCTACTCTCTATCTCTACCTCTCCTCTCTGTCTCACTCTCCCTCCCCATCTCCCTCCCGCCTCTCTCGACCTACCTCCCTTCTCTCTCTCTCTGACCTTCACCTCTTCCTCTCCCCCTCAGCACGGGTTCTCAGTAGGGTGGTTGAGGTACTGTACTTGGGTAGAGGAAAAGTTTGAAGTGGGTCTACCAACAAGTTTCTGTCCAACGCTTCAAGATTTCCATATTCTCCCTGTCTGTCTGTCTGTCTGTCTGTCGTCCTCTCTTTTTCTTGGGTTCCATTTTTATCTCTTTCTATCCATCCTTCCTCATCTCTTTCTATTTTATTCTCTTTAACCTTTTCCATCTATTCCTCCCTCTCCGCCTTCCACACCCCCTATTCTTCACCCTCCACCTTCCTTTCCTTCCATTCCTTCCGCTCTCGATCTACCTCCTACCCTCCCATCCTTTCTCTGGTTCCCTACCTCCTTCCCCCTCCTCTCCTTTCCTTCCCTGTTCCTACCCCCTTCCGTTTCTCCTCCTCCCTCCCTTCCCCAGCAGACCAAATTATCTCTGTTCTTCAAAGTTTTGCCCATGAAATTACTTTTGAGAGTTATTTATGATTGACCTCTGACCTTGACCCTCTGACCTGTGACCTGTTTGGGTGACCATGAAGGTGTGTAGTCATGTATGTAGTCAGGTGTGTGGTCAGGTGTGTAGTCTGGTGTGTAGTCTGGTGTGTAGGCAGTTGTGTAGGCAAGTGTGTAGTCTGTTGTGTAGGTAGTTGTGTAAGCAGGTGTATAGGCAGGTGTATGGCAGTTGTATAAGCAGGTGTGTAGTCTGGGTGCGTAGGCAGGTGTGTAGGCAGGTGTGTTGGCAGGTGTGTGGGGCAGCTGTGTAGGCAGTTGGTAGGCAGGTGTGTAGTCTGGTGTGTAGGCAGTTGCGTAGGTAGGTGTGTGTAGTCAAGTGTGTTGGCAGGTGTGTAGGCAGTTGTGTAGGCAAGTGTGCAATCTGGTGTGTAGGCAGTTGTGTTGGTAGGTGTGTAGGCAGGCGTGTAGTCTGGTGTGTAGTCTGTGTGTAGGCAGGTGTAGTCTGGTGTGGGGTGTGGTTATGCAGTAAATAATCTACTTTTGTCACCCTCAAACCTGCAAGATTTTGCCTACTATATTATTAATCTTCCTCAACAAGTCGATATAAATAGTCTTTAAAATGCTAATTAAGAATCTTATATCAAAGTGTTGAATTAGAAGATTAAACCTGCTAATGATACTTAAATTAGTTTCACCTGTCATTCAAGGGTAATTTGTAATCGTAGTCTTGTGTGCACTGTATAGGTAAAAGGAGGAGCAAATACGTAACTGAACGAAGCACACTGA
>NW_024756914.1:785905-830905 GCF_018991925.1 Homarus americanus
CCTCCCAGTGTCTCTCCCTCCCAGTGTCTCTCCTCCAGTGTCTCTCCCTCCCTGTCTCTCCACTCAGTGTCTCTCCCTCCCCAGTGTCTCTCCCTCCCAGTGTCTCTCCCCCTCCCAGTGTCTCTCCCTCCCAGTGTCTCTCCCTCCCAGTGTCTCTCCCTCCCTGTCTCCACTCCCAGTGTCTCTCCCTCCCAGTGTCTCTCCCACTCAGTGTCTCTCCCTCCCAGTGTCTCTCCTCCCAGTGTCTCTCCCTCCCAGTGTCTCTCCCTCCCAGTGTCTCTCCCTCCCAGTGTCTCTCCCTCCCAGTGTCTCTCCCCTCCCAGTGTCTCTCCCTCCCTGTCTCTCCCTCCCAGTGTCTCTCCCACTCCCAGTGTCTCTCCCCTCCCAGTGTCTCTCCCCTCCCAGTGTCTCTCCCTCCCAGTGTCTCTCCCTCCCAGTGTCTCTCCCTCCCAGTGTCTCTCCCTCCCAGTGTCTCCCCCTCCCAGTGTCTCTCCCCTCCCAGTGTCTCTCCCCTCCCAGTGTCTCTCCCCCAGTGTCTCTCCCTCCCAGTGTCTCTCCCTCCCAGTGTCTCTCCCTCCCAGTGTCTCTCCTCCCAGTGTCTCTCCCTCCCAGTGTCTCTCCCCTCCCAGTGTCTCTCCTCCCACTGTCTCTCCCTCAGTGTCTCTCCTCCGTGTCTCTCCCTCCCAGTGTCTCTCCCCCAGTGTCTCTCCTCCCAGTGTCTCTCCCTCCCAGTGTCTCTCCCTCCCAGTGTCTCTCCCCTCCAGTGTCTCTCCCTCCCAGTGTCTCTCCTCCCTCCCAGTGTCTCTCTCCCTCCCAGTGTCTCTCCCTCCGAGTTCCTCCCTCCATGTCTCTCCCTCCCAGTGTTCTCCCCTCCCAGTGTCTCTCCCCTCCCAGTGTCTCTCCCTCCCAGTATCTCTCCTCCCAGTGTCTCTCCCTCCCAGTGTCTCTCCCTCCCAGTGTCTCTCCCTCCCAGTGTCTCTCCCTCCCAGTGTCTCTCCCTCCCAGTGTCTCTCCCCAGTGTCTCTCCCTCCCAGTGTCTCTCCCTCCCAGTGTCTCTCCCTCCCAGTGTCTCTCCTCCAGTGTCTCTCCCTCCCAGTGTCTCTCCCCTCCCAGTGTCTCTCCCTCCCAGTGTCTCTCCCTCCCAGTGTCTCTCCCTCCCAGTGTCTCTCCCTCAGTGTCTCTCCCCTCAGTGTCTCTCCCTCCTGTCTCCCCCCTCCCAGTGTCTCTCCTCCCAGTGTCTCTCCTCCCAGTGTCTCTCCCTCCCAGTGTCTCTCTCCCTCCCAGTGTCTCCCCTCCAGTGTCCTCCCTCCCAGTGTCTCTCCTCCCAGTGTCTCTCCCTCCCAGTGTCTCTCCCTCCCAGTGTCTCTCCCTCCCAGTGTCTCTCCCCTCAGTGTCTCTCCCCCAGTGTCTCTCCCTCCCAGTATCTCTCCCCCAGTGTTCCCCTCCAGTGTCTCTCCCTCCCAGTGTCTCTCCCTCCCAGTGTCTCTCCTCCCAGTGTCTCTCCCTCCAGTGTCTCTCCCTCCAGGCCTCCCTCCATGCTCTCTCCCTCCCAGGTCTCCCTCAGTGTCTCTCCTCCCAGTGTCTCTCCCTCCCAGTGTCTCTCCCCTCCCAGTGTCTCTCCCTCCCAGTGTCTCTCCCACCAGTGTCTCTCCTCCCAGTGTCTCTCCCTCCCAGGTGTCTCCTCCCAGTCTCTCTCCCCAGTGTCTCTCCCTCCCCAGTCTCTCCCTCCCAGTGTCTCTCTCCCAGTGTCTCTCCTCCCAGTGTCTCTCCCTCCCAATGTCTCTCCTCCCAGTGTCTCTCCCCCCAGTGTCTCTCCCCTCCCAGTGTCTCTCCCTCCCTCCCAGTGTCTCTCCCTCCCAGTGTCTCTCCCCTCCCAGCTCCCTCCCAGTTCTCCCCCCTCCCAGTGTCTCTCCCTCCCAGTGTCTCTCCCCTCCCCCCCCCAGTGTCTCTCCCTCCCAGTGCTCTCTCCCCAGTGTCTCCTCCCAGTGTCTCCTCCCAGTGTCTCTCCCTCCAGTGTCTCTCCTCCCAGTGTCTCTCCTCCCAGTTCTCTCTCCTCCCAGTGTCTCTCCTCCAGTGTCTCTCCCTCCCAGTGTCTCTCCCCTCCCAGTGTCTCTCCCTCCCAGTGTCTCCCACCCCATCTCTCCCCCAGTCTCTCCCTCCCAGTGTCTCTCCTCCCAGTATCTCTCCCTCCCAGTGTCTCTCCTCCCCAGTCTCTCCCTCCAGTGTCTCCCCTCCCAGTGTCTCTCCTCCCAGTGTCTCTCCCTCCAGTGCCTCCCTCCAGTGTCTCTCCTCCTCCCCAGTGTCTCTCCTCCCAGTGTCTCTCCCTCCCAGTGTCTCTCCCTCCAGTTCTCCCTCTTGTCTCTCCCTCCAGTGTCTCTCCCTCCAGTGTCTCTCTCCCCAGTGTCTCTCCCTCCAGTGTCTCTCCCTCCCAGTGTCTCTCCCTCCCAGTGTCTCTCCTCCAGTGTCTCTCCTCCCAGTCTCTCCCTCCCAGTCTCTCCCTCCCAGTGCCCAGGTCCTCCTCCCAGTGTCTCTCCCCCAGTGTCTCTCCTCCCAGTGTCTCTCCTCCAGTGTCTCTCCTCCCCTGTCTCTCCTCCCAGTGTCTCTCCCTCCCAGTGTCTCTCCTCCCAGTGTCTCTCCCTCCCAGTGTCTCTCCCTCCCAGTGTCTCTCCTCAGTGTCTCTCCCCTTCTCCCCTCCCAGTGTCTCTCCCTCCCAGTGTCTCTCCCTCCCAGTGTCTCTCACTCCCAGTGTCTCTCCTCCCAGTGTCTCTCCCCCCAGTGTCTCTCCTCCAGTGTCTCTCCCTCCCAGTGTCTCTCCCTCCCAGTGTCTCTCCCTCCCGGTCTCTCCCTCCCAGTGCTCTCCCCAGTGCTCCCCCCCCCAGTGCCTCTCTCCCTCCCAGTGTCTCTCCTCCCAGTGTCTCTCCCTCCCAGTGCTCTCCCTCTTTATGATCTAATTAAAATTTTCCCGGCTAAAAATTATTTTTCCATTGTTGTTTTTGTTTTAGTTTGTCTCAAAGTTGTTGTTTTAAGTCGTCTGAGGTCATTGTACACATAAACATACAGACATGTATACACAAAATTTATATACGTAAATGCACATACATACGCACATGAACACAAAGAAACACTTTACACGTATCAAAACAAAACACACACACACACACACACACACACACACACACACACACACACACACACACACACACACACACACACACACACACCTGGGGTTAGAGATATATAATAAGGTGTGAGGTAATAGTATATTTATTAATCACTGCTGGTAAATTAATTATCTCATGGGTTACAAGAGGTGTGTGCCTCCAAGTGAGCTCTCTCTCTCTCCCAAATTGACTCACCTTTTGAGAGAATATTCCTCTTAGTCCAATTAATTCTCACTTAACCTCTTGGCTTAATCACGTTCTCCTCACTAACGCAGCTTATGAGCATGTCTTTCTCACCCTCCTGAGACATAAAACACTGAGACATAAACCCCACAATAATGACTTAAAACAGTAAACCAAAAACAAACCAACAAATATGATAATTTTCTCTGATTATTTTTATTTTTCTAATTTATCCCCCCCCCCCTCTCGTGGTCTAATAAATCCGTATAATATATAATCTTTTATGAATATGGAGATTATATTTATTTTTAATTTATTTTTTTACCTCGGCATAATTAAACTGAAGAATTTACTTTTTTTATGAACGTCCAATTTTATATTACTTTTTATGTATATTTTTCCCGCAAGAGGATTATTTATTAAAATAGATAAGATGATCTTTTTCTTTCGTATCTATAATTATATATAAAATAAATATAAATTATATATATATATAAATAATTATAATTCTGTATATTTCTTAATCAACTGTGAGGGTTATTATATGTTTCTATATCCATTGTTTGGTATATAATTAAGGGTTATATAATGTCTCAGGGCAACACGGTAAAGCTCTCAGCTCACAGGAGTAACTTTGGCCCTCAGCGTCTCCTCTCAGCTCAAACTTATTAAAGAAAATGGAGGAAGGTGATATTATATTAACTTAAACTACTTAGGGTAACTAGAGGCAGCTCTCTCTCTCTCTCTCTCTCTCTCTCTCTCTCTCTCTCTCTCTCTCACTAATTGCTATTGACACAGGTGACCTTCACTAATTAGGGGTCAATAAGCGACTCTCAAAGGCCACCTATTTACCTTAACATCTCCCTTACCTGGCGATTATTAATTAGTGATTACCTTTGTGTTTGTCGAGTGGATGATTTTTTGGGGGGGGAGAGGAGGAGGGCTTGTTTATTATGTTTGGTTGTTTGTTTTTTACTATTTTTCTTTACGCTCTATCTCTCTCTCTCACAAGCACAACGCACAGACACATTGTTAGAAATTAAATGTCATTAGTAATGTGTGTGTGTGTGTGCGTGTGTGTGTGTGTGTGTGTGTGCGTAGATGTATGAGAGAGACAGACAGAAACAGAGTGAAAAATATATGTTGTAAGAGATTATTCATTCCTTTCATCATTCAGTCATCCTCTACCACCACCACCACATCATGTTATACACTGTGGGCGTGAATCATCTCCCCTTCACCGCCCCGTGTGGGAGTGTCACACCTCCCGCTTCCACTCAGCACCACGCTCCCCGGTCTGAGAAACTCTACGGATTTGACCCATTGCGTTTCACTTACTCTGCCGCAAATTCTTAAAACGCTTTATTCTGAACTTTAAAGCAAAAAAACATTTAAAAAATTCCAAGTAAATACCAATTTTAAACCAAAACACTATGACCTATCTAAATAAATCCGGATTCAGAACAAAAACGCTGCGAATATTCCAAGAAAATGCGGATCTTTGGCCAAAAAACGGGGTCGACTTGTCAAAACAAATATGGGTTGAGTGAGTAGAGACGATGAAGTGTGTTGTAAGTAATCTAAAGTTGGCTTAAACTGGCTCTCACCACACCTGAGTGAGCTGGACTTTATTACATAAGTTGTCTAAGTAAATTCAGAGTTATATAAGTAGTTACAAGTTTTATAAGTAACTGTAGATGGGTTTGTGTTACGGTAGATATTTCTGTTGTGTTATGACGTAGACTGTGAGCAAATTAAACATTATGACAACCACAGCAACCACAATCAACCACCATCACACCACAACAACAACAGCAAGAACTACAGCAACCACAATCAACCACCACCACAGCAACCACAATCACAACCACCTACCAGTATCCCCTGCCCGAGACGTCACCTTCTACCAGGATTTACAACAATTTTAACTCTCTGGGAAACTCTACAGCCTCTCTCTCTCTCTCTCTCTCTCTCTCTCTCTCTCTCTCTCAAGTGTGTCGTTTTTGCGTGTGTATGTGTGCTCCGTGTGTGTATAACTGCGTGTCTGCATGTCTGTGTGTGTCAGTGTATATGTACATGTGCGTATTTGTGTTTTTGTGTGTGTATCTGTGTATGTATGAAAGAGGAGAGAGAGAGAGAGAGAGAGAGAGAGAGAGAGAGAGAGAGAGAGAGACGGGGAAAGAGAGAGAGGAGAGACGGGAAGAGAGTTTCAAGACATATTACTTTGTCTTAAAGAATTCCCTGAGGATTTTGACCCGAGACGCTGCCTTCGTGGTGATGGTGGTGGTGGTGATGGGTGGTGGTGGTGGTGTTGATGGTAGTGGTGGTGCTGATGGTAGTGGTGGTGTTGATGGTAGTGGTGGTGTTGTTGGTAGTGTGGTGATGATATAGTGGTGGTGATGATGGTAGTGGTGGTGATGATGGTAGTGGTGGTGATGATGGTAGTGGTGGTGATGATGGTAGTGGTGGTGATGATGGTAGTGGTGGTGATGATGGTAGTGGTGGTGATGATGGTAGTGGTGGTGTTGTTGGTAGTGGTGAGATGATGGTAGTGGTGGTGATGATGGTAGTGGTGGTAATGATGGTAGTGGTGGTGATGATGGTAGTGGTGGTGTTGATGTTAGTGGTGATTATGGTAGCAAGCAGACAGACACACAAGATGAAAGAGAATGAGAGAGAAAAAAGAGAAAAAATGAGAAAATAAATTGTATCCAGCAGTTCAGTTCTCCAGCTCACGGAAATCAAGGACAGTGAAAGTTGTCTGGTCTGGAGAAAATAAGAAAGAGAGAGAGAGAGAGAGAGAGAGAGAGAGAGAGAGAGAGAGATGAAGTGAGAGAGAGTTGGGCGATAAAGAAACAGTGGACCGGGCCAATGCTACACGGCTGACAGAACCGTGAGCTGCAGAGGGCTGACAGATGGTTCAGCTGACCGTGAGGAGTGTGTCAGCGTCACGACACAGCAGGTATCTGCGGCACGCCTCTTGCTCCATGTTAACCTGACTACCACGAACACCCGCCGCTACGTGTCTTTTCTGGTCCGTGTTACCAGTTTGCCACGAACACCACCACTATTATTATTATTATTATTATTATTATTATTATTATTATTATTATTATTATTATTATTTAAGATTTTATAGAATATTTAAAATCGTAAAATGAAAGAGTTTATATAAAGAATTTCCTGCAAAATCTCTCTCTCTCTCTCTCACACACACACACACACGACTGCTCTGAGTCTACTTGGTGTGTTCCCTATCAAAGAATTCTTAATGATGTGGAGCTTAATAGAGGCTGGCGGGAGGAGGCTGGCGGGAGGAGGCTGGTGGGAGTGAGCTGGTGGGAGGGAGGCTGGTGGGAGGAGGCTAAGGGGAGGAGGCTGGTGGGAGGAGGCTGCGGGAGGAGGCTGAGGGAGGAAGCTGTGGGGAGGAGGCTGGCGGAGGAGGCTGGTGGGAGGAGGCTGGTGGGAGGAGGCTGGTGGTAGGAGGCTGGCGGGAGGAGGTGGGAGGAGGCTGTGCGGGGAGGTTGTGGAGGAGGCTGGAGGGAGGAGGCTGGTGGGAGGAGGCTGGTGGGGAGGAGGCTGGCGGGAGGAGGCTGGCGGAGGAGGCTGAAGTGAGGAGGCTGGTGGGAGGAGTTAAGTGGAGGAGGCTGGTGGGAGGAGGCTGGTGGGAGGAGGCTGTGGGGAGGAGGCTGGTGGTAGGGGAAGGTACCGGTAGGGGGGAGTACAGAAGGAGGGTGAAGTGAGGAGCACCATTGGAATTCTTATACATAATGAATGGATAAGTAGATGAATGGATGAATGGGTGTGAGAAGGTGGATGGACGAATGGGTGAGAAGGTGGATGGATGAATGGGTGAGAAGGTGGATGGATGAATGGGTGAGAAGGTGGATGGATAAATGGGTGAGTAGGAGAGACAAAAAGTTGAAGAGAACAAAAAGGTAAAGAGAGAGAGAGAGAGAGAGAGACACGCAGGTAACATGTTAGGTGAAGGTACATAAACTATGATCTCAGATAGACACTCGGCCGGACATACAATGACCATGTTGGAGGCTGTGACCTTGACCTTTGACCCAATAAAAATTACCTTCACACACACACACACACACACACACACACACACACACACACACACACACACAAACGAATGACTTTCATCAGTGTCTTATTCATCTTATTTACTGAAGTGTGTCATGGTTGAAAGCTCCGCCCCGTTTAACTTAACTTAATCTAACTTGACCTGACCTAACCCACCCCATGTTAGGTTAGGTCATCGTCGTTTGATAAACTTAATATATTTATTTCCTTTATATAATCTCCAGCAGTGACTTACTCGACGCCTCAAGAGACACAAAATATTGAGTTATAACTCCACAGTGTTGAGCCTCAGACATCCTCCTCCAGGGTCTGTGTGGCTGACGCAGCGCTGACGACATGCTCCCTGCGGTGTCTCTTTGATACCGCGCCTTCCCGTCAGTCACTGTCAGCAAGGGCAGGCAGGGTTCATACGGGGTGGGGGGGTACGTGTCAGCAGCGGCAGACAGGATTCATACGTGGAGGGGAGTGGAATGTCAGTAGGGACAGACAGGTGTCAGCAGGGTTAGGCAGGTGTCAGCAGGGTTAGGCAGGTGTCAGCAGGGTTAGGCAGGTGTCAGCAGGGTTAGGTCAGTAGGGTCAGACAAGTGTTAACAGATACACAACACCCTCCAGCGGTACACCCCGCCAGCGGTACACACCCCAGCGGTACACACCCCAGCGGTACACACCCCAGCGGTACACACCCCAGCGGTACACACCCCAGCGGTACACACCCCAGCGGCACCCCAGCGGTACACCCCATGGTACACCCCAGCGGTACACACATGGTACACACCCCAGTTACACCCCAGCGGTACACACCCCAGCGGTACACACCCCAGCGGTACACACCCCAGCGGTACACACCCCAGCGGTACACACCCCAGCGGTACACACCCCCCACACCTGTACATACATAACACTCTTACAGGTCTGCAGTTTACTTGTAGATGTGCAAATTTTTCCTCAAGGTTTGCAATATATCCCCACTAGATGTGCAATTTTCGCTCCTAGGTGTGCAACTTCCTTGTAGATGTGCAATTTGGTGTGTGGGGAAGAGGGATAGCCGCCGTTATTGGCTCACGGGCCCCCACGGAATAAACGACTTGATCGTCTCTTGCAATATTGCCTCTGACGTCATGCATCACCTGACGTCATACATCACCTGACGTCATACATAAACTGACGTCATACATCACCTGACGTCATACAGCAACTGACTGACTGGTACATCACCTGACGTCATACATCACCTGACGTCATACATCACCTGACGTCATACATCACCTGAAGTCATACATCACCTGACGTCATACATCACCTGACGTCATACATAAACTGACGTCATACATATACTGATGTCATACATCACCTGACGTCATACATCAACTGACTGACTGGTACATCAGTTGACTGGTAACTCATATGACTGTACATTTGGATGAATATTCCTCCAATCAGCTGATGATATACCCTGAAACGCGTGGATTTTCACCTCATTACTCCTCCCTTCCTAACTTATCATGTGTGTATGTGTGTATGTGTATGTGTGTGTGTGTGTGTGTGTGTGTGTGTGTGTGTGTGTGTGTGTGTATATATAAGCGTGAATGTGTGAATTTGTGTAAATGTAAATATGTGTAAATCGTAGCTGTAAATCTCGCCTCCAGTATTCATATAGCAGGGCGTGAAGACAGATACTCCCGAGTAATGTCTTCACGCTGCCTTTATCACGACCTTTAGCTGTCAGTACAACAACCAGAGAAAAACTGTATTGAAAAAAAAAGTCTCTCTCTCTCTCTCTCTCTCTCGACCTATCTTACTTCATTCTTGAGGATAGATAAATAGAGAGACAGACAGACAGACAGATGACAGACAGATTTCTCCCCCCATATTTGTCTCATATCCTTGTGGACGTCACAGAGTTTGTGGGAGGGTTGAAGGGGGATGGGGGTGGGGAAGAGAGAGGGAGGGGAGGAGAGAAGTATTATACTCCCACCCCCCTTTCCCCCTCCTGATATAACCATCTTTCCATCTGTCTCTCCAAGTATAACGAGTATATTCCACCTTTTAGAAATGTCATATATACTCTGTCATATCTACCCCGACATACCCAGAGTATACTAAGCCTTGCCACTCAGAAAGGCAGATATACTGTGGTTATATTTCACTCGTCATATATACATCATACTTCACTATTCTCTCCGATGATGTACTTGTTGAGTATTAATGTATGTTTGAGGGTATAGTGCTGGGTGGAGAGAGAGAGAGAGAGAGAGAGAGAGAGAGAGAGAGGGACTATTTATCCAGCTCTGGTAGTTAAACGTGGCTGGCTGGCACCGTAGAGTTTCACGCGGCTGCTGGTGACCGCGCGGGTCTGAGTACTGATGTTCGTTCTGCTGCGTCTACCAGCTCTATGAATACCTGTTCTGTCTGACTCATTGACTGGTTGTATGACTGACTGTCTGACTGATTAACTGACTTATATAGTGAGAGAGAGTGAGAGAGAGAAAGAGAGAGAGAGAGAGAGAAGAGAGAGAGAGAGAGAGAGAGAGAGAGAGAGAGAGAGAGAAAATGAGAGAGAGAGAGGAAAGAGGTAAGAACTCAAGAAGAGGGAAAAAAGAGAGAGTAAAGGGAATGTTGTGAGAGGAATGTCATCGGTGAGGGGACAAGAGGAGGGGAAGCATCAAGTGAGAGAAAGTCAGTCAGGTGAAAATCATGGAAGGTGAGAGAATACCAAAAGAAAAGTAGACCCAAATTTAATAAAATATGGAGAGAAAACTGAGAAGAGGTGAGACATACGTAGAGAGAGAGAGAGAGAGAGAGAGAGAGGGGGGGGTGTAGGAAGTGCGAGAAGGAAGAGATAGAAGAGAAAAGCCGACCTCTCTCTCTCTCTCTCTCTCTCTCTCTCCGAGGTAACATCAGCCACCCCAGTAAATCTCTCCTGTGTAACGCCGGCATCATGAAGGCTGGGTTGAGCCGTGTGCCTCAGGCGATGGTTCATACACTCCAATATGTATATATACACACTATACACATGGGGCCATATTACGTTTATAACACACTCACAGGTATAACACACACACACACACACACACACACACACACACACACACCTAGAAATATACAGTATATGCATTCAAATCCCCAGAAGATATGATAAAATATTAATACATTGAATACAGGTGTAAGTCATCATGGTAATTAATGCTGACATTTAATACGGGATTAATATTTTTTCTAAACATCTCGAACTAAAAACATTGATGATATTGTAAGATTTAGCAAGTATAAGTAATGTAGGTATAAGTAGATTATATGTAGAGTATAAGGGGAGTTGTTTAAGTAGAATATCTGTAAGCTAGAATATGGTTGGGAATTTTTTAAGTGCAATATGTGACTACAATCATTACTACTTAAGCCATAAGTCCATATCGGGACAAGTGACTGACATAGCTTTATGGGTCTCTCTCTCTCTCTCTCTCTCTCTCTCTCTCTCTCTCTCTCTCTCGTCTCACTCCAGCCTCTGGGGATCACCACTACCCTTCCACAACTCATATAAGCTATAATTTTTAAAGTTGCCGCCATGGGGAAAAATCGTAATGAACCGGAGAGTTAAAAAGCAAAACATAAAAAAAAAAAAAACATTACTTCGTGGTCGAGGTGGTGGAGGGGCAACCAGGCATTCGGACACATTGCTGTTATTCGATGCTCATTTGTTATGCTGGTCGCGTCGTCTGCTGGAACCCGCCAATACGACCTACCTTTTGTCTTTCCCCTCACGTTACCTTGATTTTATTATTGTTTTTTATTTTATTATTGTTTTTTTCTTTTATTTTAATGATGGTGACTTTTATTTTCTAGGTTAGGTTGAACTGAAACACTGGACTTAGGCTTAAAGGTGTGTGGGAAGTTTATACACACACACACACACGCGCACACAAGCACTTCTGTCCCGGAGAATGTAATTAGGACAACGTCTAGCTGTCTTGAGTACGAGTCCCCCGTGATGTACAGCTGTTAATGTTCTCTCTCTCTCTTACACTGGGTTAGCACCTCGTAGGAACGCCCTGCAGAAGGCGTCTCAGGCTGGGGTAATGATAATGAAGGAGGCTCAGTAGGAGGAGGAGACAACAGCGTTATGGCCACACAGCGTCTAAATGAACACATCTTTATCGTGTGGGGTGACGTTGTTAAGCTTTGTCCACCGTCCGTTATTAAGCTTCGTCCACCGTCCGTTATTAGAGGAGCTATTAATACTTTCTTGTCCACCCTCCGACACACACACACACACACACACACACACACACACACACACACACACACACACACAAACAATGTACCCCCCCCCCTTCGCTCACCCTCCAGCTGGGGTTAATTACCGAGTGTAAGGTGGAGGCTGTGAACCTGCTACTCGAGAACAAGGGTTCGAGTTACACCTTCACCCTAACTTCTGACTTAATTAGTAAATGTCGGGCTCCTCTGATCAATATCTGAGTCCTTGTGTTTGTTGTGTTAAGTTTGTTGTGTTAAGTTAGTGTTTGTTGTGTTAAGTTTATTGTGTTAGATTAGTCTCTCTCTCTCTCTCTCTCTCTCTCTCTCTCTCTCTCTCTCTCTCTCTCTCTCTCTCTCCACCTACGACCAAACTCAATTAGCTAAAAATACCAACATTCCCATAACATGAATATTTATATAAGAACACACAGGGGGAATGGAAGTGTTACTGGAGAGTTAAAACTGTACTCTAATGGTAGTTGAGGTATATATAGATCTCTCTCACCTTTAACTGTGTCTGTTGTGCGTGAGAGAGAGAGAGAGAGAGAGAGTACGTCATTATTATTATTATTAGTAGTAGTAGTAGTAGTAGTAAAGGTCAGAATTGTTCATATTTAAGTTCCAAACTTCTCAATAAATCTTTAACTCGTTCACAAATATAAGTTCAAAGATGTCCTACTGACCTGGATTCGAAACACTTGGTTCATCTGAAGACAAAAACAAACATCACAACTGCTCGAATATCCAAGTGAGTTTAGAATAGTTCCGACACACGATTCGAATCTCTCCAACACACGCTCTGTATTTCTCGAATATGTGTTCATGGAAGTTCTACTTACTTGAATTCTGAACCCCCGTTGCTCTCGACTGCTTCGTTTGATGTCGGGGAAGTAAAGATGAGTCGTGAATTGTATTTCGAAAACTAAATTCATTAGAGTTAGTGAAGCAGTGTCTCGGAGCATATTTGGAATGCTAGAATGGTTTCGAGATCATTGATGTACAGGGTTAACAATGTAGGAAAGTCTTGAGTGTTTTGTGATAAGGCTCGACACTCAGAACACGAGAATCTGAGTGTTTTATGGTAAGGTTAGACACTCAGAACCCAAGACGAAAATAGAAAATCAGATTACGTGAGATACTGATAGATATGACCAATCAGGGTACGTAAACAACAGTATATATAAAAGAAATAGATCAATCACAGCGCGTGAATTTAGACCAATCAGATTGCTTCCTCAGAAAAATCATACAGAAGTGAGGTTTGTTTGTTTGTTTGTTATTGTTTATCTTCCATCTAGGTTAAGTTTATTTAGATTAAGTTAACTCACATTAGGTTACTTTAGGTTTGTCTCAGCTTAGGTTAGATAAAGGTAAAGTTAAATTAGGATACGTTGCCTTACATCCACTTAGATTAACTTAAGTTTAAGCAAGATAGCTTAAGTTTGATTACATTAGGTTAGTTTTAGTTAGTTCGTGTTGTCTGTTGTCGCAAAATAAAACAAATGGTTTAACTCCACTGTGTTTTGTACCGTCTTGTGTGTGTGTGTGTGTGTGTGTGTGTGTGTGTGTGTGTGTGTGTGTGTGTGTGTGTGTGTGTGTTTTACAGCCATGGCTCTTGATAACTTCACCCGGGCTTTTGTTGGGCTTGGCAATGGTCATGCTTTGTCAGGTCAGTTCCCGCCACCGTATTGAAAATTGTGCGCCGAATTGGAAAAATGCTTAGCCATTTATCAGGCCAAATCCTATTGTTGGAATTCCCGCCGTTATTTAGTTTAGTTTACCCCGGAGAAGAAAACGAACGGGAGGAAGAAGAAAACGGACCTGTTATGGGAGACTATCTTATATCTCTCCCTCTGTTTACACCTTTACTCTGATATTCTTCACAAGTTTCCAATTCCCCGGAAATTTTTAAGTTTATCCGCTTTATATATATTTTATCCCTTGCGTTACCATCTAAATTGGTTTAATTCTGTTTAGTTTCGCTTCCCCTTCATGACGAGAACGTATACAGCACAGTACTTGGATTAGAGAGAAAATGGTTCATTGCCTCGAAGCTTAACAACGAATCATGGTTCAGATTCACAACGCTAAATGTATTTGTTGATTTGTAAGTCCCATTATAGATTATATGCAATTTAACATAACATGACTATATTATATATAATTAATTCAACATATATTCCTCACTATATATACAGACTGACATCAATGTATATATACCTCCACTACATATGTGACCCCATTTAGACTGAGTTCAGCACATATACCTAAGCCTGGTAGCCCGTCACTCCCCCTTTAATTCGACAGTGCTGTAAACTTTCAACTTACCTCGTGTTACTGTCCACCTCTGGTATGCTTCTAACTTTTTTTCGTCCCCTGAGTTGTTGGATAATAGTTTTATACTTTGGTAGTTTTTAGGGGTAATGTTTTTTTGTAGTTTTTTTAAGGGAGAACGTTTTTTGGGGTATTTTTTTAGGGTAATACTTTGTTTTGTGATAGTTTTTTAGGGTAATACCTTTTATATTTTGGGTAGTTTTTAGGGGTAATAATAGTGGTAGTTGTGGTAGGTGTAGGGGTGATGATTCTTCGAGAGATAGATCAGTTGGTGAGTAGACGGACAGACGGATAGATGTACGAGTAGAAACACACACACACACACACGCACACACACACACACAGACACACACACACACACACACACACACACACACACACACACACACACACACACACACACACACACACACACACACACACACACACAGTCTTGTTATCAAATCCCCTTCTACGTGTTTGTACCTGAAGGGAGAGAGAGAGAAAGAGGAGGGGAGCGTACTGCGTTTTTCACCTGTTAACAAAACAAAAAAGAACTTGTAGAACCTGCAATGCGTTTCACACCGGGACGTTCTTGGTACTGGTGTGGGGTACCGGTGTTGGTGTGGGGTACCGGTGTTGGTGTGGGGTACCGGTGTTGGTGTGGGGTACCGGTGTTGTGGGGTACCGGTGTTGGGTGTGGGGTACCGGTGTTGGTGTGGGGTACCGGTGTTGGTGTGGGGTACCGGTGTTGGTGTGGGGTACCGGTGTTGGTGTGGGGTACCGGTGTTGGTGTGGTGAGAGACGACGATAGGATTCGTTGACCACTGTGATGGGAAGTTATTATTAGAAAACTTCTGAGAATGTTGAGATAACTGTGTGTGTGTGTGTGTGTGTGTGTACCTCTGCACCTCGCTCACACATATACTGTACACACGTCTCCACCACCACACACCACCACACCTCACCTCTCGTCTAAATGGTCTTGGGTCTGGCCACTCGGTCTCGTGTCCCAAACTCTCTGGGTCATTAAGGTTAAACTTTGTTATGTTAGTGACCAACAGAGACCAACTACCTGCTCCAGGACCCAACTTAAGTCTTACCTGAGTTGTGGTAGTTTTAAGGTCCCGGTTGTGGTAGTGGATGGTGGTGGTGGTGGTACTGGTGTGGTGATGTGTAGTGATGTGTGGTGGTGTGTGGTAGTAGTGTGGTGGTGTGTGGTAATGGTGGTTTATGTTGGTGGTGGTGGTGGTGGTGGTAATGATAGTAGTAGTACTGTGGTGGTGTGGTGATGTGGTGGTGTGTGATAGTGGTAGCGCGTGTATGCGTGTGTGTGCGAGGTGCAGAGGTACACACACACACACACACAAACACATTAGCCAGCCACACAGCCACACACATGACATTATTAGCCACATTATTAGCCACACACACACACACACAGTGTGATCCCAGGTAGCCATTAATTATAATAAAAGTCGAAGTACAGAAAAGTAATCTAATAAAACTACTTAATATTGTGTGTGTGTGTGTGTGTGTGTGTGTGTGTGTGTGTGTGTGTGTGTGTGTGGTGTGTGTGTGTGTGTGTGTGTGTGTCAAACCACTACTAATTCCATTATCTCTCTCTCTCTCTCTCTCTCTCTCTCTCTCTCCCTCACGTTACAGGACAGTACAGTAGACAGTGAGGCTCCCTCCGTCACCACACACCAGCCATGATTCAACCAAGTCTTCCCTTCAGAGAACAACACACGGCAGGTATCCAATCCATCGGGCCGGCCATCTTCATCTTCATCTGGCGCAGTCTTGGAAGGTATCCGGCCAGCCAGATGCAGTAAGCGACGTGGGGAAAAGTCGTTTTGGGAGGAGCCAGAAGGTCGTTTCCCTGTTCGTACCGGAGTAGAACGACTCCCTGGAGACTTGTGGATCTGATGGTATGGTGGAGGTAAAGAGGTGGTGGTGGCTGGTGGTGGTGGTGGTGGTGGTGGGTGGTGGTGGTGGTGGTGGTGGTGGTGTGTGTGTGGTGGTGGTGATGGTTGGTTGTGTTGCAGGTGTTGTGGTAGGTAATGGTGGTTGTAGAAGGTGGATTATGGCATTGTGGTAGCTTTTGTGATTGGTACTGTGGTAGGTAATGGTGGTAGTATCGGGTTTTCTCTCCCTGGGTTGTCCGTGTGTATGCATATCTTGAAAAACGATGAAGGAGGAGGAGGAGGAGGAGAAGGAAGGGGAGGGTGTGAGAGGGAGGGAGAGGTGTGAGAGGGAGTGGAGGAGTGAGAGAGGTGAGAGAGGGAGGGAGAGGTGTGACTGCTGTAGTATTAACACAATCGATCAGTCTACGTGTAATGGTGTTTAGATGGATAGGGCCGTCTCTCTCTCTCTCTCTCTCTCTCTCTCTCTCTCTCTCTCTCTCTCTCTCTCTCTCTCTCTCTCTCTCTCTCTCTCTCTCTCTCTCTCTCTCTAGCACATACTTACACACACATATATAAATACACAACAATATATACATAGTGTGTGTGTGTGTTTGTGCATAAGATGTTACACACACTGAGGCCAGGTGGGCAGGTGACCTCAATGTTGCCATA
Source organism: Homarus americanus (assembly GCF_018991925.1). Taxonomy (NCBI): domain Eukaryota; kingdom Metazoa; phylum Arthropoda; class Malacostraca; order Decapoda; family Nephropidae; genus Homarus; species Homarus americanus. The sequence goes on from NW_024756914.1 coordinate 802,488, forward strand.
TTAGCGGCAGATGGCAACATTTAGCGGTAAAAGTGGTCATTGCACACACACACACACACACACACACACACACTGATAAAAACGTTGAGTCCAAATTACAAACGGTGACCCAGGGAGCAAAAGTGTGTAATTGGTCAGTATTATGTTTTCAGCCGCTGAACTAAACTCTACCGCCGCTGTAATTTGGAGTCTGTTAGGCGATAGACTTGGTATAATGAAGGCTGCTGGGTTATACACACACTATATGTACATACATTTATACAAACACATGTACACGCAATATATACACACATTTAGACACATCTACTCACATATACACGCAATATATACGCACATATACACACAATCACTACACACACACACACACACACACACACACACACACACACACACACACACACACACACACACACACACACACGCACACACACACACATATTAGAACCTTCCAAATTAGATGTGCCAACAGAAAACAGCCCCTCCCCTACACCCCTACACCCCTACACCCCTACACCCCCTTACACCCCCCCTTTACACTTCTACACCCCCCTACACTCTATCTGGATACAATCATACCCACCTCCCCGGATTTATGACCACCAATAAGGATTTAGCTGGGATTACACCTGGGATTAGCTAACCTGGATTTATGTGGCTGCTAACCTTAGAAGAAACGGGAGGTGGGGGGATTACTGTGTATATTGCTCACTTTCTTGGCTCGTGGGATTTACCGGGCGATTTACGAAGCGATTTAGCGATTCCGGCAGTGTCTGGGTAGGGCAGCGGGGGTGACGTGTGTATTGATTGTGTGCTGAAGGAAGTAATGTTTCTTTATTTGTTTCCTGTGTGTTTGTGCTAATAAACTCTATGAGATTAATAATATTTGTAGTAATAACAATAGTAACAACAACAACAACAACACTACTACTACTACTAATAATAATAATAATAATAATAATAATAATAATAATAATAATAATAATAATAATAATAATAATAATAATAATAACCTCCTTCCTTCCCTCCCTTAATCTAGTAGGTAGGTAGACAGGTAGAGAGGTAGACAGGTAGAGAGGTAGAGAGGTAGACAGGTAGAGAGGTAGACAGGTAGACAGGTAGACAGGTAGAGAGGTAGACAGGTAATTAAGGAGATAGGTAGAGAGGTAGACAGGTAGAGAGGTAGACAGGTAGAGAGGTAGAGAGGTAGACAGGTAGAGAGGTAGACAGGTAGACAGGTAGACAGGTAGACAGGTAGAGAGGTAGATGCAGTAGACAGGTAGACAGGTAGAGAGGTAGACAGGTAGAGAGGTAGAGGTAGACAGGTAGAGAGGTAGACAGGTAGACAGGTAGAGAGGTAGACAGGTAGAGAGGTAGAGAGGTAGACAGGTAGACAGGTAGACAGGTAGACAAGCAGGGAGACATAGGAGGTAGTCTCAGTTTGCGACACTTAATAACTTATATACTGACATATTATGATACATGTGAGTGAGGGGGAGTGAGGGGGAGTAAAGGGGAGTGTGGAGGAGTGAGGGGGGTGTGGGGGAGTGTGGAGGAGTGAGGGGGAGGGTGGAGGAGTGAGGGGGAGGGTGGAGGAGTGAGGAGGAGCGTGGAGGAGTGAAGAGGAGTGAGGAATAGTGAGGGGAAGTGTAAGCTTGATGTGTAAGGAGAGTGTAAGGGAAAATAAGGGAGAGGTACAGGAAGAGTGATAAAGAGAGTAAATGAGAGAGTAAGAGAGACGTCCGGGGAGAGTGAAAGAGAGAAAGAGAGAGAGAGAGAGAGAGACGTCCAGGGAGAGTAAGAGAGAGTAAGAGAGAGAGAGAGAGAGAGAGAGAGACGTCCAGGGAGAGGCAAGAGAGAGAGAGAGAGAGAGACGTCCAGGGAGAGTAAGAGAGAGTAAGAAGAGAGAGAGAGAGAGAGAGAGAATTAAGTTCCTACTTCTCTCAGCTCTCCCTCTCACTCTATTTCACTCAGTTTTATAAAGGAAACACATTTAGGAGGTGAAGGACAACAGCAATTACAAGGGAGTGATAAAAATTAATTGGTTTATGAGCCATTTACGGTGAGTTAAATACAGGTGTTTTATTACAGGTGTTTAGGGTGAGGTATTTACAGGTATTTAGGGTGAGGTATATACAGGTGTTTCGGGTGAGGTATTTACAGGTGTTTTATTGCAGATGTTTACGGTGAGCCAATTACAGGTGTTTAAGGTCGGCTAATTACAGGTGTTTTCTTACAGGTGTTCTGGCCGGACCTCTCTACTGGCGTTTACCTGACCTAAGTTGGTAAGTCAATTAGATTGTCGACAATATCCAAGTAGACAGAACCCCGCCAGACAACACACCCTATTAACACACCCTGAAGCACAACACACCCTATTAACACACCCTGAAGCACAACACACCCTATTAACACACCCTGAAGCACAACACACCCTATTAACACACCCTGAAGCACAACACACCCGACTCACACACACACACCACTAGTTACAGCTGGTAACATACTCACTCTTAATACTAAAAATATACTCCCCGAGGAACGGTTAAACTAGGAGACAAAATACATTATAGTATACTTTCTGTGATAGTATGTAGAATATACTCGCTAAGGAACAGTAAAGTAATACATAAGTATACAACCAGAGACGATATATTACAGTACACTCTCTGTGGTAATACTGACGCTATGAACAGTAATACACGCCACATACACGAGGCTGGTCGCTGGTGCTCTGAGAAACGTATAGTGTTGTCAACAAGTATTATTTCCCGCCCAAAAAAAATAAAAATAGCGGGGATGGGGGCGGTAAACATCGTCTCGAATGTAAACAAAAGTCGTGGGGTTGTGGTCAGGGCAGAAACATAGGTTATATCTTTTTGTTTTGTTTCTTCATAAGTTAGGGTAGAGTCTTAGTTCTATTTCATCCGCCATCTTTTCATTGTTTTATGTCAGTTTCGATGTTGTTTTTCACGTCTTCAAGCTGTGGAGAGGAAGAATTATTCAGTCGACGAGTCCTTAAGAATCCGGGGATCCAACAGCTGTTATCTGGCGGGAAAAATGTGTCGCGAACGTAAACAAGCCGAGTTGATATGACGCAAGAATCCGACTTGAGACTCAGTGCGGCGGCGAACGGCGTCGTAAATATGGTCTTGTGGCTTACAGGCGTCTTCCCCCCGTCCCCCCCTCCTCTCTTAAGAGAGTCCTTGGGGGGGTGAGGAGGGGGAGGTAGGGGAAATGGGGGAAAGGGAGGAGGAGAGGCAGAGAGGGAAAGGAAAGAAGGGAGAAGGGGGAGGAGGAGGAGGAGGAGAGAAGGAAAGAAAGAGGGGGAAAAGAGGAGAGAAGAAACGGGAGAGTAGGAAAGAAAGACACTGGGGAAGAGAGGACGGAAGGAAAGCGAGGAGTAGGAGGGGAGAAAGAGAGAGGAAGAGGAGGAGGGGAGAAGGAGGAGGAAGAGGAGTTATACAGCTTACTTGGTATATTTTTGTCGCCGGACACTGAAGGAGGCGGCAGGAGGAAGGTTAGGAACTCTCAAATGATCGTAAGTTATAAATATTTCCCATAAGTGGACACGCGAGGCAGCATCCAAAATTTCTCACTTAAGCTACGACCCTAAGATGAATTTCCAAAGAGTCGTACGTCGAAATGAACTCTGACGTACACATCTGTCTTAGTCTCCGTCAAACAGTCGTACCTCAAATTGGAGACAAACGTACACACTATCTCATGTAATCAACAACAAAATACGTCAAATTATTCTTCCTCTTAGTCCCAACGTAAGAACCAAAGTGACCATCTCAAGCAACGGGTCTGAAAATGGCGTCGAATGTTGGCTCACACCCTAGATGGCTCATGTGTGTGGGGTGGGGTATAGCTGCTCTCTCTCTCTCTCTCTCTCTCTCTCTCTCTCTCTCTCTCTCTCCAGATATGTGTTAATGACCCTTAAGTGATGGGTAAACTACTGTTGGGGTCATTAGCAGTTTTAATTACCTGACATACATTCATTCACTGATGCCAGGCACTTATTGAGTGTGTGTGTGTGTGTGTGTGTGTGTGTGTGTGTGTGTGTGTGTGTGTGTGTGTGAGACGGAGACAGACAGAGACAGACAAACACTCCGAGAGAAATAGAGAAAAAAACTTAAGATAGACGGAATGAGAGAGAGAGAGTTAGCACGTTTTCTCTAACAACAAATTGCCCCCCAAAAAATTCCCTCACTCCATCCACCAATTTGTCAGTAAATTCCTTAAATTCCCAACACAGTCTGGCTAATTTTGTCAACACATTCCGCCTTAAACTCCAACAAATTATACAGTAAATTCCTCGTTCTGCTCATTCTTCCCTCTGAGTATGTTAAAAAAAATCCCTCACCAAATAGGTTCAGTAAATGCTATATAAATCATTATTATATATCCTAATAAATTCTTTAGTCATATAAATTGTCACTTGTATTAAATTCTCACTAAGTTATTTAATTTATGTGTATTCGTTAACAAATTTCTTTATTGTGTAGTTAATCTTCCAATAAATTGTAGTTCTATAAATTTCCAAAAATTCTGCCTCCAGGAAATATGATTATTAACAAATTCCAATAAATTCTACTTCACTAACTATTACGACGGTATAATTCCTACAAATTCTGCTTTAGTATTCCTCAATTCCCACAAATTCCGATCCGACGTTCAGATTATCAACAAATTCCAACAAAAACTGTATTATTATACCCTAAAACCCAACAAATTCCTGCAATATCCCCATCCCTAAACAATTCTGCTGTAGGCCCCAATTTCCAACTAATTCCAACAAATTTCTGCGGCCAAAAACCCAATTTACCCACTAATTCTGTATCACTTTCATTCCTATTAACAAGAATTTCTTACCACATAAACCAGTTACATCCCCGCCACCCCCTCCCCTCAGGTACAGGTAGATACAGGTACAGGCAGCTACAGGTACAGGCAGCTACAGGTACAGGTAGATACAGGTACAGGCAGCTACAGGTACAGATAAGTGCAGTTACAGGTATACAGGTACAGGTAGACAGATCCAGGTAGACACAGGTACAGGTAGGAGGGTCAGTTATGTGTGTGGTGTAGACGCCACTCTCTCTAATAACCGGAGGGACCAACATAAAGCAGATGGACTAGTCCCTCCCTCCCTCCCTCCTTCCCTCCAACTCTCCCTCCCTCCTTCATTCCCTCCCTCCCTCCTTCACTCTCTCCCCCCCTCCCTCCTTCACTTCCTCATTCCCTCCAACTCTCCCTTCCTCCTTCATTCCCTCCAACTCTCCCTTCACTTCCTTCCTCCCCGCCTTCCTATACTAATAATAATAATGATAATAATAATAATGAGTACAATTCGGTCGTTACGAGAACTAACGTTATGTTGGTAAGCCTGATCACCTGAGTTAACATTCAAAGATGTTTACATTCTGCCTCAGTGTTTATAAATTACGTAATAAATATTATCTACCGTAAATTATTAGATATTAAATATATTTTCTCTTTTTTAATTTATATCTTATTTTTTCGCTACGTGAAGAAGGAAGGAGATAAAGATTAAATTAAAATAAAATAATTAATGTACAGACTTTGTAAAGGCGTATTGCCCAACAGTTGTTTGTTTTTTGGTAGTGGCCAAGACGGTGATATATCTCTTCTCAAATTACTGGTAATAACAAGCTCCGTGACCCCTGCAGTGTAATAATTTTCAAAGATAATGTTCTCAGGTATATTTGAACCAAAATTCGTAAGACGGAAAGACTTAGAAAACTATTTAAAGAAGTGAGATAAAGTTTTCCGTGTGGCGTGTGTTGTGAGGAGCTGTCAACAAGGTAGTGGAGTGGATGGGTATTTACGCCTCTTGAAAACTTAAGTAGTGCCACTTTACACCTCTATCTGTACTTATAATGTTTTAAGTAATTATTATACATACTTAGAGGTATATCGAGATTTAAGTAAATATTAGAACAATAAATACTTAAGCTATAATAAGTGTAAAGTGATATAGAAAGTTGTATAAGTGTGTGCCATGACATCATCAGGTCAGGGCTGCCTATGGTAGGTAACGCAATTAATGTTTGTAAACAATAACAACTTCGACTCACCTGATGTGTCATAACTTATATTTGTGTCAGTAAGATGAGTTATTATTATGATTTATTATTATGATTATTATTATTATTATTATTATTATATTTTATTATTATTATTATTATTATTATTATTATTATTATTATTATTATTGTTGTTGTTGTTGTTGTCATTTTTATATCATGAGTTGCCAGAACTGATTAGCTAATGGCGAGGAATAATTCAATGCATCCTTCCCTCTAATTGGTCAAAAGATTTCCAATGACAGTCTCTCATATCACTGACCCGAGTCACTTGTAATTAAAACTATTAAAACATCTTTATATATATAAAGTAATTAATGGTCATCAGGTAGTTACAGTTGTGGCCTCTGTTTGGTCGAAAGGTTACCAAGGAATTTCTTGCCAACCAGCCGTCTGGTGTCCTTAAAATTAAAACTACTGATTGTTCTCCCGGGTTCCCAGAACTAATTAGCATGTGGGCACGGTTCAACGACCCTCTGGCCCTTTATTGGTCTGTGATTGGTCCAGAGATTCAAATCGTTTTCTTAACTATCATTCGGCCGAGTCTTTGGGTGTTACAGGGGAGGAATTGTTCCGTGAGATGACATTATTATTATTATTATTATTATTATTATTATTATTATTATTATTATTATTATTATTAGCTTAAACTCACCCTTAACCTCAACGTCAACCCATAATCTCACCCTTAACCCTTAACCTCATGCTTAACCTCACCCTCAACCCTTAACCTCACCCTTAACATCACCCTTGACCTCCCTCTCAACCCTTACCCCTTAACCTAACCTTGGGTGACCTCTGACCTTCCCGGCTCACCTGGTGAGCTGCTCCAGCACAGGTAGTGAGTCGAGTTACCTCTTACTGTTACGATTGTTGTTAGGAGTAGTGGTGGTAGTAGTTGTTGTTGTTGTAGTGGTGGTGGTGGTAGCAATGTAACAGTGGTTGTTGGTGTTGTTGTTGTTGTTGTTGTTGTAGTGGTGGTGGTAGCAATGTAACAGTGGTTGTTGGTGTTGTTGTTGTTGGTGTTGTTGTTGTAGTGGTGGTGGTAGCAATGTAACAGTGGTTGTTGTTGTTAGTAGTACTAGTAGTAGTAGTAGTTGTATTATTATTATTATTATTATTATTAATGAGAGACAGAGTGTACCGCCAGACGCTGTTGATCGTCGGTGCTGGCGCTGGGAGACCTCTTGGCTAAATGGTAGGGTAAATAATATATAGATTGGGGGAGGTAAAGATCATCTCTCTCTCTCTCTACCTCTCTCTCTCTCTCAGTGTAAGGTTGACGCCATTTTGTGTACGTTATGTTATATGTAAGTCAGAGTCGAATCTGTCTGTTTGTTTATAAAAAAATCCTTCTTTTTATCTGAAATCCCCTTCATTTCTCCATAAAAACTCGTGTTTCTATATAAGTACCGTCCATTTCTTTACAAAAACCCGTCCATTTCAATAAAAAAACGTCCATTTCTATATAAACACCCCGTCTATTTCTGTCTAAACACCCCGTCCATTTCTATATAAACACCCCGTCTATTTCTATATAAACACCCCGTCCATTTCTATATAAAAAACCGTCTATGTCTATATAAAAACCCGTCCATTTCAATAAAAAAACGTCCATTTCTATATAAACACCCCGTCTATTTCTGTCTAAACACCCCGTCCATTTCTATATAAAAAACCGTTAATATCTATATATATAACAGATCCATTTCTCTGTATATAAAAACACTGCGACCATTTCTGTCTAAAACTAACCGTCCATTCCTCTTTATTCTTTAGTGCAGCGTCCTAAAAAAAGGTGTTTTATTCAGGCTACAGATATATACTCTCCGGGACACACTTTTACTGTCAGTGTTGCCACGTCAGCTGAATAACCTGACCTGTTAGAGTGGGTATCTCTTGTGACGGCTGCTGCTACTCGGATACACTTGGTAATGCTCTGTGGGTGTGGGTGTGGGCGTCTGTGTGGGTGTGTGTCTGTGTTGGCAATGCTATAGTATGTGTGTGTGTGTGTGTGTGTGTATATATATATGTGTGTGTGCGGCTGTATAAGGGCGTGTGTGTCTGTGTGTTTGTGTTAAATTAATTACACTGTCAAGCTAAACATTTATTCATTAACCCCGAGACAATTAAAACGAGAAAACTACCCCTAACTACCCTTAACACTCTAACAAGGCCATTAAGGGTAGTCAAGACATCCACACAACGTCATATCAAGCACGATAAAAACAAATCGATTTGTATGTGTTTATATTTCCTCTAAAGTCAAAATCATACACTTAAAATTTACATAATATTAATAAAAAAAAACAGCAACATTCTTCACTTTATTTCCCTCTATTACTTTTTTCCCTCTGTTTTCTTTCTTCCCTCTGTTTTCTTTCTTCCTTCTGTTTGCTTTCTTTCCCTTTGTTTGCTTTATTTCCCTCTGTTTCCTTTCTACAAACTTTCTTATTTTCCTTTTCACTTTCACTCGATTACACCTCATTATTTACACTAAGGGAAGGCAATTTTAAGCCTGGGAAGAAAGTAAAGGAGAGTCGGTGAGGGTTTTTTTTTTGGGAGGGGGGTCTTTTTTCCTTCATCTTACGTAGGTATTTGACGAGGTAATAAACGAGGTAATTATCTTTAAAGCTCTCTCTCTCTCTCTCCAGTCTTTTCTTTTCTGTTCCCTCTTTTTCGTCTCCCTGTTATCCACCTCTCTCCTCCTCCTCCTCCTTCGTCGTGTATTCCCAGCCTCTCACTACAGTGCAGGGCTAGCTTTTTGTCAAGTTCTGGTCATCCTCCTTAACTCTTGTGTTGTTAAGGATGTACGACCCTGTGTGTGTGTGTGTGTGTGTGTGTGTGTGTTTTCATCCAAGACTTCCTCCCCTTCATTGTTTCAGAGTGTAGGCCAACTAGTGTGCCCACACCGACAACTTCTTTAGCTGAATTTGTCCTGAACTTTGACAAGACCTCCTCCCTCTCCTCTCCTCCCTCCTCCTCCTCCCTCCTTCCTCCTCCTCCTCCTCCTCCTCCTCCCTCCTCCTCTCCTCCTCTTCCTCCCTCCCTCCTCCTTCTCCTCCTCTTCCTCCTCCTCCTTCTTCTCCTCCTCCCTCCCTCCTCCTCCCTCGTCCTCCCTCCCTCCCTCCTCTTCTCCCCCCTCCTCCCTCCTCCTCTTCCTCCCTCCTCCTTCTTCTCCCTCCTCCTCCTCCTCCTCCTCTCGTCCTCCTCCTCCTCCCTCTTCCTCCCTCCTCCCTCTTCCTCCTCCCTCCTCCTCCTCCTCGTCCCTCCCTCCCTCTTCCTCCTCCTCCTCCTCCTCTCTCTCCTCCTCCCTCCCTCCCTCCCCGTCCTCCTCCTCCTCCTCCTTCCTCCTCCTCCTCCCTCCTTCCTCCTCCTCCTCCTCCTCTCTCCTCCTCCTCCTCCTCCTCGCCTTCCATCTTCTTCTTTTATTGATTCTTTTCTCTCGTTTACCAAAGTTCAATTCATTTATTTGTCTGTCTGTCTCCCTGTCTGTCTGCCTGTCTGTCTGTCTCCTTGTCTGTCTTCCTGTCTGTCTTCCTGTCTGTCTGTCTGCCTGTCTGTCCGTCTATCTCCTTGTCTGTCTGTCTCTCTGTTTCCTTGTCTGTCTGTCTCCCTGTCTGTCTGTCTCCCTGTCTGTCCGTCTGTCTGTCTGTCTGTCTCCTTGTCTGTCTTCCTGTCTGCCTGTCTGTCCGTCTATCTCCTTGTCTGTCTGTCTCTCTGTCTCCTTGTCTGTCTCAAAATTAAATTCTTGACTTTCAACTTTCTTTTTACACCTCAAGTGAAAGTCTCCATTTCTCCAGGGAGAGTAAACTTATCTCCCTGCAGTGAGCCGAGGAGGGAGAGAGTGGTGTTAAGGGAGAGGGAGAAGGGAGAGAGGTGTTAAGAGGGAGATAGGAGAAGGGAGAGAGGGGGGAGAAGGGAGAGAATGATGTGAGGTAAACAAACACATTATATAAACATTATCCACATCTGACAACTCCACATTCAGTACACAACATTCTTATAACATTACATACATACTGACAACTTATTAGCATACGGTCTAATTCTTACCTTCAGGTGAGGGGAGGTGAAGTGAGGGGAGGGTGGAGATGTTAGTCTCAGCTCTCAAAGATGACGTGATGTTCTTGTGTGTGTCTATGTATGTCTGGTATGTATAGGAGACGTTAATAGTGTGTTTGTGTGTGTATAGACAAACAGACACACTATTAACGTCTCCTATACACTCAGACACACTATTAACGTCTCCTATACACTCAGACACACTATTCACGTCTCCTATACACTCAGACACACTACTCACCAGCCATATATAAAGGACACCGTATATACAGACCACTTAAGGGGAGGGTAAGAAAAATGGCCGTATTAGTTGGTGTTATCGTATGCAAATGATCTCTTAATTAGTGTGTGGGAAAGGTGAGACTCTCTCTCTCTCTCTCTAAATACATACAAAGAGCGAGAGAGAGAGAGAGAGAGAAAGAGAGAGAGAGAGAGAGAGAGAGAGAGAGATAGCTCTACCATGGAGGTGAGAATGATCTTGCTGGAACTAAGGCTGGAACACCATTATGCTCAAGTGTACTTCGCTATACTGAGGCGATTTGCATATCGTTAGAGTGAGTGTATGAGGCAAGTGTGAGGTACGAGTGTATGAGGCAAGTGTAAGTGTGTTAGGGAAGTGTAAGTGTGAAGTATAAGTATGTTAGTGAAGTGTGTGTATTTAGTTGTGGGTGTGTTAGGGAACTGTGGGTGTGTGGGGGGGCAAGTGTGAAGTTGATCTGACTTAACCCAACACACACACACACACACACACACACACACACACACACACACACACACACAAATATAAAACCTCATCTCACCTGACATTTAGATAATATAATACCAAATAATATAATAGGTGACCCTGACGTGTGTGTTAGGTTGGGTTAAGTCAGGTCAGGTCAGGTCAGGTGAAAGTTTTAGTTACCTCAGACAACCTCAAATTATCTTTTATTTAACTTTCTCCTCTGAGCTTTCACTAACGTAGAACTTACCCTTTGTGTTTAATACTTTCCCTTATGTCTAAAACTTTCCCTTATGTCTAAAACTTTCTTTTTCTTTCACCTAGACTATTTTTTTATCCCATGAAGAACTTTTTTTAACTTTCACCCAATACTCTCAGTTACTTTCCCCTAAAACTTTGACAGATTTTCCTTCAGAACTTGCGGGTATTTTGTATTAGAACTCTTTCCTATTTTCCCTTATAACTTTCACCTGCTTTCTCAGCCTTTCTTCCTATTTTCACAAGAAAACTTTAACTGAATAAATTTTTCTTTTGTCTGAGGTAAAGTTATCGACTTGTGGCTTCATGATTGGCTGTTCCCCTGGGAGCTGTTCTTTCATTGGCCGGGACCGGATCGTTATGGTCTTGTGATTGGCTGTTCTCTTGGGACCTGTTCTTTCATTGGCTGGAACCAGATCATTTTGGCTTTATGATTGGCTGTTTATGCGGGAGCTTCTCATTGGTTGTGGCATTGTGATGAGGAACTGATTACTGATTGGCTGTTTCTGTGGGAACTGATCACAGATTGGCTCTTATTATAGCAACTAATCCCTGATAGGTTGTTGCTATGGAAACTTATTATTGATTGGCTGTTCCCCAGGGAGCAGTTCATTGATTGGATAGGACTGGATCACTTGTAACCTCGTGATTGGCTGTTCCCTGGGGAGCTGCTCATTGATTGGCCGAGTCGGGATCAAAGTTGCTGCGGCTAGTGACTTGTGAGTGGGGGGAGAGGAGAGGGAAAGAGAGGGGGTGGAGGAAAGGGGAGAGGGAATGAAAGAGAAAGATGAGAGGGGATGAAATCAAAGGAAAAAGAGAGTAATGGAAACAAGAAAAAGTATGAAGGAGAGTGAAAGAAAGAAAGAGAGAAACGAAACAGACAGACAACCACCCCCACCATAACACACATCTCACCTGAGGCGGACGATACATACAGGTATATGCAAATTAGCTCAGGTATATTTGTTGATATATTCTAATTAGACTTAAAGAAAAACAAAGACAGGTTAACTTTTAATTTACCTGGCCGTGTTATAATTAAGACTGTCATTCAACTTTCAAGGGTTTATGGGAGTTTACCTGTTTAGTGATGTATAATGTACAAAGTATTAATTAGTGGTGTATAATGTATTGTTTTAGGTATGAATAATGAAGAGGTTTTTTTGGTTAAGGAGGTGTGTGTTTAGGGGAGATTATTATATTGATTTAATTCAGTGTTTTGGGTGAATTGTGGCCACGTAATGTTAGGAGAGTGTGACCACGTAATGTTTTGGTCAGTGTAGCCACGTAATGTTAGGAGAGTGTGGCCAGGTAAAGTTTTGGTGGAGAGTGTGGCCACGCTACGTCAGGATAGTGTAGCTATGTAATGTAAGGACAGAGTGGCCACGTTATATCTGAAGAGTGTGGCCACATAATCTCAGGAGAGTGCGGCCACGTTATATCTGAAGAGTGTGGCCACATTATCACCACCAGATTGTGTGGCCACCTCACCATCTAGTGTGGCCACGTTAGCAGCAGCAGCATCACACTTCCTTTGGTCAATCTCAGCAGCACTCTTGAGGCTGATCAGGTGAGATGCAGAACTGTCCCATCAAAGTGTTTCAACTGATTACCATCCCTAAAGACCTGTGGGAGGGGAGGGGGGAAGGGGAAGGGGGTGGAGAGAGAAAGGGTAGAGAGGGTGAAGGAGAGGAGGGAGGGCATAGGGGTGGAGGAGATGAGTGGGGTAGAGGGGAAGGGAGTAAGGAAGGTGTGTGAGTAGAGGGGGTACAGGGAGTAGAGAGGGAAGGGGGTAAAGAGAGTGAGGAAGATGAGAGGGAGAAGGCTGTAGGGAAGATGGAGTGGGGGGGAAGGGAAGGGAGGGAGGGGACGAGGTGTGGGAGGAGGGGGAGGAAGATGAAGGAAAGGAAAGAGTGATGTGTTAACAATTCTGTCAAAGAGAGCGAGAGAGGAGAGGGTACGTAGAGAGAGAGAGAGAGATAAAACAAAGGGAAATTGAATGTGTGAGAGACAGACGAGACAGATGTGTCAAACAAGAGAGACAGGTTGGATCCATCTCTCCCGTGTGTGTGTTTTAGGAGCTGGGATTGTGTATGTCTGTGTGTGTGTCTGTACCTACGACCTCCCAGTACCTCCCAGCACCTCTCAACACCTCCCAACACCTCTCAACACCTCCCAGCACCTCCCAACACCTCCCAGCACCTCTCAACACCTCCCAACACCTCTCAGCACCTCCCAACACCTCTCAACACCTCCTAGCACCTCCCAACACCTCCCAGCACCTCCTAGCACCTCCCAGCACCTCCCAACTACTCCCAGCAGCTCTCAACACTTCTCAGCACCTCCCACTACTCATTACACCTTTCAACATCTCCCAGCACATTCCAACACCCCCCAACACCTCAAAACACCCCCTAGCACCTCCCAGCACCTGCTAGAGAGCTGGGAGGTAATTAACCAATCCCAGGCTGCCACATCCATCTTTCGTCTCGATTTATAAGTCTCAGAATTTTCTCAGACCGTGTAAGTAGTGTGTGTGTGTTCTCCTTTCTCTCTCTCTCTCTCTCTCTCTCTCTCTCTCTCTCTCTCTCTCTCTCTCTCTCTCTCTCTCAAACTATTACCACAATTTTAGGTACTTTGCATCTTGAATAAACGACAAAGTTCGTCCTTACTGCCGTCACTTGTGCAACTTGAGGTCGTACGCGTCGTTGTGGATGTGGTCGTCGGCGTCGTCTCAGGGGGTCGTGGGAGGTCGTATATCTGTGCTAATGTGAGTATTGATTGGTCAAGTTTTTGTTAATGGAGCTCTCTCATTGGCTGGCTGGGAAGACTGAGGGGGGAGGGGGATAAAGTCTATATATTGTTATTCGCAATATTGTTGTGTGTGTGTGTGTGTGTGTGTGTGTGCATTTGTGTGTATGTAAATAATAATAATAATAATAATAATAATAATAATAATAATAATAATAATAATAATAATATTAATATTAATATTAATAATAATAACAATAAAATAATAATATTAATAATAATAGCAATATTAACAATAATAAGAATAAAAACAACAACAACAACAATAATATTAATGAAAACAACAACAACAACAACAACAACAACAACACACACCTCCACACTACCAAGTACAACTATTTAATATTTGATGATAGGAAAGAGACAATAGGTGTTAGGAAGGCCACAATAAGTGTTAAGGGCCTGACCTCCCATTAAGGTCTACACTACAATGACTACTAAAGCCTCGGTGGGTGAGTGTCTGGCACTGTACTTGACCATCTCCACTATCTCAACTTCACCGTCAGGTATCTATTCAGAGTTGAGTCGAGTGGGTGTGTCGTGGACGTGAACCAGAGGCACTTAGGAGAGGAGGTGAGTGTCCTATCCACTCAGGCCACCGCACTCCATAAGGGATGGGGTGAGGGTTTTAGTGGTGTGAAGGAGAGGTGCTCTTATAATGGAATAAAATAATGGAGAATGATTTTGATGATTGTGAATAATTGTGTACGATGAGAAGGTTGTTAGTGAATGTGAGGAAGAGTAAAGTAATGATGAAACAAATTAAAAAAATGAAGTAAATATTAGTTTGAATAGAAATAAACAATTTCTTGCTTATATAACACACAAGATACTATATAACACAAAATACATATATTATAGGAAACTACATATAAAAACCATTATATTATCTCAAAAAATATCTAGTCAATGAAAATATTAAGTTCAGAAACATTCACTTTGACAGAGGAGTTAAATCATGTGTGTTGTTCTCGTTAAATGGGGCTCGATCCTCTGTCCTAAGGCTGAAGGGGATTGGAACCCTTTATATAAGATTTTGAAAGGGTATTCGATCCTTTATACTAGTGATGGGGGCGAGTGTCTCTGTGTGTGTAGGGCGGTGGTGAATCCTCTTATTGTTAGTGATATGCCGTGGTATAAATGGAAGGGTTGATACGAGGAGAGAGAGAGAGAGAGAGAGAGAGAATGTGTGTGGGGGGGGGATAGTCTGATAAAGAGAAAGAGATAGTGTAATAGATAGATAATGATGAATAGATTGATGGATAGATATGAGGGATAGAAAGATAGATAGAAACATATATAAGGAGATATTAAGTCGAAAGAGAGAGAGAGAGAGAGAGAGAGAGACCAAAATACTGTCTTGTTACAGTTATTGTAGTTACAGTCACAATAGTCATAGTAATTAGTCACAATACAGTCACAGTCACAATACAGTTACAATCACAATACAGTCATGATGGTTCGAGCCTTTTATTGTGTTCGGTAATATAAAAACTAATTCGAAGCAGCTCATTAAGAAATCGAAATATGTGAGTCTTTGAAGCTCTGATCAAAGACGGTGTTTCAAGTTAAATTTTTTCCCTGGAAGCGGCTTCAGTTTCTCGACATTTCAACTGATCCTGGAAAGTTTGAGTCGTGAAAGTATTTACCGAATTATTAAACTTTCATGAATCAAACTCTTCTGGTGAATTGTTCAGTTGGTGTTGAGACGTAAGAGAGAATTAATAAAACACAGGAAGTGGAAGATTATACGAGAAATGATCTTAAAGGAAATGAACTGAACGAAGCAGGTCCATGAGTGTTCCGAAACATTGAACTTATATTGTTTATTTTCTGTAATTCGTTTTCTATGATAGGGTTAACTGATATCCTCAACCTTGCAGTGATGCTCTGAATCACACTATGCCAAACGAACTTTCGCCTGCCTTTTGCCAACACTGGCATTTGTCAGAGAATATTATCAAACACAAATTGACTGATGAGAGGAACTATACATTAGTGACAGCAACGGTGGTTATAATGGTAAAAGAAATAACAATAACAAGGATAAAGGAAAAATACAACAACAACTACAAAATCACGATAGAAGTAATGATAATGTTAACACTGATAATGATAATGACACAACTAATCATCATAATTAGTCTGCAATAAAACTAATGGGGAAATATCAATTGTAATGAAACTAAGTGAAAATGAACATACCAATTACATTCACAAAGAATTTTTATATAATTTTGTTTCAAACTAGAATTCATTACAACACTTCACAGTATCAATACAATAGTTGGTGGAAGCTGAGGTTAAGGATAACAGAGGTGGAGGGAAGTAGAGGTGGAGGGTAGCAGGAAGGGTAGCAGAGGTGGAGGGAAGTAGAGGTGGAGGGTAGCAGGAAGGGTAGCAGAGGTGGAGGTAGTAGGGGTGGAGGCAGCTGGGGTGGAGGTAACAGGGGTGGTGGTAGCAGAGGTGGAGGTAGCAGGGGTGGAGGCAACAGGGGTGGAGGGCAGCAGGGGTGGAGGCAGCAGGGGTGGAAGCAGCACAAGCCTGGGTGGGTGTGGCTCATCAGCTTTACTATGACCTGCGTGAGGCAACACCACACTCTTGCCCTCCGTTGCTGCCCGCATATTTCTTAATCTCTCTCTCTCTCCTCACAAGCCTTCAATAGTTTTTAATCATAGATCTTCACTAATAAATGACTCATTGTGATGTGCGTGTGGTGAGGAAACTGTGAGTAGTCTGCGGTGTTGTGAGGTGTCTTATCGGGGTATTAGTGAGGAATGGACTCAGAGGATACGAAAAATATATAAAATAATTAAATTACTGGAAGAGACGAGTGACGTAATAGGAGTTAGCTCTTGTTGCACTTTTCCACCGCCAGGGTGACACCATCCTATTGATTTGAGCTGCAGTTTCGTATCTTTTTCTGGACGACCTTTGCTTTTCCCCAGCAGGAGTGGCGGAGGATTGTTATTGCAGGTGCGACTGACGCAGATACCTGCCCAACACCTCACTGTTTTAATAAAAGGATGAGGTGCTGGCAAGCCAACCCGTAAAATGTTGTTTTTTCTTTTGTTAAGTTGGATACAATAGATTTTTGTCTCAGGTGTTGTGTGTGTGTAATATGTTATGATTGTTCCTGTGTACACATAACTTATATATATATATATATATATATATATATATATATATATATATATATATATATATATATATATATATATATATATATATATATATATATATATATATATATATATATATATAAACAAGACACGGGGCGGGGCGAGGCGGGGCCTGCAGTAAGAGGATTAGTGTAAATGTGTTGTTCACTTAAAAGCTCAAGTGTTAGGGTTAATATTTAAACTGAGGACCTTCACCCTGCTTGTATACACGTGTACACGTACTGGAGTACCTACATGACCACGTACACATAGATACCATCACATACACATGGTGCGTATGTAAACACAAAATATTTGTACACATATATATACACAAACTTAACCATACACACACACACACACACACACACACACAGCATAACTTACTAGAACACGGTCATTAACCCTCTTGCCTCCCCTCCCTCCTCCCTCTTCCCCCCCATAATTCTTCCACTCCTCCTCCCCGCCCTCATATCTCCCTTACCTCTACTCTTACTTTCCTCCTCCACCTCCCCTTCTCCTCCTCCTTCTGTCCAATTCCGTCTCTTCTCTTCTTTCCCCCTATCTTTTCCATACCCTCCCCTCCCCTCCCCTCCCCACTTCCACGTGTCTCCCAGCCACTTAAGTGAGAGTGAGTGTGGGAGAGGGATCAGTCATTGGCTACTCCTCTGACCCTCTCACTGTCATATGGGAGAGTGAGAATGATGTGGCAGAGTGTGAGTGGGGAAATATATGTGTGGGAGAGGGAGAGTAGGAAGGGAAGATTGTGGGAGAGTGAGAGAGAGGTTATGAGTGAGTGAGTGTGTGTGTGTGTGAGAGTGACCATGTAATTGAGTGTGTGTGTGGGTGTGAGAGTGTGTGAGAGTGGCCATATAATTCAGTGTGTGTGTGAGTGTGTGTGAGAGGGATCAGTCACTGGCCGCTTTGTTGACCCTCCCGGCCATCATCTGGGAGAGGGAGAATGGTAGTGATTAGTTTTGTTTGGTGTGTGTGTGTGTGTGTGTGTAGATAAAATAATTAAAGTGAGGAACAACTCTCTCTCTCTCGTATTTTCCCTTTTTTCTTAACTTCCGCCTCTCCTAAATACCACCTCTCCCTCCTTCGTGTTACTCCTTCCCTTTCCCTTCCCTCTCCCTCCCTCCCAGACGGTTCTACATAACTCTCAGCTGGTGCCTCTTTAAGCCAGCTGTCCCGCGCTCCCTGCCACAGGTGGCCCAACGTAAACACCCGATTTTTTCCTCCCAGGAGTGTGACTAACAACACTAAAGAGCCAGTTGTTTTTTTTCCAGTACTCCCTACATTCATGTTTTTCCCAGGTGACTCTTAAACAACACTAAATCTCCTGTGTTTTTTCCCAGTTGTTTCACCGACTATATACTGATTTTTTTCCCACAGTAGTGACGGTAACAGTGGAAAAAGGTGATGGCCTTTTTTTCTAGTACGATCTAGTTTTTTTTTCTCTGGTAGTAAAGTTAACAAAGGTAAAGAACCAGGTGTTTTTTTCCCAGTAGATTCACGGACTTTTAGCGTTTTTTTTACTAGGATTGTCATTGTCACACTAAAAGAGCAGTTGTTGTTTTCCCAGTAGGTTCACCATTTGGTATTATTCTTGCTCTTAAACTCTACAAAACACAACTTGGATTTATCGTACACACCAAGAATTAGGACAGATTTAACGCAGACAATTCTTTGTGTATAAATCTTTCATCCTACAAGACGAATCCGATTTTAATTTGAAAATCCCTCCTTTCTAAGTCCAAATTAATCCTTAATCCAGCGAATATAAGTCAGATTTTGCTATGGAAATTAGATAACTTGAAAATTCTTCGCCTTAATCTAATCCCTATACCTTAAATCCCTTCCTCAGATTTTACTCATAAATTTCGTGATAATTGAGTTCACTTAATCCTTCGGTAACGAGGTCAGAATTTACCGAGAAAAGTCCCTTCCTCCCCCTACCCCTTTCCCTCCCTCCTCCTCCTCCCCCCATTCTCCTTTCTTTCCCTCTTCTCCCTCCCTCCTTCCCCCTTATGGCGTCTACCTTGCACTGTTGCCAGAGTTCATTAACGAAATTATCTTCATAAAGTTTTGATGGCCGTTCTGGTAACTGTGGCGGTCATAACTTACTGTATTTTATAGCGTGGGGGGGAGGGGGGGGAGGGGAGGGGAGGGGGGTAGGGAGGGGGTATTGACAGTCGGAGAGATAAACCGATAGGTAGAAATATACAAGAGTATTGCTGGAGACAGGACACCAGAGAGAGGCGGAAGGAAGTGGTGTGTGTGTGTGTGTGTGTGGGCTGCTTGCTTTGTTTGTTATTAGTTTAAGGTCAAACTGAGGGAAGGAATAGAGGAGAGAGAGAGGGGGCTGCTATGGTCATGGATACGATTCTCACTTCCCATCCGCTAAAGAGTCGCTGGTTTTCAACCCACCCACTGTAGATCATCCACATCACCCCTCACCTCACCTCACTCTCCACTCTCCTAATTTCACCGCACTTTAGTAGACCCAGCTGTGACTAGGTACCTTACGTTACAGTTGAGGAAGTGAACTTGGTCGAGTATAGTGTCGGCCATACTGTTAACTTATGGACTGAAGGAAATCTATAGCAGGACCTGACTCACACAAGCTAAGATGGCGGAGATATTTTACTGAGACTGTATTATAACAAACTGTATAAAGAGGGAGATTAGTATAAGTAGGGAGAGTAATATAGGGAGGGAGAGTTGTATAAAGAGGGAGAATGATATAGGGAGGGAGATTAGTATAAGAAGGGAGAGTAATATAGGAAGAGAGAGTTCATATATCAAACAGACGCCACCCAAGTGATTTATAAAGCTCCCTCGTGTGTGGTGGGGCATAATTTATATGACAACAAATGGTGTTTCTTTACCAGATCTGAGAGTGAGGGGTGAGGGAGAGTAAGGGAGATGTGGTGAGGGGGGAGTAGTGGTGAGGGAGAGTAAGGGAGATGTGGTGAGGGGGGAGTAGGGTGAGGGAGAGCAAGGAGAGATGTGGTGAGGGGTGAGCAGGGGGGAGGGAGAGTAAGGGAGATGTGGTGAGGGGGGAGTAGGGGTGAGGGAGATATAGAGAGATAGGGTGAACGTATGGGAAGAGGAGAGGAAGGTAAGGATGAGTAGGGGTGAGAAGAAGAGAAGGAAATGATAAGGGAAAGAATGAAATGGAGGAGAAGAAAAGCGGGAGAGGAGAGCAACAAGGAGTAAAGGAGAGAAAGAGGAGGAGAATGAATGTGAAAGCAAGAGAAAGAGAGAGAGAGTAGGGGGCATGAATAAGAGAGAGAGAGAGAGAGTAGGGGGGCATGAATAAGAGAGAGAGAGAGAGAGTAGGGGGGCATGAATAAGAGAGAGAGAGAGAGAGTAGGGGGGCATGAATAAGAGAGAGAGAGAGAGAGTAGGAGGGCATGAATAAGAGAGAGAGAGAGAGAGAGTACAAACTAAACACAATATACACAAAGTAACTCCGCTCACAACCCATAGATGGCGATGTCTTCCTGCCTCTCTATACGTCTGTTTCTTATATTTCTACACTTCAGGACGATTTTCCACCTATTATATGGTATCATGTTATAGCGTATATCCTCTCTCCTTTTTTGGCGCCTAGGAAGATAAACTATGTGTTAAAATAGAGCCATGTAGTAAAGTTGTTTAATAGGAGTAATTGGCAACTATAAATACCTCTCAGCCCAGCGTCGGCCATTTGCAGTACATTATGTCATTTTCTCTCCTCTTTACATCATTATTGTTGTTTATTTTGTCTTTTATGAATTTTTTTCTTGGTTGAGCAAATGGGAGTTAATGTAGAGGTGGGGAAGGAGTAATAATACAGGGACAAATAAGGCAGACCAGCGAGGGACGATGCTAATCTTGTCTAACATTGCAACAGACCTACAGGTGCCAACGACCAGGATTTGGGGGGGGGGGGGAATAGCTAACGAGATCGCCACTAACTCGCCACTACCCCGCCATCTAGGGGGTGGTATAAGCTTAGACATTCCTCAAGTCAAGATTACTGGGAATTTCTGGAAGGCAAAGACGATTTACTAGGGAGAAAAATCTTCTTATTTATGATAATCTGGTAACTCATATGTGACGCCACTGGAATAATGCGTTTCTGTTGGTCAAGTCACATATTTACCGTAAAAAATCCCGACGTGGCTTCCCTGCGTATGTAAACGAGACACAATTTTTCTGTTATTATTTAAACAACAAAAACAATAATAATATCTCGACTTTAAATAGTTAACTAGGGTGAGATTGGACCTAGTGTACCTGATGAGAAGCCATAGATGTTAAAGAAAAGATCATTATTTAAAAGAAAAATGATGAGGAGCCGACATTACACACACACACACCCACACATTACACACACACACATTACACACACACACCCACACATTACACACACACACATTACACACACACACACACACACACACACACACACATACACACACACATGCACACATAGCCCTCAAACCCACCCACACTCACCTACGCTCGCACCCCCTCCACACACACCCACACACACTAGGCACAAAAGCACTCGTACTTGACCCGGATGCAAGAGACACAACGCAACACGTATTTATGAGAGGGAGAGTAAGGGTGATGTATTGTGACAGCTACCCTTAAATCCCTGTTGTGTTGTGGCCAAGGATATATCACCAAATATGTCACCATGTGTAAAGACTATACCTGGATATACCATCAAAGTATAGTAGGTTATACCATTGAAATATATCAGGTTATATCAGAATAATATAGTAGGTTATACCATTAAAATATATCAGGACATATCAGTATAATATATTACAATTATTCCATGAAATATACTTAATATATTGGTATACTCCTTCGAAATATTATATACTAAAGTCTTTGATATATTAAGTGAGAATATACGATTAATTCATATATTAGAAAAGTCTAGCAAAGTACCCAGCAAAATATATCCCAGTATAATAGGCCATATATTCTCTGGTATATGTACAGTATATGTAGTATGAATATAAAGAATACTCTCATGGTATATATGAGTGAGTATAACGGGATATGTTACGATATATCATTATACTTAGCTAATGTATTATATGTTCATTGAGGGAGAATGTGTATGAACCACACACACACACACACACACACACACACACACACTACTGTACGGTGAGTCAGGACTATAGTTTATACAGTCATTGGGTAATAGTCGGGTACAGCGCTAATCACCATCACCCTGTAATTAGGGGTCGACAGGCTAACCATTATTGTGACTAACGACCATACACCCATCCAAGAGTAATTTAGGTCCTGGTTAGGGTGTGTGTGTGTGTGTGTGTGTGTGTGTGTGTGTGTGTGTATAAGAAAGCCCTTGTTGAGTATCTATTAATCTCTCTCTCTCTCTCTCTCTCTCTCTCTCTCTCTCTCTCTCACTACCATAAAGTGAGACACTCTCAACCTTCCTAACTGAAGTGTAAAAGTACTTACGACCGCAGTTAAGTACATCACACACTTATCCCCTAAGTGCCTTCTAAACCTGTCGGTGCCAAGAGAGAGCCATTAAGTTACTTTACGGCGCCCTCTGTCATACGGCAGAGGGGAGGTGAGGGCTGTATACACTGCCTGTTTACTTATAGAGAAGTAAAAGAGTGTGTGTGTGTGTGTGTGTGTGTGTGTGTGTGTGTGTGTGTGTGTGTGTGTGTGTGTGTGTGTGTGGTGTGTGTGTGTGTGGGTGTGTGTGTGTGTGTGTGTGTGTGGGTGTGTGTGTGTGTGTGTGTGTGTGTGTGTGTGTGTGTGTGTGTGTGCGTGTGTGTGTGTGTTTTGCGTGTGTGTGTGTGTTTCGTAGAAATGGTGTATTCTCATTGAAAAAGTTGTATGCTATTTTTCTCTTTGGAAAATTACTTTTAGGTTTAACGTAAAAGACAGAAACTTTTTTAATGTTTATCTTTACAGCAGCCACCCCCCCGCCCCCCCTGTCACCACCCTCACCCCTCCCCTCCTCCTCCATCTTCACCCCCGCCCCCACCAGCACCACCCTCACCCCTCCTCCCCTCCTCCATCACTACACCACCCCACCCCCCCCACCATCACCACCCTCACCTCCTCCCCTCCTCCATCACCCCACCCCCTCCCTCCATCCATACACCCTCTACACACACCACTTACTAAACCCCTCTCCCCCTCCCTCCCCCCCCCTCCCCTCCCTCCTCCATCAACACAACCCTAACACCCCTGGGCGGTAAAATAAGGCAGTGAACATCAAAGTGACGCCGCCAGTTATTCACTTGACGGAGGTCCTATACCTATTCAATCTCTACCCTCCCCTCCTTTGTCCCTTCTCCCTTCACTCTATTCAGTATCCCTCCCCTACACCCTCTTCCCCTTTCAGTGTCCCCCCCTTCACCTCCTTTCCCCCTTCCCCTCCTTTCCCCCCTCTGGCATCCCCTCCCCCGACTTCCCACACCCCCGAGGCAGTATAGGCCAGAGTTCTGACCTCATTGTTGGCCTTTTCGTGTGCGTGTATGTATGTATGTATGTATGTATGTATGTATGTGTGTGTTTGTGTGTTTGTGTGAATATTTCTGTGTGTACTGTGTATATGTATGTATGTATGTATGTATGTATGTATGTATGTATGTATGTGTGTGTGTGTTTGTGTGAGTATTTCTGTGTGTACTGTGTTTATGTATGCCTGTATGTATGTATGTATGTATGTATGTATGTATGTATGTATACTTATAAACTCTTCCCTTAATAATTTACCGTCTTAAACAAAAAACTTTTAACACAATCCAATTTTTTTATAGAAACATGATATAATATTTAATAAGTAAGGCCGGTGTCTGAGGTGACCGTAACCGGCCTCCGGATAAGATAGTTCCGGCGGTGGACAGGTAACAATGATGTATATATCCGTACCTTGTGTGGTGAGGGTCTTGGCGGGGCGGGACAGTGCTAAGCCACACGGTCAATAGGGTTGAGCTAGCCAGAGGGGAGGGAGGGGAGGAGAGTGGGGGTGGAGGGGAGGGGGAGGGAGAAGGTGGGGTGGAGGAAATGGAGAGGGCGTGCAGGAGTGGGAGAGGGGGTGAGGGAAACAGAGAGAGAGAGAGATGAAAACAGATATAAACAGAGAAAGAGAGAGACAGAGACAGACAGATATACGGCACGTGTCAATAATGGTGGCACCTGCTGAGAATCGACCTCCCATAATGGGGTCAATTCTGTCATTAATGGCCGCTCACCTGTCATTAATGGGGCCACACCTTATTAATGGGAGAGACTACCTATCCTGAATCACCATACTTTCTTTAATGGGGAATATTTTTTAATGGGGCCGACTCCCATTATTCAAATAAAATGTCCCTTTTTAATAGTAGCCATCTCCCTTAATGGACTTAATGGTGTATCGTAATTAATTAATGGGTTCACCTCAATACACCTGTCGTTAATAGATTTACCTGTTCCTAATGGGACTGTTTTACTCAGGTGAATATTGTATGTATGGTCTCTCTCTCTCTCTCTCTCTCTCTCTCTCTCTCTCTCTCTCTCTCTCTCTCTCTCTCTCATCTGCCACCACCTGCGTTGACCCTCACTCTCCCTTACCTCTCCTCACTCTCCCTTGACCTTTTGACCCCGCTCTCCCTCGCCAGTATCGTGTGACCTGCCCTTTAAAACACCTGTGTCTCAGCTTCCGGGCGAAAAAGACATAAGGGAGGTTTATATTGTTTAACGCCTATGTCCTGCTGGCCCGGAGCTGATTGTGGTTTGGAGTTACCAGTCTCTCTATTTTTTCTTATTTATTTTATTAAATATATTTTTTTTACTATTTATTTATTTATTTTGTTATTTATTTATTTAGGGAATGTTTTCAGTGCCAATTAATTCTTGTTTAATAGTAACCATGTATGTATGTATGTATGTATGTATGTATGTATGTATCTATTATCTATCGCTTTCTCACTCTCCCCCTCCCTCCCTCCCTCCCTCTCCCTCCCTCACACTCCCTCACCCTCCCTCACTCTCCCTCACTCTTCCTCACACTCCCTCACCCTCCCTCACTCTCCCTCACCCTCCCTCACTCTCCCTCACTCTCCCTCACCCTCCCTCACACTCCCTCACTCTCCCTCACTCTCCCTCACACTCCCTTACACTCCCTCACCCTCCCTCACTCTCCCTCACCCTCCTTACTCTCCCTCACTCTCCCTCATCCTCCCCTCACTCTCCCTCACCCTCTTTCACCTCCCCTCACTCTTTCTCATCCTCCCCTCACTCTCCCTCACCCCTCCCTCACTCTCTCCCTCCTGCACCCCTCCCCTCACTCTCCCTTTCCCCTCTCCCACTCTCTTCCTCACCCTATTTCACCCCCTCCTCACTCTCCCTCACCCTCCCCTCACTCTCCCCTCACCCTCTTTCACCCTCTCTCCCTCTCCTCTCCCCTCCCTCACTCTCTTCCTCACTCCCTCCCTCCACTCTCCCCCCCCTCACATCCTCCCTCACCCTCCCCTCTCTCCCTCACCCTCCTCACTCTCCCTCACTCTCCCCCTAACCCTCCCCTCCTCTCCCTCATCCTCCCCTACTCTCCCCTCCCTTTCTCTCTCATTCCCCTTCCTCTCACCCTCCCTCACCTCCCCTCACCTCCCTCCTCGCCCTCACCCTCCCTCACCCTCCCAGAAGCCGATTGATTTAACATTTCCCTGGGGCGAGAGGCGGTGTTTTCGCTCCCTGGAAGAAGGGCGTACAGCAGCGACATGCATTCACCTGATGAACTACCGCCAGGAACTCCAGGGAGAGTGTGGGAGAGGGAGAGTGAGGGAGGGAGAGTGAGGGAGGGAGAGTGATGGAGGGAGAGGGAGGGAGGGAGAGTGAGGGAGAGTAAGTGGTGGTGAGTGAGGTGGGGGAGTGAGTGATGGTGAGTGAGAGAATGAGGGGGAAGAGGTGGAGAGTAGGGGACAATTCTATCCATGAACACGATGACCCCGGGGCGTGATGACGTGGTAGAGAGGTCAAACATAAACAAACAGCCGGTAAGGAATGACCCCGAACAGGTAGTAAAATGCCAGGTAATGGTCTAATGGGTCAGATCAACGGGGTCATTTAGCTTCCCAGAGGAGAGCTTTATGTCTCAGCTAACACAACTTGGGCCTCGATAACGTGAACTATGGCTGTGGTGGTGTATGTGTGGGGGTGGTGTGTGTAGGGGGCAGTGTGTGTGGGGGCGATGGTGTGTGTGTGTGGGGGGGCGGTGGTGTGTGTGGGGGCAGTGGTGTGTATGGGGGCAGTGGTGTGGGGCGGTGATGTGTGTGTGGGGGCAGTGGTGTGTGTGGGGCAGTGGTGTGTGGGGGGGCGGTGGTGTGTGTGTGTGGGGGGCGGTGTGTGTGTGTGGGGGGGGCGGTGGTGTGTGTGTGGGGGGGGCAGTGGTGTGTGTGAGGTCTCTCAGCAATGCTGTAATATAGTCTAGATAACGTGTAGAAAGACTGAGAACAAAGTTTCAAGGTATAAAAGTATGAAAAACAGCTTCAAAGTTTAGAAAGATTGAAGGAAAGAACTACTTCAAATTTTAGAAATATAAAAAAAGTTTCAAAGTTTACAAATATTGGAAGAAAAAAAAGCACAAACGGGAAAACGATTGAAAAAAAAACACTGGGTCTCCTCACATCAAAAACCTTCAATATAGGAAAGGAATTTTGAACTGAGAAATCAATGTAGACCGTAAAGGCTTCCTGTATCAAACGTGTTACATACCTCTCTCTCTCTCTCTCTCTCTCTCTCTCTCTCTCTCTCTCTCTCTCTCTCTCTCTCTCTCTCTCTCTCTCTCTCTCTCTCTCTCTCTCTCTAGATTTCTATTGGTGTCCTCAGATGTGTGAGAGTGAGGGAAAGAGAGAGAGAGAGAGAGGGAATAAGGGGAAGTTAAGAGAGAGAGAGAGAAAGATACAAACAAGAAAGATAAATAAATAAAAAGAGTAAAAAATAAAGAAAAATAAAACAAGTGAACAAGTCAGAAACAGAACAAAACAAAAGACTTAAAAAAATCGAAGGAAAAAAAGGGAGAAATTTCTTTGGGGTGATGGAAAATTTTTTGTGAGTGTGAGGTGAAGGAGGAAGGGAGGAAGGGAGGGTATGGCTGAGGAGAATGGTAGGAGGTATGTGACCAGGGGGAGGAGTATACCTGAGGAGAGGAGGAGGGTGAAGAGAGGGAGGAGGAGGAGGCTGGGATTCTTGTGGTGCTAAAATACCTGTATGTCCCGAGACTCACCTTGACTACCTGTGGCGCAGTATGTATTATGTCTGTCTGTCTGTCTGTTTTCTACTTATCTGTCTACCTGTCTTTCTACCTGTCTGTCTGTATGTCTACCTGTTTATGTATCTGTTTTTGTCTACCTGTCTGTCTCTATCTGTCTTTCTGTCTACTTGTTTGTATGTATATCTGTCTTTCTATCTGTCTTTGTGTCCGTCTATCTGTCTACCTATCCGTCCGTCCGTCCGTCCGTGTGTCGTAAGTTAAGTGAGTCAGTTACATTACGTTCTCACATCTTGAATTAAATCGACGAAAATTTTCAGGTAAGAACCTTTCACAATCCACCTCTTGTGACGTGGCTTAAGTGATCCAGTTAGACGCGTTCCCTCCTCTCTTGTGGGCCGGGGGGAGGGGAGGCGACGAGAGTGAATTAGAGGTAGGGGAGGAGGTGAGGGGGGAGAGAGTGAGAGGGGTGGAGGGAGGAAGTGAGAGGAGAGGAGGTGATTTATAATGTAAGAGCATGAGAGGGTTGAGGGGGAGATTACCAGTGCATTTGGCGTGCTTCTGGAGCTGAGGTACAAAGGAGAGTGGTGTGTGTGTGTGTGTGTGTGTGTGTGTGTGTGTGTGTGTGTGTGTGTGTGTGTGTAAGATAGAGGGAATGATTGGGGGTGAATGAATAAGATGATTATAATTATTTATATAACAGACAGACAGACAGACAGACATATATGCACTTCTATACTTCTTTTGATCTTGTTATACAGTGACGTTATCACACGTCATTGCATCTCTCGACCAATCACAACCCCTATTTTATGTGTCTGTTACGTCATACCTTATTCATACCACGTTAAGACCAATCACAATACTACTTTTTATCCTTTTGGCGTCACCATACGTCACAGCACGTCACGACTTATCGCAAAACTCCGCTCGTAGAATTTTAAAAGCTGTACATGACGTCACTTGGTTTACAATATATATTTTTAGGTTTCAATCGTTGGATCCGGATTTACGAGTTTCTGTATTTTAGGCTAGTCGTG
>NW_024756914.1:835905-848405 GCF_018991925.1 Homarus americanus
GAAGGATCAGCAATTTCCATACACAAATGAGAGACGTGGAAGACCGCCTAGCCTGAGTCAGTCTATCCTCCACCCAGTCCATCTATCCTCCACCTTCCCAGTCCTGAGTCAGTCTATCCTCCACCTTCCCAGTCCTGAGTCAGTCTATCCACCACCTTCCCAGTCCTGAGTCAGTCTATCCTCCCTCCCCCACCTTGAGTCAGTCTTAAACAACAACAACAACAACAACAACAATAATAATAATAATAATAATAATAATAATAATAATAATAATAATAATAATAATAATAATAATAATAATAATAATAATAATAATAATAATAATAATAATAATAATAATAATAATAAAAACAATAAAAACAACAACAACAACAGGTCTCCACTTAACAAAAATCATGGCATATTTACGAGTGTAAATAGTGCTATACTCTGTTCTGATTTACAAATTTACACAGTAAACAATGAGCTATTTACCTCTATAGCTCCAGTGAGTTACTAGTCGAGTGAGCTAAACTCTTTATAAATGAATTTTACTCATTTATTCAGCTCATGGGCAGCAGGTTAATGAATAATACTCATTTATTCAATACAGGTAGAGAAAGTTAACGAACAATATTTATTTATGCAGGTATTTCAGGTGTGACCAGGTATTCTCTCTCTCTCTCTCTCTCTCTCTCTCTCTCTCTCTCTCTCTCTCTCTCTCTCTCTCTCTCTCGTTGTCCTTTCAAAGATGATGTAGCGGTTGTTGGAACAGGACGGGGAAAGGGAAAGGGAGGGGAATGGGGAATGGGAAGAGGAGATAGAGGAAGGGGAGACGGAGGGGAGAAAGAGCAAACAGGGGAAGAAGAGGAAGGGAGAGGGAAGAGAGAGGGAAAGGAAGGAGAGGGACAGGGAGAAAGGAGGAAGGAAGAGCTAAAGGGAGAAGGAGAGGGAAGGCTGGAAGGGAAGTGGTAAAGGGGTGTTGTATAGAAAGGGGGGAAGGAGGGAAGGGTAGTCAGAAGGGGAGAGAAAAGGAAGTAGGTAAGGGTAGGGGTAAACTAAAGGGTACTGGGCTCCCTGTGGGTGCTGGTCCACCTGAGGTAAGGGTTAAAGGGGTGAACTAAAGGGTACTGGGCTGCCTAGGGTAAGTGTTAAGGGGTGAACTGAGGGTTAAGGGGATGAACTAAGGGGTGGTGGGGCGCCTCGGGTAAAGGGTAAGGAGTGAACTAAGGGATTAGGGGTGAACTAAGGGGTGAGGGGTGCTGGGCCGCCTTCAAGGAGTGAGACGGAGAAGAACCATGAAATATTCAGTAAATTTAGTGTCGCTGACCACCACCATCCTCCCGATGCGCTGCTGCCTGCTGTTGTGGTTGTTTTGGGTAGTTGTTGTGGTTGTTGACGTGGTTGTTGTATTTGTTATGACTGTGATTATTGTTGTGTTAGTTGTAGTTGTGGTAGTTATTTTACTTCTTGGAGTTGTGGGTGTTGTGGTAGTTGTGGTTATGATAATGGTTGTTGGTTTTGTGGTAGTGGTTATGATTTTGGTTATGGTTGTTATGATTGTGCCACCTAATTTAACCAAACCCGTAGCTGATATCCGAAAATAACCGGTTGTTGGGCCGGTTAAAGAGTTATATAGAGCGGCCATAACCGTCCATTATCCGGTGTGTGGTGTGGGAGGCAAGACAGGCGTATCCACACCTCTGAATTATACCGGTTAAATGATCGCTTATTACGGACGGATTAATTTAAACGCTTTCACTCTGTCCGTTATAACATGTTCACCCAGTCCGTTATAACATGTTCACCCAGTCCGTTATAACATGTTCACCCAGTCCGTTATAACATGTTCACCCAGTCCGTTATAACATGTTCCTCCTCCCTCCCTTCCCTCCTCCCTCCCTTCCTTCCTCCTCCTCCCTCCTCCTCCTCCTTCCTCCTCCTCCCTCCTCCTTCCTCTCCCTCCTCCTCTCCTTCCTTCCCTCCTCCCTCCCCTTCCTCCCTCCCTCTCCTCTTCCTCCTTCCTTCCCTCCTCCCTCTCCCTTCCTTTCCTCCTCCTCCTCCCTTCCTTCCTCCTCCCTCCTTTCCTCCTCCTCTCTCCCTTCCTCCCTTCCTTCCCCCTCCTTCCTTCCTCCTCCTTCCTTTCCTCCTCCTCCTCCTTCCTTCCTCCTCCCTCTCCTTTCCTTCCTCCTCCCTCTCCCCTTTCCTTCCCTCCTCCCCTCCCTTCCTTCCTCCTCCCTCTCCCTCCTCCTCCTCCCTTCCTTCCTCCTCCTCTCCTTCCTCCTCTCTTCCTTCCTCCTCCTCCTTCCCTTCCTTCCCTCCTCCCTCTCACCTCCCATAGCTGTCAGGGATTTCTCACAACTACAACGCTACCAACTGGCGGATGGTCAAGGCCTTATTTACATATCTGGTAACACTGACCATATCACATTTTTGTTTTGTTTTTAAGGAGAGATGAAGCACAGTGGGTTAAAGGTGAGATTCCCTAGTTAGTATACGTGTTTATCGACCTTATGTCATGTCGTGGGATGGCATCTTCTTGCTCACCCACCCTTAGTAGGCAGTCTTATACAAGGTTCAGTTTGTTTTCATCTTAATTGGTTAGGTTAGGTTAGACCTCTCTCTCTCTCTCTCTCTACAACAAAATTAACCTCCCGTCTACACACACACACACACACACACACACAGTCAATATCATGCCTGCTCGTAAGGATTTTTTTCAGGTTTACCCAGGATGAATGAGAATGTGTGTAATAAATTTATTAGAGAGGAGAGAGAGAGAGAGAGAGAGAGAGAGAGATGTTTCCTTAAATTAGGTTAGGTTACATTAGGTTAGGATCCGAGAAATGAATAAGTAAAAAATATATCTCCCTCCGTGAATCAGTTAATCAGAGGATGCATTCATGGAGCTGTCTAGCGCATGTGGGACAGGGGCGACGACCGTCTGTGTGAGAGAGTAAGTGGACTGCCACGACGACAGACGGAAGTTGTCGTGGCAACAGACAGTCACTTGTCAGACGAGATGATGAAGAGGGGAGAGGGAGGAGAGGAGGAGCAGGAGGGAAGAGGAGGGAGCAGGAGGAGGAGGAGGAGGAGCAGGAGGAAGAGGGAGGGAGGAGGAGGAAGAAGAAAAAGAGGAGGAGGAGGAGGAGAGCAGGAGGAAGAGGAGGAGGAGGAGGAGGAGAGGAGGAGGAGCAGGAAGGGAAGAAGGAGGAGGGAGAGGGAGGAGGAGCAGGAGGAGGAGGGAGGAAGAGGAGGAAGAAAGAAGAAGAGGAGGGAGGAGGAGGAGGAGGAGGAGGAAGAGAGGGAAGAGGAGGAGCACCACCACCCATTAGACCATTAACCTGGCCTCACCCATTACCTCCTCACCACCACCACCCATTAGACCATTAACCTGGCCTCTCTCCAGATGAATACATATCCAGCCCCCTTTGTTTAATGGAACTAATGGTGAAGTTTAGACCAGGTGAAACTTTTGTATTATTTGAGGTGCTCTTGGGTGTGGTGGTGTGGGGGTGTGGTGGTGTGTGGGGGTGTGTGGTGGTGTGGGGTGTGCTGGGGTGTGTGGGGGTGTGCTGGGGTGTGTGGGGTGTGTGGTGGTGTGTGGGGTGTGTGGTGGTGTGGGGGGTGTGCTGGGGTGTGGGGTGTGTGGGGTGTGTGGGGGTGTGCTGGGGTGTGTGGGGGGTGTGTGGGGTGTGTGGTGTGTGGGGGTGTGCTGGGGTGTGTGGGGGTGTGTGGGGTGGTGTGTGGGGGGTGTGTGGGGGTGTGTGTGGGGGTGTGTGTGGTGGTGTGCTGGGGTGTGGTGGTAACTATATAAACATACCTGATGACATAATACATACACAAACATACATAATAAACATACATATACATAGACACATACACAAAGTATACACAAATATACATAGCGTGTGTATGCCATTCAAGCAATCAACCATTACACAGCCGGGGGCATAAAAGTCAATTAAGCTTTAGTGTATTGACGATCTCTCTCTCTCTCTCTCTCTCTCTCTCTCTCTCTCTCTCTCTCTCACACATTACTGTCGTCATATTAATACAAAAATTAATAAAACTCGCCCATTTAAACCCGATAATATAAGGGTGTGGGTGTTTGTTGACCTCACGTGAAGGGCCGGGGTGTTGTGGCGGGTCTGAGTATCACCAAGGAGAGTATTGGATCCCGGTAAATATGATCGGATCCTATAAGACAGAGTTGGCTGATGCTATTTAGTCCCTGGTGTGTGAGTCAGTGTACGATAACTGCCGCTAGAGGGAGATGCGCTCTGGTTTTTTTTTGAGGTTTATCGTTATTTTAGCGATAATATGTGATTTTGGGGGGTGATTTTACGTGAATATATCGTTAAGGTGATTTATATATATTCAAAAGCTGTTGAAAAGATATATTAATGGTGATTATTTTTATATGAATGATGTGTTTAAAGCGTCACTATAATTCTCACGTTTATGGAATATTTATAAATATTTTAACGATAAGAATTTTTTCATATGTACAAAAAAATCGCCCCAAATATATTAGATACAATATTAAAAAAATAACTGGGAATAATAATTTTTCTGAAGTGACGGTAACTTCTCGGTGTGTGTATAATGGCGCTGTTTATAAATGTTTCCCTCGGTGGTAAACAACATATTTTATTTCCATATTTTTTACCTCACTAAAGGGATATTATTGAATTTAGTGAGGAAACAAAAAATATATAAATTAAATAAAATTACATGAGTATTAAGTTTCAGCGATATATTTCTCGTCTCTTTATTACAACACTGTTTTATATATTTCACCAACATAATTTTTTTCCGGGTAGAGTTAAAACATTACGGTTATATTATTGGATGTTTATTTTTCTAAAAGATTTATTTACAACAAGACTTAATGGTGTTTTTTACCTGGTGACGCACAGGTAGATGACACACACACACACACACACACACACACACACACACACACACACACACACACACACACACACACACACACACACACACACACACACACACACACACACACACACACACACACACACACACACAGGTTAAATAGATTCAGTTTAAAGTTAGAGTTAAGTCAAGTGTGCTGTGTCTTGACCACACGACACAGCACCAGACCTAAAAATGCACATCCCGACACAGTACAGGTCCGCCCTAGTCGTGTAGGTGTGTGGAAATATTTGCGAGTGTGGTGATGTTCTGTGTGTGTGTGTGTGTGTGTCTGTCTGTCTGTCTGTCTGTCTGTCAAAATCTAACTATCAAAAAGAATTTACCTGAAAAAAACCCAAAAAATTTATATAACTCCAGTTTTGTCAAATTGTTTACCTATAAAGTAAAAAAAAAAATCAACAGTAATATATTTTCTCACATTTTTTCCCACGAGAGGAACCGCTGCAGATGACATACAAGAGGAAACAGGGAAGAAACTGGGGGAAAATATTTAAAAACGGGGAAAAAACGGCGAAAAAATATTGTCAATTTTCGTATATAAAATTTGTTCTTGATTGAGTCTTTGTGGTGTTGGTCAGCGGTCACCAGGTCAATAGGTAATGGTGCGAGTTGGTGCCTCTGTTACCTGTCCTTCACCTCTCCTTCCTCCATCTTCCTTCCTGGTCACTTGTGGAGGAGGAAGAGGGAAGACTCGAGTGATTCATTTTCCTCCCTTTCACCTCCCTACCCTCCCCCTCCTACTGGTGACTTGTGAGAGGAAGGGAGGAGGAGGAAAGGGAAGGGTGGATCTGGTGAGTCCCTCCTCCCCCTCCTACTGGTGACCCGACAACAAAAACCAACAACAAACAAATTCCACTACTTTCCTAACTCTTAAATTAACCTCCTTCCCCCTTCTACCCTTCCCTTCCCCTCACCCTCACACCCCTTCCTCCTTCCCCTTCTACCCCTTCCTTCCCTCACCCTCACACCCCTTCCTCCTTCCCCTTCCCCTTCCCTTCCTCACCCCTTCCCCTCAAACACCCCCCCGAAAAATACAACTTTTTTAGTGGTAAATAGTATCGTTTCCAGACTTTATATAATGTAATCGCGATGATAATTCTAAAAGGCGATTATATTTAATCTTTCACGGTATTTCTGACGTCCAGGGCTGTTGGGGTTGGGCGTGTAATCGAAAATGTAATCCATATATGATATAACTTTAAAAGGTAATTCAACTGGAAGAGATTAACTCATACGTAAAAGTAATTCAGTTATAAAAGTTTAAACGAGTAATTGAAATTAAAAAAAGAAGATAATTAAGGTAATAATGTTATACAGGTAGAGAGAGTTAGATACAGAATGGTAATTATAAAGGGAGAAATTATTTGAAAGGTAATTTGGCAACACAGGATTAACAACTAAAGTAATTCTGTTCACAAAGGATAACACAGATTACAATAGGTCACAGGTCTGTATGTATGTATGTATGTATGTATGTATGTATGTATGTATGTATGTATGTATGTATGTATGTATGTATGTACGTATGTATGTACGTATGTATGTATGTATGATTCACACAATTTTTGCAGTGATTCGAGTTATTTTTTGCTCTGATTCGACTGATTCAAACCAGAAGACGAATCAGACGGCCAAGCGATCAACCTTAAGTGAATCGTATTTACGAAGTTCCCAAGAGGCCTTAAAAACTGTCCCCCTCAGCCTGATGTAACGATAATCCAATCACGACCCTCTATGTCTCAGCCTCGACCAATCACGACACCCTCTGGCTCTAGCTCTACCAATCATGTGTCTCTCTGGCTCTAACTTTGCCAATCATGAGTCTCTTTGTATGTAGCTCAACCAATCACGACGTTCTCTGGCTCTGCTTGCATCAATGGATAGGAGAAAGAGAGAGAGAGAGAGAGAGAGAGAGAGAGAGAGAGAGAGAGAGAGAGGCAAACATAGGCAGAGATATAGAAAAAAAACAGATAAATAAAGAGGGAGACAGACAGATATACTGTATTGATAGACAGACAGACAGACAGACAGACAGACAGGGAAATACCACTCTTATAAATAGGTCAATGAAAACTAGGTATATAATTTGTCACATTTTATTTATATTTCCACCAGAAATTAACAAACTCTGTTATCTTTTGTTAAAGTTAATAGTGGAGAGAGAGAGAGAGAGAGAGAGAGAGAGAGAGAGAGAGAGAGAGAGAGAGAGAGAAGAGAGAAATACAGAAAAACAAAAAGAGAGAGAGAGATAAAGGGGGAGATAGAGATAGAGAGATAAAGGGAGAGAGATAAAGATAGAGAGATAAAGAGAGAGAGAGAGAGAGATATTAATCACCATAAGACATGATCTCCTTGACTTAAATTAATCTTCACAATTGATCTCATATAAAAGTTATCAGTAAACTTCTCAGTATTCTTTAATTAATATACATACCAGGGTTATGTTTACTGCCTCACATATACAGCAGGTCATGTATACTGGCTCACATATACAACAGGTCATGTATACTGGCTCACATATACAACAGGTTATGTATAATGGCTCGTATATACAGTAGCATCATGCATACTGCCACACATAGACAGTAGGGTCATGTATACTGGCTCACATATACAGCTAGGTCATGTATACTGGCTCACATATACAGCAGGTCATGTATACTGGTTCAATATACAGTAGCATCATGCATACTGCCTCACATAGACAGTAGGGTCATGTATACTCGCTCCCATACACAGCAGGTCATGTATACTGGCTCACACAGACAGTAGGGTTATGTATACTGCCTCACATATACAGCAGGTCATGTATACTGGGTCGCATACACAGTTGGGTCATGTATACACACATACGTGATATATGCTGCCATCAAAGCTTGTATTTAGATACACACGCATACACATACACATAGACTATACATGCACTTGCACATACATACATACATACATACATACATACATACATACATACATACATACATATATATATATACATACATACATACATACATATATGCATACATACATACATATATACATACATACATACAAACATACATACATATATACATACATGCATACATACATACATACCATTCTAAAATTAAAACACTTCTCATCTGTACTTAAATATTTACATTTAATTAACTTTTCCAAACTAAAGTTTTTCTTCGGATTTTTCACTTTAGGATGAATGTAAATTGTATAGTCATCATTTACATTCAATGAATAAACATATTTACATTATTCCTGTAAAAAAAAGTATGGAAAGGTGAGTGTATAAAAATGTATATATTTCTATTCCTCTGTGATCACTAAATGAAAGTCGGAACCCTTGATTAAAACTCTGATTAATTCACTCGAAAAATGAGTCTGACTTTATGTAGAAAAAGTTGTAATTCATTATTGCTCTTACCAGTAATTGTCAGTTCCGGCCAGATAAAGAATGAGGCCTCCTCTTCCTCCTCATCCTCCTCCTCATCCTCATCCTCCTCCTCCTCCTCCCACCTCATCCTCATCCTCCCCCTCCTCCTCCCCACCTCCTCCTCCTCCCCCTCCTCCT
Source organism: Homarus americanus (assembly GCF_018991925.1). Classification (NCBI taxonomy): domain Eukaryota; kingdom Metazoa; phylum Arthropoda; class Malacostraca; order Decapoda; family Nephropidae; genus Homarus; species Homarus americanus. Next base: position 844,406 of record NW_024756914.1, read on the forward strand.
CTGACTCATTAACTGACTCACTGATTGACCAGCTGAGAGGAGCACTTGTTTGACCAGTCTGCACTAAATCACCTTATTTATCAGCTCCATCTTCCTTTTTTTGGCGTCCTTAGCAACCATCACACCACGAGAGCGTTGATTGGTCGCTGGTTGCTAAGGGAAGCCCATTGCCAATCTATCAACATCACAACCAATGTTTTTTATCTTTCAATTTTCAATACCTTAATATATCAACATGTGAATATATATTTTATTAAAACTTACTAATGGTGTTAATAGTGAAAATATTTAATGTAAAAACTCACCATAAAATCTTGTTAGCTTGGTACAGTGAGTTGCTAAGGACGCCAAACGGAAAACAAAACTTAGTGCCTTTTATTTACACATCCCGACCTACCCTAGCTCTTGTGGTTAAGCTACACATTGTTAGCTTACCTCTGATGACTGTCCTAGATGGTAGTTAACATAGGTACGGTAGGTAATGTATGTACTGAAGTTAACTTTGATATATTACCTGAAGTGTTAACAAGTAAGGTAGAATCTATCGCTAATTAACGTAGAAATTTTTATTATTTCTTAAAACAAGTTATCACCATTTGCTTAAGAAAGTTATGTTGTTATTAAAGTTATCATGGTTGATTATGTTAACTAGTATCTTATCTTGTTTAAGTTATAAGTTATCACTGATGACTCAAGATAAATTAAAAGTTAGGTTAGGTAGTTATTAAGTAATTTAGCAGTTGTTTATCGTCGTAACTAAGCTGTTGATACTAAATCTTCTTTGAATTATCATTGTTTTTGTCAAGGAAGTTTGAGTTAAAAGTTGTTATTGTGTTTGTTTTATCGCTGGTTATGGTGTTATGAATGTGGTGTTGTTTACTGTATTATCCTGCACCGTATCATAGCTACAGGTTATCACAAGTTACAATTACAGTATGACTTAGGAGTTGTTATGTTATGTCTTCACTAACTTAGAGGTTTATCACTACCGACCCAAGTTATGTTCCTCCTTGACACGAGTTTGCTTACATCACCCCCTCCACCCCCACTCTCCCTCCAAACATCTCCCAGCTGTGCCCCCCCTCCACCTCCAGTCACCCCCCAGCTGCTCCTTGCCTCAAGTGCTCGAGTGTTACTTAATGTATACATAAGGTGAACCTATAGCGGGGTCCTAGTCAGCCTCCAGCAAGAAGTCAACCTCGAAGTCTTGTAGGACGCTGACAGGACGCCCTGGCCACCTTCAGACAGGTGTCCCTCTCCTGGCTCGGTCGCCGCCGTACGTAGTGGAGATGTTGTCGATCATCTGCACCTCATCTCGGGCCAGAAACAGGATGTCTGAATCGTCCGAAAGTTTGTTTCGTTTACGGATCTTCCGGGTGTAGAGCACGACGACCACGGCCACCAAGACGACGCCCGTGATCACCAGGATGGCTATTAGCGTCGCTATGCCCGTAGACATCTGCTTGGTGCCTCCTAGTGACGTACTGGTGGTGGTGGTGGTGGATGACGAGGTGCTGGTGTTCTGGGTCGTCGGTGTCTGTAAGGTCGTCATCGTGGTCGTCGTGAGTGGTACAGCTTTCATGGTCGTGTTTTTCCATCCTTTTCCGTCTATAGTGATCAATATGTCTCTTATCTCCGTCGTGGTGTCGTCGCCCGGTTTGGCCGTTATGTTGACAGCGTCTTTCTTGGTGGACGGTGAGGCTCCTGTCGTCTCCTCTGTCTCACTTGGTTCCGTCGTCGTGAGTTCCACAACTTTTAGCGTCGTTGTGTGGCTGCCTGGCGTCGTGATGTAGCTGCCTGGCGTCGTGATGTAGCTGCCTGGCGTCGTGATGTAGCTGCCTGGCGTCGTGATGTAGCTGCCTGGCGTCGTGATGTAGCTGCCTGGCGTCGTGATGTGGCTGCCTGACATCGTGATGTGGCTGCCTGGCGTCGTAGTATGGCTGCCTGGCGTCGTAGTATGGCTGCCTGGCGTCGTAGTATGGCTGCCTGGCGTCGTGATGTGGCTGCCTGGCGTCGTGATGTGGCTGCCTGACGTCGTGACGTTGCTGCCTGGCGTCGCGATGTGGCTGCCTGGTGTCGTGATGTGGCTGTCTGGCGTCGTAGTATGACTGCCTGGCGTCGTAGTATGACTGCCTGGCGTCGTGATGTGGCTACCTGGCGTCGTGATGTGGCTGTCTGGCGTCGTGATGTGGCTGTCTGGCGTCGTGGTGTTATGTCTGGCTGGCGTCGGCTGTGTACCTGTGTGGTGCTCATCGCTACCTGCCGCAGACGTCATCGCTGGTGTGAGAGGCGAGGCGGGGGCTGTAGGGGGAGGTGTTCGTTGCTCCAGTATCGCCTCCGTCACCTCCGACAGGAACACCAAGGTGCTGGGAGAGACAGGATGCTTCGACGTCTCAATACGATGAGTAACAGGTCGAGTTGGGACTTGCATAGACAGGTTGGACAGAAGCATAGACGTCGTTGAAGAGACCTTACCATCACCAATTCGTCTTATTCTCCGTCATCTCTGTGTAGTTTATGGTGGACGGAGGAGTGACAGGGAGTATTGACTGGGTAGAAGAGAGGACAGTTGGGTGTAAGGTGTTGACAGGTGATGGCGTTGAGAAATCTGGAAGAGACGGAAACGGTTGAAGGCATTGGACAGGTGTGAGTGAGAGATAGACAGGTGAAAACGGAGAGATAAAACATAATAGATAGACAGACAAACAGATAGATAGATAGACACAACTTACAGTTAGTACAGTAGTCAACCACGTCAGGGCAACACGAGGACCTATTGCCGCACTCTATGTCACAGCCGCATGCGTCTTCATCCATGGCGATCTCCCCACACCGGTCAAGACAGCTTTGTAGGTCTACTTCGCCCTCATTATCTGCCGCGTGCGGGAGATACAGAAGCATTTAGTACATAACTTTTATTGTTTGCTATATATTACTTGTTGTCGTCTGCGGCGTAGGGAAAAACTCTTCTTGCTCCCATTAAAACTATTTAATTTTCCCATTACAATCATTGACTCCCCATTATGACCATTAAACCAAGTATCACCCCAAAAGAAAACCCCATTAAAACCATTAAAAACTTTCCCATTAAACCAGGTACGACACATTAGAAGTCATTGATATCTCTCTCTTCTCTCTCTCTTTCTCTCTCTCCTTTTTTCTTTCGTTAATTATCCGTATCTCGTGTGGGGGAGGTTGAAAGAGAAGAGGGAGGGAGGGAGGAGGGGGACACCACCCTCCCTAATGAGAGAGGTTTTTAGTATTCCATCCGGTGAGAGTTAAGGAGGCGAGGCGAGGCGGTGAGAAGGTAGAGTGAGTCAGGGAGAGCAAGGGAGAGTCAGGAGGAAGGGAGAGGAAGAGAGCAACGGAGAGCATCGAAGAGTCAGGGAGAGTCAGGGAGTGCATGACAAAATTACATCTCCAGGGAGGTAGAGAATCAAAGGAAATATTCACCCTTATATTAACTTATTAGTTATTATCACGCCGGAGAGAGAGAGATTTAATATAACTACTTTTGGGTACACGATTTTTCATTTTCTGTGATTTTTTGTTTTTAGTTAATTGTAATATTTCTCAAATTTTAATATTTCTGTTTACATTTCAGACTGCTGCCGTGGACCGTTGTTCATTCTGTAAGTTATATTACTTTGAGTTATATTATTTACTTATATATGGTGTGTGTGTGTGTGTGTGTGTGTGTGTGTGTGTGTGTGTGTGTGTGTGTGTGTGTGTGGTAGGTTAGGTCAGGTTAGGTGTTGACGTATATGGCCGACTATTATCGTAAGTATACATCTGCGAGAAACACTTACCTGTATGTGTGGTGTTATACTCGTTGTCTTCCTCAGGTGTGGGCAGGTGTGTGGGAGCAGCAGGTGTGGCGCCTTTGCTACCAGTGCCCAGGGTGGTGGTAGTGTTGGGCGTCTTGATAGTGGTAGTGACGAAGGTTGGGGTGGTAGTGTGGTTGGTTGGAATGTTGGTTGCGATGGTGGTAGTAGGCTGT
>NW_024756914.1:850905-865905 GCF_018991925.1 Homarus americanus
AGGAGGGTGTAGAGAGGGAGAGGTGGTGTGGAGGAGAGGGAGGAGGAGTGGGAGAGGGAGAGGTGGTGTGAGAGGGAGAGGTGGTGTGGGGAGAGGGTGGTGTGAGGAGGGAGAGGTGGGTGGGAGGAGGGTGGTGAGGGAGAGAGAGGGTGGTGTGAGAGGGAGGGTGGTGTGAGAGAGGGAGAGGATGGTGAGAAGATGGGGAATGGGTATGAAAGGAGGAAAGTTGTAGGTAAAGGTGTTGAAATCTTTGTACGACCCTCACCCCTCCACCTCCCTCTCCCACCCCCACCCTCCACCCCCTCCCACCTCTCCCTCACCCTCACCCCCTCACCCCTCTCACCCACTCCCCTCACTCCCTCCTCACCCTCACCCCTCACCCTCACACCTCCCTCCTCTCCCCACTCTCCCTCCCCTCACCCCCACCTCCTCACCACTCCCTCTCCCTCACCACCTCCCTCACTCACCTCCCACCCCTCCCCCTCACCTCTAATCACTCCTCCCTCACACCACCCCTCCAATCTCTCCCCCACCCCACCTCCTCACTCACCTCCCCCTCTCCCCCACCCCACACTCCCCACCACCTCCCCACCTCCCTCCCCCCCACCTCACCCCTCACCACCCACCCTCTCCCCCACCTCCTCCACCCCGCTCCCCTCACCTCCCCTCACCCTCACCCTCCCCTCCCTTCACCTCACCCCTCACCCACTCCCCTCACCTCCCCTCCTCACCCTCCCCACTCACCTCACCCCTCACACCCCTCACCTCACCTCTCCACCTCCTCACCCTCTCCCCTCACCCCTCACCCTCAACCCCCCACCCCCACCACCTCCCCCACCACCCCTCCCCCTCACCCTGATCTCCTCCCCCCACCTCCCTCCCCTCCACCCCACCCCTCAATCTCACCCTCACATCTCCTCCCCACCCACCTCCCTCACCTCCCTCACCACCCTCACCCTCACTCTCCCCTCCCCCTCACTCCTCCCTCAGTCTCCCCACCCTCCCCTCGCCTCCCTCACCTCTCCCTCACCCCTCCCCCTCCCCTCCCCTCCCTCACCTCCCTCCCCTCCCCTCACTCACCCTCACTCCCCTCCCTCCCTCCCTCACCCTCTCCCTCCCCTCTCCCCTCCACCTCCCCTCCCTCCCCACCCTCACTCTCCCCACTCACCCCCCCGCCTCCCTCCCCTCACCCTCCCCCCTCACCCTCACCTCCCTCACCCACCCTCACCTCCTCACCACCCCGCCTCCTCACCTCCTCCTCTCACCTCCCCCCTCCTCCTCACCCACCAACCTCACCTCCTCCTCAACTCTCGCCTCCCTCCCCTCCTCACCTCCTCCTCACCTCTCCCTCCTCTCTCCTCACTCCTCACACTCACCACCACCCTCACTCTCCCTCACCCTCACTCTCCCTCAGTCTCCCTCACTCACCCTCACTCTCCCTCACTCTCCCTCACCTGCCGTGTACTGGGTCTGGAACATACATCATAGAGTACCAACACATTGTATCTGAAGATCAATACTATACTCTCTCACACCCTCCTCCCTGGCGAGCGGCGGCGCTGGCGAAGGGTTCCTCTAGGCGTAGGTAACCGTAAGTGTGTGTTAAGGGCGGAGAACCATCGCCAAATACTGCTGAGTACCTACAGTCGCCAGTGCTAACGAAGGAAGAATAGGGTGATGTGTATAGGGAGAATAGGGTGATGTACAGGGAGAATAGGGTGATGTATAGGGAGAATAGGGTGATGTACAGGGAGAATAGGGTGATGTGCAGGGAGAATAGGGTGATGTATAGGGAGACTAGGGTGATGTACAGGGAGAATAGGGTGATGTATAGGGAGAATAGGGTGATGTGTATAGGGAGAATGAAAGCTGTATTGAATGTTTGTCTTTAATTATCCACAATTGGCAAGTTAAAGTTCTCGAGTGTGTTATTTCTTGAGGGAGTTCGTGGTCTAAGGGTTGGTGACCACAGACTACCATTTAAACATAGTCGGGCTGTGTTGATCAGACCTCCCACATTGTGTAGCTAAGTAGGAGCCCCCGACAATACCCGACAGAGCCCGACAGAATCTGGAAGAAACCTACAGAGCCCCGATAATACTCAACAGAGCTCAACAAAGCCGGACAGAGCCTGACAAAACCCGAAAGAGCCCGACAGAATACGACAATACCCGATAGCATCCGAGAATACCCGATAGAGCCCAATAGAACCCGACAATAGTCGACACTCCCGACAGAGTTATGTGGTAGGCATTCAGGAGATGGTATCAAGAGTCTGTAGGTGACAGAAGCTGTATCACTGTTGAGACTTAAGTGTTTGTCATAATTCTGAGGTTTAACAGAATTGGCTGCCAGTGTGTGTGTGTGTGTGTGTGTGTGGTGTGTGTGTGTGTGTGTGTGTGTGTGTGTACGTGTCCTCAAATCATCACTCCCCCATCTACACAAGTCATCCCTCTTATTCATCAACCTGACACGCCGTTTTCTATAACAGGTTATCTCCCTGACCTTCCCACACTACAAAACTCAACTCTACCCTGACATCCGTGACCCTTTGTCAACCCTCTCTCTTGTTTATTATCACCGTGAAAGCCTGGGGATATTTTTACAGTTATATACACTAGATAGTTAAGGTAATTTTACATCTACGATCGCTTGTTTTCCCCGTGTGTGTGTGTGTGTGTGTGTGTGTTTGTTTGTGTGTGTGTGTGTGTGTTTGTGTGTGTGTGTGTGTGTGTGTGTGTGTGTGTTTGTGTTGTATTGTTTGTATTCAGGCACGCAGTAAAACACAGAACAAAAGCCTTGATTGGCTGCCTCTGTAAAACTGCTACTCGAAACTCAGTGTGTCGTGGAGGTTTTAGAACATTGCTGTATTAAACATTGTTGTATTATGGAGGCTTGGAGCATTATTGTATTAAACATGTAAATATCAGTATCTTTTGATGGTCATAGAATCGTACACTTGATGTTATCGTTCACGGATGGAAATTATCGTGCATCTGTTTGTAATTTTATCTGGCAACAATGTTTATGTTATCGTACACACTGACTAAAATTTTATACACCTACTTCTAACTTTGTCGTACAAGGTAACTTAACTTATCATACACCTAGGGCTATATATTAACTCAACAAGATATCAAAACAAGTCATTCCCCAACCTAAATGCCTCTTTGGGGAGTAAACTTATCACACATCAATGGTTTAAAAGTATCATATAGCAACAAACTATCGTACACCGACAGTCATAGTATCGTACATCGGCGGCCAGATGATCGTAACACAAGATTAAAGTAGTCGTTTTGACCGCACTTCCGCTTGTTACATAATCCCTTGGAAGGTCACGAAACAGGTCAAAAACTAAACCCTAATCCCCTCCTTATCTACTCCCTTTACCTACCTTCATCACCCCCTCACCCCCTACACTCCCATTACCCCCTAAACACCCTTTACCTCCCTCCTTAACCCCCCTCTACACCCCCTTACCACCTATACCCCCTACCTACCCCACCCCCTCAATAGATAAGCAGAGAGAGAGACCCCTCGTGTGTTAATTGCCTCCACCATCTATCATCTTCAGGGAAACTTCTGTGACTTTTTCCCTGAGGTTTAGGGAAAATTTGAGGATTTTTAGGGGAAATTCTGGTAATTTATGACGTATCTGGGGGAAAAGTTGAGTCCTTGCCTCCAGGTTCAGCTGGGGTGGATGATGGCGGCCGGGGCGATCTGACCCAGGGGAAAAAATGAGGAGTGGGGAAAGAATTTGAGATAAGAGTTTTGGAGATAAGGAAAGAGAGAGAGAGGATGAGAGTAAGGGGGGGGAGGGAGAGATTGAGTGAGTGAGAGAGACTGACAAAGAGAGAGAGAGGATGAGAGTAAGGGGTGGGAGGGAGAGATTGAGTGAGTGAGAGAGAGAGTGAGAGCGCGAGGAAAATATTGAGAGGTGGGATAAGGAAAGAAAATTGAGAGATAAAGAGTAAGAAAGAAATATAGACAAAAATCAAAAGACAGACAGACAGACATAGACAGACAGACAGATAGACAAACAGACAGACATATAGACAGACAGGCAGACACACAGACAGACAGACAGAGAGACACAAAGACAGCGAAGATCGTGAAAAATTGAAAGTCATGTATTAAACTCTACGGTCATGGCTACCCACGTTTGACTATCAGAAGGTCGACCAACTTTGACCTTTGTTTGACCCCTGAGGAATAAAGGGGAGGGGGCGGTGTAGTTGGTGAAGGGGGTGATGTAGTTGGTGAGGGGGGGTGATGGAGTGATGGGGTGGGGGAGGGGATGAGGGCTGGTGGAGAGGTCAGGTAAAAAAAAAGTTGTTTACTCGCCTAATGAAATAAGTAAAAATGGCTCTGTATAACAACTTCTAGGATGAACAACGACAATAGTAATTCCCAGGGTGATCAGAGACACTTGTGGCTCCAAGGATGATCAGCAACAATTGTGACTCCCAGGATGATCAACGCCGGTGGTTTATGGTGACAAAAGTTCGTGATTGGAAAACTTTTTTTCTTTTTTAGTGATTGTCTGTCAGGGTGGGGAGGGAGGAAGGGTTCATCGCCTCCTGACGCTTCTGTCTCTCTCTCTTTGTCTCTGTGTTTGGATTCGTTAAACAGACAGACAGACTATTGGCTAATTCCAGCTCACACTTATGATAGATTATTTTAAGATATCAACAGATTAAGGATTTAATAATACCAAATGTAAATCTGAGGACAGTATCTACAAGGATTCGCTAAGCGTGAAGCAAATCGGACAGCAGCAACAGAGAGACAAATGATTCGCCAGTCCTGAGTCGAATCTATATCTCGGGTTGAAATTGGATACGTGAGATAGGGACACAGTGGAACATGGTGGGACACGGGGTGACTAATTTGAGGAGACAGCTGTGTGTCCCGGAGGAGGGAGGGAGGGAGGGAGAGGGACGACGGGGGGGACCTGCCATCAGCTGATTTCCCAGGTAGGCTAGATCTCACCTGCCCTAATTAGCTACCACTGATAATGATGACTGAAATCATTCCTTCCACCGGGAATAGAAACGCTACACCGGCCGCTGGCGTTCAAGGTATTGGAGTGCCTATGTCTATCTGTATGTCTGTCTGTCTGTCTCTCTGCCTGACTGTCTCTCTCTATGTCTGCCTGACTCTCTCTCTCTCTCTCTCCCCACACCGCTAGCTAGATCCACAGTCACTATTCTCGCCCATAATTAAAAATTCTATCAATCTTTTCTCCGTCTTTCCTACCATTTATGCATCAAGTCCTCTCTCTATATCTATCTATCTATCTATCTACCTATCTATCTATCTATCTATCTATCTATCTATCTATCTCACCAGAAGGACAGCCGCTTATACCCACTACCTGAGCTATATGAAGTACTTTTGTCTCAGGGGAACTTAGCCCTCTTGTTCTCTCCCACCAGGTGAAACAATGGCCCCCCTTACTACCTGCCCCGACCAGTACCTCCACCTCTCGTTTTATTTCACCTGTGGCTCTCTCTCTCTCTCTCTCTCTCTCTCTCTCTCTCTCTCTCTCTCTCTCTCCTCTCTCTGTAGCTCTGCAGTATGTGATTTGCATAAACAATGCAGTTCCTAACTCTTTCGATTCCTCTATTCAGTGTGCTTCTGTTGAAACAATGCATAATAATTGCACACACACACACACACACACACACACACACACACACACACACACACACACACACACACACACACACACACACACACACACACTGACTTACCTGATTCAGAGCCGTACATGTGGAAGTAGAATGAGAAGCAGGTGACGGTGTTGCTAGGAGACGGGAAGTAGATAGGGGAGAAAAGCAGTGACCTGTGACCCTCGTTCTTGGGTATGGCTGAGTCCACGTACATGTAGTGACCTGTGGGAGAGAGTACGGACGCTAGAGTACATGTAGTGACCTGTGGGAGAGAGTACGGACGCTAGAGTACATGTAATATATTTAGTATAAGCAGTTATACCTAAAATTATCCCTAAAACATAAAATTATCGTACGTAAACCTCAAGTTATCGTACGTTAAGCCCAAGTTATCCGTACACAGAAGCAATAGTCAGCAGGTCAGAGTCTCCGTTAGTCACAATGGCGCCATCTACCTAAGGAAAGGTCCCTGGCCATCTATTGACACCCTGAACTAAGGGAAGCCTCACCCTTTTTTCCACACCCTTTGTTGCCCTCACAATAGCAAGGGGCGGATCCTGGGAGACGCCGTGACGTCACAGTAGATTCATCCGTTACTTGGTCGAACTGCGATCAATGAAGTGAGGAAACCTGTGTGTCCTTATACCATTTGTTGCTACTACTACTACTACTACTACTACTACTACTACTACTACTACTACTTTTTTTTTTTTTTTTTTTTTTAACGTGGCCTCCAGCCTCCCCAATAGCCACACCTTCGCCACCATTTATTTACCTTAATATTAAATATCCTAATACATAAACTATCCTATCTATGTACTACTACTACTACTACTACTACTACTACTACTACTACTACTACTACTACTACTTCTACTACTACTACTACTACTACTACTACTACTACTACTATACTTTCTTTTCTTTTTTTATAAACGTGGCCTCCATCCTCCCGCAATAGCCACACCTTTGCCATCATTTTATTACCTTAAAATTAAATATCTTAATACATAAGTAGCTATCATAGCTGTGTTGAGTTAGTTGAGCCGCAGATCTAGGAGGTATTCAGTGACTGTTGCCCCCATGACCACCAACCCCCATATCCCAACCAGCCCCATCACCCATCAGCCCCCATCACCCATCAGCCCCATCACCACACCAGTCCCATGACCCCACCGCCCCCATGACCCCACCAGCCCCCATCACCCATCAGCCCCCCATCGCCCATCAGCCCCCATCACCCATCAGCCCCCATCACCCATCAGCCCCATCACCCACCAGCCCCCATCAACCCAACCGCCCCCATCACCCACCAGCCCCCATCACCCCCACCAGCCCCCATCACACCACCAGCCTCCATCACCCCTGACCCCATCACTTACCAGCCCCCATCTTACAGCCCCATCACCCCACCAGCTCGCATGACCACAGAGCCTTGCATGACCATCATTAAGTTCTCATGTAATATTTTTTACTTTTGTTCCATCAAATCCATTTTCGAAAATTGAAGACTATTATCCTGATCGATTTTCCTCCATCAATAATAAACTGTTTCGTCGTCGGGGGTAAATAAAGGATTTATTTTTATATATTTACGGTGAAACGTGTGTGTGTGTGTGTGTGTGTGTGTGTAAGTATGTATTCACCCACCCACACACACACACACACACACATCTTATCTCTCAACAAAATATAAAACACTTCACCCTGCACCACATAAAACTTTCCTCCCATAAAAAAAAATTCAAATTTGAAAAAGAGAAAAAACAAAATATGTTGGACGACTGTGGGAGACAAAAATATTTCTCTACCATATCGTGTTTCATAAATCCTGTGAGAGATACAACACTGGCCCGGCCTACTGTAGTGTCTCTGGCTACTGCTGGTCCTGACACTCTCCTGACACTCTCCTGATGTTTTCCTGGCACTCTCTTCACCTACCACTGGTCCTGACACTCTCCTGATAATTAGTCCTGACACGCTCTTCACCTACTACTGGTCCTGACACTCTCCTCACTCCATCCTCAACTAGCACTGGTCTTGGCACACTCCTGACACTTGCCTTGGTTCTGATATTCTCCTGATAATGGTCCTGACACTCTCCTAAAACTCTCCTGACACTGGTCCCTGACTGTTGTTGATGTACGATAACTGCTGGTGATGTACGATAACTCTAGCTCTTGATGTACGATAGCTGCTGTTGATGTACTGTAACTCTAGCTCTTGATGTACGATAACTGCTGGTGATGTATGATAACTGTTGTTGATGAATGATAGCAGCTGTTGGTGTATGATAATTACCGCTATTGTTTTTGTATGATAAGTGCCCGTTTACCATAACTGTTGGTGATGTACGATGATTGCTGCATAATTACAATAATTCCTGCTGCTGATGGTGGTGATTAACGATAACTCTTGCAGTTGTCGATGTATAATAATAACTCATAGTAAATAGAGAGAGAGAGAGAGAGAGAGAAGGAAGGAAAAAGAGAGAGAATGAAAAAAACAGAGATTCTTGCTTGTTCGATAATTTCTCGTAATGTAAGATAACTCTTGGTAATGTACGACAAATAAAACAATTCTAATCCCTTTCATACAGGTCAAAAATATATATATTCCCGCCGTGATAAACACCTGTAATAACTCTGACCTGCAAATTGTTAACAAAATATCTGTATATATATCCGCCAGGTAAGATAATTATGACATCATCGCCTCATCAAAGTTTTACGACACAAGATTGACTAAAACACAACAACAGATCTATAAATCATCAATATTTATTCTCAAAATTAATATAAAAAGGCATCATAATTTCCCTGGGTATAAGATTTATTTATCTCCACCATGTTGTAATGTGTAATGCATTATATTTATTTTTAGAATACTTAAACTTTATGTATGTTTGTTTGGTAAATATTTATAGTAATAATATTTGGGTTTACCTGAGGAGTACGTAAAGAATTTTATCATTTGAAACAGTTTATTATGAGTATAATTATCATCATCATCATCATCATCATCATCATCATCATCATCATCATCATCATCATCATCATCATTATCATCATCATCATCATCATCATCATCATCATCATTATTATCATTACTACTCAATTATTATTATTATTATTATTATTATTATTATTATTATTATTATTATTATTATTATTATTATTATTATTATTATTATTATACACAACCTTTACTTACTGAGTGAGGTGTTACACTATCTCCAGGTAAATATATATGTCAGATGTTACTGGATAATTCATCATGGTCAGAGGCTTTGTGAGGAAAATTATGTAAAATTAATAATTATATATTTTAAGAGGATGTAACACCGTGTTTTAGTCTCTCTCTCTCTCTCTCTCTCTCTCTCTCTCTCTCTCTCTCTCTCTCTCTCTCTCTCTCTCTCTCTCTCTCTCTCTCTCTCTCTCACCTACAGTAGATACCTTGTGTTGTAAAGTTAAGGTGACAAAACACGTTGATTATATTACTGACCGGAGTGTTGTCTATGTATTACGCTCACTAACTGGCTGTGTAGAAGAGAAGAGTTTTTGATCTCACCGGCAAGTTAAAAGCCTCTGGGGATTTCGTACATTATGCTCGCTGATGGGCTAAAAGTAGACAGGATTTAATGAGTTATTATTCTCGATTACGGTGTCAATAAAAAAATATGATTGGTTGTATTATGCTTACTGCCGGGGTAAACAATAACAGTAATTGGTTCATTATGCTCAGTGAGTGGAGAGACTGAAGCTTAATAGCGATAATCTGTAATTTTTTATTTACTCACATGTAGAAACAATAATATTGACGGAGAGAAAATGAGAGGAGGAAGAGAAGAGAGATTACAGAAAATAGAAGAAGATAAAGTAGAATTAGAGAAAACGTCAAATGGTTGAGATGTAGAAATATGTTAATGGATGGACCTCATATCGAAAAAAATATTGTAATTTTTGTGTTCTTTAATCATGTCTGTTTTTATCTGTGTCTGTTTCATTCTACGTGTGGATGTCTCTTCGTTTTGTCGTTATTTCTGTCTTTTTCTTTTTTATTCGTTTAGCTTTGATTTAATATTTATCCTTTATTGTTTATCAAAAGGTCGAAAAAATTGAACCGATCACCGTAACCTCCACCCACTTTATGGTGTCCTTAGCAACCATTACAATCCCTGGCAGATGATTGGTTGTTGGTTGCTAAGTGATGTAAGTAGGCGGAGTTTTTGTTGCTGAAATGAACTGTATACGAGATAAAAAGAATGTGTGTGTGAGAGAGAGAGAGAGAGAGAGAGAGAGAGAGACCATCATGATCACTAGAACGTCAACATAATACAATAACACCGCCATTTTCGTCGAGCCTCGCGGATATACACAAATCGTTCGCATACGTATCGAGGCGGAGAGGATTTTTACCTCCAGTTTAGCGAGTGTCGGAAATACTTGTTTGTGTTGCTTCAGTGTTGTTGTATTAGCACGGAGGAGAGCGGGTGGTGTCTCTCTCTCTCTTCTCTCTCTCTCTGTCTCTCACTCTCTCTCACTATATAAGTCAGTTAATCAGTCAGACAGTCATTCATACAACCAGTCAATGAGTCAGACAGAACAGGTATTCATAGAGCTGGTAGACGCAGCAGAACGAACATCAGTACTCAGACCCGCGCGGTCACCAGCAGCCGCGTGAAACTCTACGGTGCCAGCCAGCCACGTTTAACTACCAGAGCTGGATAAATAGTCTCTCTCTCTCTCTCTCTCTCTCTCTCTCTCTCTCTCTCTCTCTCTCTCTCTCTCGCTCTCTCTCTCTCTCTCCTCTCCTCTCTCTCACGTCATCTACGGTATACTTAAACCCAAAAGATCGTAGAAGTTACATACACATAGATGAAAGTAAAACCGCAAAAAGTTGGGCCTCATGAAAGATAAAGAAAGGAAGGATGGATGGAAGGAAGGAAGGAAAGATGAGGAGGAGGATGACTCAATTAATATTTCTTAAGGAGTTTGTTGCGAGTAATACATGTGTTGGTGTTAAGATGGACACGGTGCCTCTACCTGGTCCAGCATACTGATGAGGCACACACACACACACACACACACACACACACACACACACACACACACACACACACACACACACATGCACAGGACAGATGGGTGTAGCTACAGATACAAGGCTTCTGAAAGACTCCACCAGCATCGCGTCACACAACAGCAGCAATAAAACACACCAGTTGTCATATAAAAACTCTCCTCGCTTTTTTGTGAGTTTTTTTTTGTGTTTTTTTTTCCCTCAGGACTCCACCCCCAACGTCTTGAAGGATAGCGTGTACTGGTGTGTGTGTGTGGGTGTGTGTGTGCGTGTGTGTGTGTGTGTGTGTGTGATGATAATAATAAACAAGCAGCCATCCCCTCATACACACACACACACACACACACACACACACACACACACACACACACACACACACACACACGTACACGCACATATATATATATTCACAGCATCAATTCCACAAGTTAAAAAATACTAATAAAAACCCGCGATATAAACATAGACATAACTATTAAAAACCTGAAATAAAACAATAAAATAAACTACATAACAAAACTGAATTAAAAACCTTTTATAAATTGCGCGGGAAAACCATTTGAAAGACTTTAAATTTTCAGACTCTCAATTGACTGTAGCTGTGTGCGTGACAATACAACCGCGCCGTCTGTTAGAGATTATTTTTAGGTTCATTCTGGCGTGATTTACAACCATGTCGTTCTCAGGGGTGATGGTGTTAGGGGAAAGAGAGTGATAAGCAACGTACGTGAGGTTTGGTAAATAAGATTTTCCTCTCGGTAGTAATAAGGTGAATTGATGTTGGGTTCTGTGTTATGTTGTGTTGTGATCTAGTTTTGGTGAGAATTGGTTGTGTACGATGACTTAAACCTTTTGTGTACGATATTTTAACCTTTTGTGTACGATGACTTAAACCTTTTGTGTACGATATTTTAACCTTTTGTGTACGATATTTTAACCTTTTGTGTACGATATTTTAACCTTTTGTGTACGATATTTTAACCTTTTGTGTACGATATTTTAACCTTTTGTGTACGATGACTTAAACCTTTTGTGTACGATATTTTAACCTTTTGTGTACGATGACTTAAACCTTTTGTGTACGATATTTTAACCTTTTGTGTACGATGACTTAAACCTTTTGTGTACGATATTTAAACCTTTTGTGTACGATATTTAAACCTTTTGTGTACGATATTTTAACGATTTTTGTCATTTCGTTTTTTTCTCCATTTATTTATGTATATGAGAGAGAGAGAGATGAACCCCCTCGCTTTATTTCTGTCTTTAATACTTGGCCTCCACAATTTACTCTCCCGCGTCGCATTTCTTCGATTCTAAAAATATTTCACAGATGCCACAAAAAAGCCTCTCTCTCTCTCTCTCTCTCTCTCTCTCTCTCTCTCTCTCTCTCTCTCTCTCTCTCTCTCTCTCTCTCTCTCTCTCTCTCTCTCTTCCCCAGTCAGGGGATCACATTTACATACTGCTTATATTTCCATTCCCTTTCTTGCTCTTCGCAGAATTTGGCCTCGTTTTCTCTTTCTTTTTTCACAGGGGAAGACTCGAGCATTTCATCTCCGTGGTCCTGTCAGTATTTTGAGCTGAAATCTGGGTAGAGTGTGATGCCTGCCACCGTCCCTTCTCTCTCTCTCTCCTCTCTCTCTCTCTCTCTCTCTCTCTCTCTCTCTCTCTCTCTCTCTCTCTCTCTCTCTCTCTCTCTCTCTCTCTCTCTCTCTCCTCTCTCTCTCCCTCTCATCCTTTTAACTCATATTTATCTTCTGCGTAGCGTCTTTCTCCCACTCCTCCACCCTCCACCCCACCCCTTCTTACCTTCACCTTCACCCCTCCCTCCACCTCCCCCAGAAACACAGCTTAATACACCCACCCCTCACCTTTCTCCTTCACCCTCCCCTCACCCCTCCTCACCCCTTCCCTCCTCCTCCCTCCCTCCCTCCCCATGCTTTCTTCCCTCCTTCCACCCACCACCATTACCACCACCAGTACCACCACCATCACCACCATCAACACCCACTATTACCACCACCACCACCACCTCAGAATATAACAGGTGTAGTGAAATAGCACAAGCTCTTAATTAGCCCCGGCAGGTAAGACCAAGGGGGAGGGACTGTTTCCTTTAAGAGGTCTCTGGACACACACACACACAAGGGGTCTTAAGTGAAGTCATTTCTCTTACCTGTTAACAAAAGACTACACCTGACCAGGACAGTACAGTCGCTGATTAGTTTCAACGCCATTCATAGATTACAGGGCTCTCTCTCTCTCTCTCTCTCTCTCTACGAATCTCTGGGAATTAATCTGTGTCGTAACTTAATCCAGATTAACATGACCTTTTGTATCTCTGAGAATTGACCTTGTGGGCGGCTGTGAGAGTGTGTGGTGGGTGGCAGACAGTAAGATAGAGTGTGTGTGGTGGGTGGCAGGCACCAGGATTGTGTTTGGTGGGCGGCTAACAGAGTATGTGTGTGTGTGTGTGTGTGTGTTTGGTGGGCGCCAGGGTGTGTGGTTGTCAGGGTGGTGGGCGGCAGACAGTGTGTGTGTGTGGGCGGCAGGGTGGTGGGCGGTGAATCTGACGCCCACAATAGTCTTACGTCTCTCTGTGTCAACAACAACAGTACACTCGTCCTTCACTCATACACTTCCCACAATAATACATTTTATTTCACTTCATTCTTACAACAATTTATTTTTTCCTTCTTTCCTCAATTACTTCCAAGAACGTATATTTTTTTTTCTTTTCATTACTTCCAAAAGCTTTTATGATGTTATTATTCATTTCTCTCTTTGTGTAGTGAAGTAGTGAAGGTTTGTTAGGTAGATTATTTATATACCTGTACCTGGTAATTAACTGTGAGTGGAGTGAGTCGAGTTCTGTCTACCTGTCTGTCTGTCTGTGTATCTGTCTGTCTGTCTCTCTAGATATTAAAGTATTTTGTCAAGTTTGTATCTCTTATTTATTTATTTATTTTTCTATACAATTTTCGATGTTTTAAAAATCTTTGTATCGATTAAATAAGTTTCATATTTTTGTAGTTAAATTAAAAAAATAAATAATACAGATATTTGTTAATGTTTGTCTCATGACTTTTGCTTAAACTAAAAAAATGTAGAAAATGAGAACCTGATTATCACCTGTTACCTTTAGCCTTAATTAATAAAACACCTGAGCGAGCACGACAGTCCACACACCTGAGACGGGAATTGTTGAGCGTTTGTTGAAGTGATGAATTTTATGTAAACACAAACAAGATTAACATTTTTATTCAGAGTCGTGCGTTAATGATTTATGTGTGGTTTGTTTGGTGTGTGTGTGTGTGTGTGTATGTGTGTGTGGGGGGCGTTGTTTGTGTGGTGTGTGTGTGTTTGTTTGGTTGTGTGTGTGTGTGTGTGTGTGTGTGTGTGTGTGTGTGTGGGAGGCGTGTTTATGTGTGTGTGTGTGTGGGGGGTTGTTTATGTGTGTGTGTGGGGGTTGTTTGTGTGTGTGTGTGGGGGTTGTTTATGTGTGTGTGTGGGGGGTTGTTTATGTGTGTGTGTGGGGGGTTGTTTATGTGTGTGTGTGGGGGGGGGTTGTTTATGTGTGTGTGTGTGTGTTCAAAATGGGGAAGATATTGATATTCTAATTAGGAAATAAAAGAGAGAGAGAGAATTGCCATATCACCTAGTTTATTCCTCTCACGTACACATTCCACTCTCACTTGTAACTAACTTATGTACCCTCAGATATAAAACTCTCCCTCACTCTCCCTCTCTCTTCCTCACTCTCCCACACTCTCCCACACTCTCCCTCACTCTCCCTCACTCTCCCTCACCCCCACTCACTCTGCTCCCTCTCACACGCTCTCCCAAAGCCATTAATCGTGTCTTTCTTTCCTCGGGGCTAAAAGGGCATATCAACATTTCAAACCTTGATAAGAAAAACATTTGAAAAGTGAAACTGTTATAGTGAGGGAGGGTGAGGGAGGGTGAGGGAGAGTGAGGGAGAGTGAGGGAGAGTGCGGGTGTGATGGAGAGAAAGGGGGGAGAACGAAATAGAAAGCAGAAAGAAAGAGAGGCGAAGGAAAGAGGAGGCAGAGGATGATAGACAGGGAGAGGGAGATGAAAGGTGAGAGGAAGAGGAGGAAGAAGGAGAGTTTCAGTGTGTGTGTGTGTGTGTGTATGTGTGTGTGTGTGTGTGTGTGTGTGTGTGTGTGTGTGTGTGTATGTGTGTGTGTGTGTGTGTGTGTGTGTGTGTGTATGTGTG
>NW_024756914.1:870905-1078921 GCF_018991925.1 Homarus americanus
AGGGCAATTCTCATTGGATTATAGCTTTTCCATCCCAGCCAATAAGAGCAGTGTTAGTACACCATACATCGTGTCTGCAGGTAATTTAAAACGCCTAAATCAACACTTAACAAAGTCAGTATATAAACTTCCATCGTTAAAAAACTCTCCAATAGTTTTAGAGAAAAAAAAAGAAGTTTGTCATTGAGATGTCCGTCTTGACTCCCGCAGCTTTGCATAATTAATTCTCGGGGAGACATAAGCGGCTTTTTGCGTGAGCCAATGTTGTCATGTGACGTCACAGCCTCTAGGATATTGGCGTGAAGTATTTACTGTGGACGGACGCCGCCAGTCATTACACTAATATATTTATCTCTTATATTTTCCTTTAAGTAAGATGGCGGTCGTTGGTGAAACTGAAATCTGAAGAAATAATTAATTTTAACAGAAGAGAGATCGTCGCTGGGCTTTCTATTCCCGGAAAATTAATTAAGGCAAGATAAGATGATCGTCGAAGCTGTAATCCGAGATAATTGGATTTTTTTTTTTTTTATTCTTGAAGAACATTGTCACTGGAGTCGTAATGGTAGAAAATTAATGAAATATCAGAAGCTGTCTTTAGATACGTAGTTAGTCACTATTAATTATAATAACTCTTCCCCACAAAATATTAACCTTTTATTGAACTAAATCTTCAGAAACAAGTAAAGGTGTAAAAAAAAAAGCATCATAATTCAAATATTAATCTTTGGAAATTAATTAAAGAAAATGTAAGGTTGTCATTGAGGTTTGTGATACTTAGAAAACTAATTTAAGAAGTAGGTAGACATCTGCGCCGAGTTTGTGGTCATGTTGGTCTCAGCCTCGCGTGTACGATAACTTTCTTCCCTGCCGACGATATTCAAGAAACATGCAATCATTTTTAATATTATTTACGATATATTTACGTTAATTTCACTCTTAATTACACGTATGATCATTTTAATCCTTATCTACGATCCATCTACGATAATTATATTTTTTAGGTACGACATAAGTACGATAACTTTACTGTATATGTACGATCATTTGTTCCCTTCATTGTTATGTGTAAGATGATTTAATTAGTGTTTACTATGCGTGTACGATAATCTTAATCCCTGTTTAGATATTTGGGGATCACATGAAGATTAGGCACCCGAGTTTATTTCACCTGATGCTTAAATCCTTTAATGTTTCCTATGGGTTAGGTTAGGTTAGGTTAACTTTAAGTAATGGCCCAACTCGTACTCAGCATGTCGACCAACGTAATTAACATACCTGAGTTTTATTGAGTTTGTTTGTATGTCAGAACAAGCGTGTTTGTCTCAACATTCATACAGACGGTACACGGAGGGCCTCTGAGACGGTACACTGAGAGGCTCTGAGACGGTACACTGAGAGGCTCTGAGACGGTACACTGAGAGGCTTTGAGACGGTACATTGAGAGGCACTGAGACGGTACACTGAGTGCCTCTGAGACGGTACACTGAGAGGCTTTGAGACGGTACATTGAGAGGCACTGAGATGGTACATTGAGTGCCTCTGAGACGGTACACTGAGAGGCTCTGAGACGGTACATTGAGAGGCACTGAGACGGTACACTGAGTGCCTCTGAGACGGTACACTGTACACTGAGGCTCTGAGACGGTGATGAGAGGCTCTGAGACGGACGTGAGTGCCTCTGAGACAGTGCACTGAGGCTCTGAGACGGTACACTGAGAGGCTCTGAGACGGTACATTGAGTGCCTCTGAGACGGTACACTGAGAGGCTCTGAGACGGTACATTGAGAGGCACTGAGACGGTACACTGAGTGCCTCTGAGACGGTACACTGAGAGGCACTGAGACGGTACACTGAGTGCCTCTGAGACGGTACACTGAGAGGCTCTGAGACGGGGTACACTGAAGGGCGTTGAAACGGTACACTGAGGGGCTTTGAAGCGGTACACTGAGAGGCTCTGAGCGGTGGTGATATGAGTGAATTAATCTCTGGCTGCCAACACAAAATACTCTTGAAGAAATATTTACATTTCTGGTGAGCTGTAGGTACCTGAGAGAGAGAGAGAGAGAGAGAGAGAGAGAGAGAGAGAGATGGGGAAGAGGAGGTGCGTCTGTAAGCTCTATAAATGCTTTCTCTGGCTATCTAACTGTCTCACTTAACCTAACTGGCTGACATAACTAACTTAACTTAACTAAGGGAAAATTTTCTCCTAAGAACATCTGAGAATTTATGTGTCGTAAAGTTAATAGTATCAGTTTAATGTGTGTGTGTGTGTGTGTGTGTGTGTGTGTGTGTGTGTGTGTGTGTGTGTGTGTGTGTGTGTGTGTGTGTGGAATGTTTAAAAATATATAAACTTTGTAACTCCCAGCACTAACTTCTTATTCTCATTGGCAACCTTAGATTACACACAAACAGACAGACATAAAGACAGACTGACAGACAGACAGACAGACAGACAGACAGACAGAGAGGGAAGTCCATCTCTCATAACAGTTAGGTGTTGATGGACTGGTGTAATTACTGATCTTGTTACGCCCTTAAAGACCTTAGTTGTTGAAGTGTAGTAATTAAACTATAACGCCAACGACAGACACAGACAGAACGAGGGACAGAGAGACAGACAGACAAGTAGAGAGACAGAACGAGATCAGACAAATAGAGACAGACAACCAGAGAAGCAGAGAGAGACAGACAAACAGAGAAGCAGAGAGAGACAGACAAACAGATAGACAGAGAGAGAGATGAAGGTGGTGCTAATGGAATCTGGTGAGAGGCGAGGGACACACACACACACACACACACACACACACACACACACACACACACACACACACACACACACACACACACACACACACACACACACACACACACACACACACACACACACACACACACACACACACACACACACACACACACACACACACACACACACACACACACACACACACACACACACACACACACACATACACACACACACACACACACACACACACACACACACACACACACACACACACACACACACACACACACACACACACACACACACACACACACACACACACACCTGTATAAATGTTTGTATGGTGTATGAAATAATTGATGTTACCTGTATAGTAACCTTAAATACAATAGAAATAATATAGGTGTAATTAATCCCTATATTGTGTTGGTTTTGCTGGAAAGGATCGTAAAAAAGAGTAAATAGTTCAATACGTTGTAAAAAAAATAAAATAACTCCACCTTTATGTACAAAACTGTATAAAACTTTCCCATCGACGTAAAATACCTGTAAAATATTTCCGCCTTTATGTAAAAATCATAAACAAATATAATCACCGCCGTAAAAAATGTAAAATAAGTCCATCTTTATGTAAAAAACGTAAATATTTATCCAAACATTTATATAACACATGAAAGATGAGTTTATTCCCGTAGTACCTGAGCGAGAAGGAAATGAGACACATATATTAAAACAAAAGTAAATAATAAGAAAAAGAAGTCATATATATTAAACAAAGAAATAAAAAGTCAAATAGATTAAACTAAAGCAAATAATAAGAAAAAAGTCATATATATATATTAAACTAAAGACAATATATCTCACCTCACCCCGCAACAAGTGTTATAAAATGGCATGGAAAAAAAAGTTATTGGAACCAAAAAAATGAAAACATTGACTCGTGCTACAGGTGGTATATGGGCAGGTTTTAGAAAAGTATTACCAATGGTGTAAACAAAATCGTACGGTGACTTTGTTAATAAAATTTTTGAAAATATTTTACGTAGATTTACAAAAAGAATATGTTTGTTTTTATTTAAAGAGGAAGAGATATATTGATAAAGCGTGTTGTATATTAATAAATGTTTCGATAATATTTTTAAAGACTTTGAATTAATTTCTTGCAAAAATATATTCGTATGGCAAAAATAAATTCCCAAAAAGTTTATAAAGACTTAAAATTTATTCTCCAAGTTGTCAAAAAATATATTCTCTCGTTATTAAGATATTTTGTTTACACGTGTAAGAATATATATTGAATACTGTACACACACACACACACACACACACACACACACACACACACACACACACACACGTCCCACACACACACACACACACACACACACACACACACACACACACACACACACACACACATCCCACACACACACACACACACACACACACACACACGTCCCACACACACACACACACACACACACACACACACACACACACACACACACACACACATACGTCCCACACACACACACACACACACACACACACACACACACACACACACACACACACACATCATAAACAGCTACAAAATACTACTGGGGAAAACCATTTAAAAATATAGTTTAAAAATATATATCCTTAACTCTGTACATATTACAGGTGGTTGCACGTGTGTGTATGTATGTGTGTGTGTACTTTTATTTATTTGGGTATACTGTGTGTGTGTGTGTGTGTGTGTGTGTGTGTGTGTGTGTGTGTGTGTGTGTGTGTGTGTGTGTGTGTGTATGTGTACTTTTATTTATTTGGGCATACTGTGTGTGTGTGTGTGTGTGTGTGTATGTATGTATGTGTGTGCACTTTATTTATTTGGGTATACTGTGTGTGTGTGTGTGTAGTTTATACTTGTGTGTTTATATTTCGTGTTTGTATGTATATTTGTATGTATGTATGTATATATGTATGTATGTATGTATGTATGTATGTATGTATATATGTATGTATGTATGTATGTATGTATGTATGTATGTATGTATATATATATAATGTATGTATGTATATATAATGTATGTATGTATGTATGTATGTATGTATGTATCATGTATACATCAGGACACAGCAGCAGGTTAGGTCCAATATTTTTTTAACAGTTAATAAAATTCTCTCAGCGTGTAGACCAGTGAGTGACGCAACAGTTCACTACACTACACACTCTCTCTCTCTCTCTCTTCATAAAGTGTCCAGTTTCATTTTGTTTTAAGTGACGAGAATTTAACTTAGATTACCGACGTACTTAAAAAAAAATCTTAAAAATGTAAGTCTAAAAAATTCTAAAAATCTAAAAAAAAACTAAAACAAAATGGAAATGAATTCATAGACAAAAATCGTAAAAGAAAAATAAACTAAAAAAAAAAATCAAGAAAAAATCTAAAAAAAAAATTAAACGAAAAAAATCTTGAAATTAAAAAAAAAAGCCTTAAGAGGTGACCGTCTGCTTCTGGCTTTATGGAGAGACGTGTACTAAGGCTTTTTTTGCGATGCTTTTATGTTCGCGAGAGTTAGGATTGACAGTGTGGACGTGGAAAAAAAATACTGCAAAATTCACAGCTCCGAGAATGTCTGAAACTCGCATAAATAAAACCCAACAAAAAATGTATATTGAGGGTCTTACATTTTTTTTTTTTAGTAGAGAAACGAACACTGCCGCCATCATTGACAGGGCCGCCAACGTGACTGATGGCGAGATCCGGAAAAAGCGTCTACTAGGGGAGGCAGGGGTGAAGGGGCAGGAGGTAGGGGAAAGGAAGGAGGAAGGGGAGGGAAAGAAGGAGGGGAGGGAAGAGGAGGAGAGGAAAGAGGGAGGAGAGGAGAGGGAGGGGGAGAGGAAAGAGGAGGAGAGGGAAAGAGGAGGAGAGGGAAAGAGGGAGGGAGAGGAAAGAGGGAGGGGAGAGGAAAGAGGAGAGGGATGTTATCCGGTCACGTTGGGACGCTTGACTTAGGGATGAGGCAGGAAGAGATTGGTAAACACTGGCATACAAGAGATAAAGTGTGGATATG
Organism: Homarus americanus; assembly: GCF_018991925.1. Classification (NCBI taxonomy): domain Eukaryota; kingdom Metazoa; phylum Arthropoda; class Malacostraca; order Decapoda; family Nephropidae; genus Homarus; species Homarus americanus. Next base: position 876,718 of record NW_024756914.1, read on the forward strand.
TTGATAACCCTGACCACACACACACACACACACACACACACACACACACACACACACACACACACACACACACACACACACACACACACACACACACACACACACACACACACACACACACACACACTCACACACACACACACACACACACACACACACACACACACACACACTCACACACACACACACACACACACACACACACACACACACACACACACACACACACACACACACACACACACACGGGGTCTTGTTGAAGCGTAAGCTTTATGTTGATTGGTTGGTAGAGTACTTCCATTAGATCCATAAGCTGAACGTTGATTGGCTAGCGGAATATTTACACTTAATATGTAAGCTGAGCGTTGATTGGCTGGTTGAATATTTACATTAGAACTATAAGCTGTGTGCTGATTGGCTGGTGGCATGTTTACATAGGGTGTTGACAATTCGTTTATTTGGATTAAAAGATAAGATTTACGGCGAGTTGATAACAATTAAAATAACAAGAACAAAGGAAAGAGGAACAAGAAAGACTGAAAGAGAAAGGAGGAGGACAAACAGAAAAGAGGAGGAAGAAGAGAAAGATGAAGACAGGAAGAGGAAAAGGAACAGAGAAGAGGAAGAAGAGCAGGAGGAGGAGGTGGAAGAGAGGTGTGGTGGCAGACAACAACTTTAGGGGCATTACCTTCACCTCTCAGGGTTCACAGAGACCACCACCATGTGTCTTTTGGTGGTAACAGTGGTGGTGGTGGTGGTGGTGGTGGTGGTAATAGTGGTGCCAGTGGTAGTAGTGGTGGTAGTGGTGGTGAAGGAAGGTGAGGCGTGACATTTTATTGACATATTGACAACTGACCGCTGGTGTTACCTTCGTTATGGTGACGGCTGACCAGTGGGCGGGTAGACAGGTAAATTACTGGTAGATAGATAGATAGATAGATAGATAGATAGATAGATAGATAGATAGATAGATAGATAGAGTGGCCATGCAGTATTAGCTTGGCTGGTCGCGCTCTCTGTTATGCCCCTGCACACACAACTGTTATATTAAATTAAATTACCAGATAGTCTGTTTGTCACCTCTTGGGAAATTCGTAGTGTGTGTGTGTGTGTGTGTGTGTGTGTGTGTGTGTGTGTGTGTGTGTGTGTGTGTGTGTGTGTGTGTGTGTGTGTGTGTGTGTGTGTACCCTGATGAATACAAGTGAGTTATGTATTGCTGTTGTTGTATTTTTTAGTAATTAAGTGTTTTTGTTTGTTTGTTTTCTTTTTCTTTCTGTGCAGATGTCACGTTGTGTTTGTTTAGTGTATGTGTGATTGGTTGTTGTTTTATTTCTCTCTCTTTTTTCTTTCTGTCTCTTTTTTTTATCTTCTTTCCTTTTCCTCTATCGCACTTTCCCTTCCTTATCGTCTTCGTCTCCTTTCTCTGTTCCTTTTAATTATCCTCCTCCTCTTCCTCCTCCTCCTCCTCCTCCTCCTCCTCCTCCTCCTCCTCCTCCTCCTCCTCCTCCTCCCTCCTCCTCCTCCCTCCTCCTCCTCCTCCTCGTTCTGCCACTTTCCTCATTTTGTTCTTTCCTCTTCTCCTCCGCTTCTCTCTTTTCTCTCACCTCTGACCTTCTATCTGCTCCCTCCCCTCCCCCTTTTCTCCTCCTGCTATTTCTTCTTTCCCATTCATCCCTTTCCTCATTTTCTCATCATTCATCTCTCCCTTCTCCATCCCTCACCCATTTTTTCTCTCTCCTCCTCCTCCTCCTCCTCCCTCTTCCTCTTCCTATACCCGCCCTGGACCCTGGCTGGAGGTCCCTCACGCACATGCAAATGATGCTCTTTTAATTAAAATTATCATCGTATCTAATGTGTACACAGCTCCGGCCTCTCATTAAGACGTTGATAGCGAGCTTCAGGTGTAATTGCAGCCTCAGGTACGCGAACTGGCCAAAGAACCCCCCCTCTCCCCCCTCCTTCCCCTCAATGGCATACCAACGCAGAATTAAATATAAAAAATATACTAAAAGCCACAAGGGTACGAAATTAATAAAAGATTGGGAGTCAAAACTTAAAGGAACGACTTCTAATTATAGAGTCCGTGAGTCCAGGGTTGTTAAAGTGGCGCTGCAGGGCCATACGGAGTCCTAACACTGTGTTTTAGAAGGGTCCGGGTGGGGGAGGGAAGGGTTGGATCCTCTTTCTCTCTTGCTCTCTTCTCTGGTTGATGTGTGGAGGGGGGTTGAGTGGTCGATTCGATTTTGTCTTGAGGATCTGTTTATATTTTGTTAGATACGTTTTTGTTTTGAGGAACTGTTTATACTTTGTTCGATTCGTTTTTTGTTTTGTGGCGATTTTTTATTTATTTATCGATCGATAAATTAGCATCGGGATAAAATTTACAAAAAAACAAACAAACAAAAACAACAAAAAATATCAAACACAATAAAATGAAATCACTGAATTAAAACACAAAACACCAGTAACCAAAATGCCTGGTTGAGAAAGGCTTAACAACCATTGAACTGTAACTAACTGCCCATTCGAGTCTCAGAAAACATAAGGGCGAGTCACTAGTCGGAATATAAAAAAAATCGGCCCATCAGTTCAGAAAATAATGCCCGGGAATCTCTCGACCAATCACATGGAAGGAAATTGACGAAAAAAACTTTTAGACTGCGACCGTATGCAAATTAGACACTAAGAGACGTAGAGGAGAGGCGTCTAGTTATTGTGATGTTGTTGGCGACCTGACCAACTAGCTGATGGACAGATGAACGAATTGACGGGTGGACGGACAGATGAACGAATTGACGGGCGGACGACGGGTGGACGGGACAGATGAACGAATTGATGGGCGGACGGACAGATGAACGAATTCGACGGGTGGACGGACAGATGAACGAATTGACGGGCGGACGGACGGGTGGATTGGACAGATGAACGAATTGACGGACGGACGGACGGACGGACAGATGAACGAATTGACGGGCGGACGGATGGACGGACGGGCGTACTGGTTGACGAACGAAAAATTACGAAAACTGTAAAATCATTAAGAGATATTGCGTAGTGAAATATACAAAGAAAGAATAGAAGAAGAAGAAGAAGAAGAAGAAGAACTCGACATGGTATCTGATGATCATGACTAGAAGAGAGAATAAAAAGAGAGGTTAAAAAGAATGGGTAATAAAACTGGGAGGAAGAGTGGAGGGGAAGGAGTGGGAGGTAGGGAGAGTGAGGGAGAGAGTCCTTGGTGAGAGTAACTACCACGACTGATAAAAGTGAGATAGTGAGGTGGAGAGTGAGAGGGGGGAGGGAGAGATAAGAAATAGAGGGATATAAGGAGGAAAAGAGAGAACCAGGGAGAGTGAGAGATAAGAAAAGAAGTTTGGAAGAAGTAAAAGAAGAGAAGGAGCAGTGAAGGAGAGATAAGGAATAGAGGAATAGAAGGAGAAGAAGAGAGAGAAGGTATAAATGTGTGTGAAATTCTCTCTCTCTCAGGTTAATTACAAAACGTTTATCAGGTAAGCTATAGTGTTCCCCTGATTATATAAAAAAAATTCAGGTAGGAAAGAACGTTTATTAAAGTTATTATTTAAGGTTAATATTAAAAAACACGATATCTATGACATTATCAGTTTAGGTAAATACCATAACATTTATTTTAACCTCTATATCATTACTTAACGTTAAAATAAGAACATTTTTTTCACACGTGTTATCATTTTCAGTTAATGAGACAACATTTTCCACAGTCTGCTACGGTCGTCTATAACACATATGACGCATGATCGTTCCCAATTTTCCCTCCTCGAGCCTGGTATTATTTCCCGGTGTTTCTACAAATAGTGAGTTTTTTAATATACAAGTTGTCACATACATGTCGTCCAGGGAACAATAATATTCCTCCACTGTCCACGGTGTTGTGCTTACGTTAATAGGTGCACAGTAAGGCGATTCTTCCCCCTTAATGGATTATATCGTCGCGCATCGGTCAACCCGGGTTTTGTTTACCACTTGTTGCCCACGCGTGATCACCATAATAATGATCGCAATTTCAGTTTAGTATGTATTAGTCGATGCCTCTAACGTCACTACATTAACTGAGATGAGTTTCTGAAGAGTAATGGTCCTTATTACTAGAGTGAATAAGTCTCCCTCATAAATCCATCACGTTATCGTACATCGGTCAACCCTGGTATTGTTTACAGCTGTTGCCCACACGTGATCATGATAATAACCCTCTAAATTTCGCGATATAGTGAACATTATCCCGCATCGTTCACGCCTCTGGGACTTTATTACAAGAACAAGGACAACGGCCTGCTGATTTACGACCATTTTTACGAAGGGGGAAATTCTATAAGTCATCATACACCGGTCATCCTCATGTTGTTTACAAGTCTTGCCAACCAGTGATCACAATAATAATCATCGATGGGGACGTATTAGCCACCTCCTCCAGATCTTTATTGAAAGTGTGAAGAAAACTTCCTCAAAAGTTACGGCCCATTTATACAGAGGAATATAATGTACTTACGACAACTTCCCTGTGACAAAATGTGTGTGTGTGTGTGTGTGTGTGTGTGTGTGTGTGTGTGTGTGTGTGTGTGTGTGTGTGTGGCAATAATGATAAGGAGTGGGGTAAGTTTTGATGGGCGGGACGTGGAGACTGACTGTGTGGCGGGGAGACTGACTGTGTTGCGGGGAGACTGACTGTGTGGCGGGGAGACTGACTGTGTGGCGGGGAGACTGACTGTGTGGCGGGAGACTGACCGTGTGGGGGAAGACTGACTGTGTGGCGGGGAGACTGGACTGTGTGGGGGGAGACTGACTGTGGGGGAGACTGACTGTGTTGCGGGAGACTAACTGTGGGGGGAAGACTGACCGTGGCGGGAGACTGACTGTGTGGGGGGAAGACTGACTGTGTGTGGCGGGGGAGACTAACTGTGGTGGGGGACTCTGACTGTGTGGCGGGGAGACTGATTGTGTGGCGGGGAGACTGACTGTGTGGCGGGGAGACTGATTGTGTGGTGGGGACTTGACTGTGTGGCGGGAGGCTGACTGTGGTGGTGGGACTCTGACTGTGGAAGACTAATCAGGCAGGGGACTCTGACTGTGTGGCGGGGAGACTGACTGTGGCGGGGAGACTGATTGTGTGGTGGGGACTTGACTGTGGCGGGGAGACTAACTGTGTGGTGGGGACTCCACTGTGTGGCGGGAGACTAACTGTGGTGTGGGGACTCTGACTGTGTGGCGGAGACTGATTGTGTGGTGGGGGACTCTGGACTGTGTGCAAGGGGAGACTGACTGTGGGCAAGACCATTCCGGCCTTATGTTGTCCGACCAAACCCAGTTAACTTAAATGACGCCGAGTAGGAAGAACAACACTCTCTCTCTCTCTCTCTCTCTCTCTCTCTCTCTACGTCGATCACCCTCAGGACTTAATTCTCCTTGTGAGGGGAATTTCGAATCTTCTTGGCGTCTCTCCAATCCTATCTTGATTCTCTCAAGGAGGTCTCCATCCTCCCTCACCTCACCCTCCTCCCCTCACCTCACCTCCTCCCCTCCCCCCTCCCCTCACGTCACCCTTCATCTCCCTGCCCACCCCATCACATCCCCTTACCCACTCACTCCTCCTCACTTCACCTCATCTCTTCCTTCCTCCTCACCCCCTTCCCTGTAGAGTCACAGTGTAGTTTTGACGCCATATTGGATTTTTACGTCACCTTGAGCCAGCAGCCAATAAGATCGGTTTTCACATTTTAACTTAAGAGGAAATTTTGCCTTAGGAGACTCTGAGCATCTGAGCAGAGTGAGGTAAGGTGTGCTTGATGTTCCGGTCCATTGAGTGTGAGAGGGGAGTGAGAGGGGGGGATGAGAGGGGGAGGGAAGAAGGGTATTGAGGGGGTGAGAGAGAGAGAGGGGGGAAGGAAGGAGGGGACTGGGGGAGAGGGAAGGAGTGAGAGAAAGGAATGGTTGGAGAGAGAGAGAGAAAAGGGGGGAGAGAGAGGATTGAGGAAAAGGAGGAACTGAGGAATAGGAGAGAGGGGGAAGGAGGACGAGAGAGTGAAAGGAAAGAAAGAAGGGAAGGGATGGAGGGAGGAGGAGGAGAGCATTGGTAAGAAGAGGAAGGAAAGGGGAAACGAGGGGAAGAGTGAGAAAGAATAAGAAGAAGAGTGACAGTAGTGAGAGGATGACGAATGAGGAGAAGAAAGGGGAAGGAAAGAAGGAAGAATAAGGAGAGAGAGAAACAAGGAAGGAATGAAAGGTGAAGAGGATGATAGAAAACGGAACTTAGGCGTAGGGGAGACACCTTTAACACTTAGAAATCGACTACCACTACTATGGGCACTTAAATACTTACAAAAACTTACTTAAATATCTATGGTATGACTTTAATATTTAAAAATGGAGAGACTTTGACACTTATAGATGGACTTACTTAAGACACTTATAAATTAACTCACTTAAACGCTTATAAATAGACTTACTTAAGCACTTATAGATTTACTTAAAGCACTTACATATAAACATACTTAACACTTATAAATGGACTTCTTTAACACTTATAAATGGACTCACTCATACAGTTAAGGGACTTACTTATACACTTGGGAATCTTGCCGTTCCAGTTGTTCCTGACACAAGTAGCGAAGCGGTCACCCTCGAACCTGGTAAAGCCTTTCTTACACTTGAACTTGGCAATTCGACCTCTCGACCTAATCCTCACTCGACCGTTTTCCAGGTCGATCCAGGGACACCTCAGCCTCTCTCCTGCAGTGAGAGAGAGAGAAAGAGTGAGTGAGTGAGTAAGTGAGTGAGTGAGTGAGTGAGTGAGTGAGTGAGTGAGAGAAACCGACGTGTTTATGTTTGTGTGTGTGTGTAAGAGAGAGAGAGAGAGAGAGAGAGAGAGAGAGAGAGAGAGAGAGAGAGAGAGAGAGAGAGAGAGAGAGAGAGAGAGAGAGAGATGTACTAAAAAAACTTTCTGGAGTATTGATAGAAAAAGAAATTTGATGGTTTACTGATAGTGTGAAGTTGTGGAGATGAAGGTTTAGAGGGTAGGAAGGGAGAAGGGAGGGGAGGAGGGGGAAGGGTGAGAGGAAGGGGTGGAAAGGGGGAAGGGAAAGAGGTAAGGTACAAATTGAGGGGAATTGTTAAGATATTTTATTGAGGAAAGTATTTATTATTGTTTAAAAGAAGAAACAAACATAACAACTGATTCATAAAGACTGGAATAATAATAATAATAATAATAATAATAATAATAATAATAATAATAATAATAATAATAATAATAATAATAATAATAATAGTGATGATGATGATGATGATGATGATGATGATGATGATGATACATGTGTGTGTGTAGCCTCGATATACTCACTGTAATCTTTAAATATTGTATACACCATTAACAGACTCCTCTCTCTCTCTCTCTCTTCTTTCTTCTTCTCTCTCTCACTAATCTTCAGACCTCGTCGGGACAAGATAGTGTTTATAGAAGGATAATAAAGCCTTAATTCAGAAAACAATGAAAATGTTTGTCCCGAGGGAGGAGCTTAGGTGAGAGAGAGAGAGAGAGAGAGAGAGAGAGAGAGAGAGAGAGAGGAAGGAAGGGGCTTAGGTGAGAGAGAGAGATAGGGAGGAAAGAAGGGGCTTAGGTGAGAGAGAGAGATAGGGAGGAAAGAAGGGGCTTAGGTGAGAGAGAGAGTATACAGACCGCTACACAACTCACCTCTGACACACCAGGTAATGTCCTCTGTTCAGTATTAATATCAAAACACTGAATCCTGAGAAGTGAAAATTGTTTTTAAGTCAATAACGATATTTTTTATGAGTGTAAAAACTGGGATGTAGTTTATTATATCTATTTGTTTATTTATTTTTAATCCAAAGATAAAGTTTATGAAAGTTCAGACTAAAGTTTTTTGTTGTTTTATGTTAAATACAAAAAAATTTCTTAACAAATTTATATTAAAATTATTCAGAGAGAAAAATTAACAAAGTGAAGATTAATTAAACTGAAGAAATTTTTTTATGTAATTGTTTTATACTATTTGATGTGTGTGTGTGTGTGTGTGTGTGTGTGTGTGTGTGTGTGTGTGTGTGTGTGTGTGTGTGTGAGCCCTCCCACTGCCTCCCCCTCCCCCACACCCCTCCTCCTCCTACCTCCCCCTTCCCCTACCTCCCCCTACCCCCTGTCACCCCCTCCATTTAACCTGGGAGGGGGTGGGGAGTAACGTTGATGGATAGATAAGCAATTTATGGTTCACCAATGATCGGGTAACGCCCGTGTTTATCGCCTGGCGTGTGAGAGTGGCGATACCAGTGTTACCAGACCAGAGCTGAACCTCATATTAGCTGTGTTGCCAGACCGGAATTGGACCCCAGTGTTAGAAGTGTTACCAGAACAGTATTAGGGAGACTGAGTGTGAGAGGCGACGCTGTTGTTGTTGTTGTAAAGCCATCAGGCAGTTACACGACTCACCACCAGGGGGGAGGGGAGAAGGGGAGAGGGGGAGAGAGAGGGGGAGAGACGGGGAGAAGGATAGGAGAGTGAGAGAGAAGGATGAGAGAGTGAGAGAGTAGGATAGGAGAGGTATGGAGAGAGAGAGTTAGAGAGAGTAAAGACGGAAGCGCCCCACTCTCCCCCAGTAAGAGGATTGGGAGAGGTGTTACTCGTGATGAGAGTCTAGTGAGAGTTGTCCGATTACACAGGGAGTGAGAGGGAGAGGAGGTGAGGGGGGAGGAGAGGAGAGGACGTGAGGGGGAGAGGAAGGGAGAGGGGGAAAGTGGGAGAGGTGAAGGGAGAGAGAGTGAGGGAGGGTGAGGGAGAGTGAGAAAGAGGGGTTGACCACTAAGAACGAAGGAGAGAGAATGAGAGAAAAATAAAAAAAATTGAGGAAGTAAGAGACAATGGAGGCAAGGAGGAGAAAGTGAGAGAGAATGGAAGAGGAGGAGGAAAGAAGGAAGAATTAGGGAGAGAAAGGAGAGGGACAGGGTGAAAGTAAGAGGAAGAGGTGAAAGTGAAAGAGAGAAGGAGAGGAGAAGAGTGCCCAATAGAGCCAGGATCGTTAGATAGTGCCAGATAGAGCCGGGTGTAGGTGAGGTGCCGCTGACGAATTGACACTGACGGAAACACACGGTATTAACACCCTCCTCCTCCTCATGTTTGTGCTAATATAAGCCAGTTAATAGCAGTCCTATGGCCAGTTAGAGGCGTCCTATGGCCAGTTAGAGGCGTCCTATGGCAGTTAGAGGCGTCCTATGGCCAGTTAGAGGCGTCCTGACATGGCCAGTTAGAGTCGTTCTATGGCCAGTTAGAGGCGTCCTGACATGGCCAGTTAGAGTCGTTCTATGGCCAGTTAGAGGCGTCCTGACATGGCCAGTTAGAGACGTCCTGACATGGCCAGTCAGAGGCGTCCTGACATGGCCAGTCAGAGGCGCCTTTAAACCAAAAAATCTTAGCGTTATCGGCGGCCATGAAGGTAAACAAGTCAACATGGCGGAGGTACAATAACTCTTGGATCTTTTCATTATTTTCTGATGACTCGCGACTTACAAAAAACGATTAATGTTCGTTATATATCGTCTACGTCTCACTGGTAGAAGAGATGTGGAAGGAGGGAAAAAATAATACCTGCTGATTCGGGCCGATCCTGTGAGGAAAATAAAATAAAAAAACTAGGTGGCAGCCCCGGTAGACGACACTATATTCACCAGAAAGACGACTTTATATTTTGGCGCGACTGACATGACGAAACTAATGCCTGTCTGACTGTCATGGCGGAACTAATGCCTGTCTGACTGTCATGGCGGAACTAATGCCTGTCTGACTGTCATGGCGGAACTAATGCCTGTCTGACTGTCATGGCGGAACTAATGCCTGTCTGACTGTCATGGCGGAACTAATGCCTGTCTGACTGTCATGGCGGAACTAATGCCTGTCTGACTGTCATGGCGGAACTAATGCCTGTCTGACTGTCATGGCGGAACTAATGCCTGTCTGACTGTCATGGCGGAACTAATGCCTGTCTGACTGTCATGGCGGAACTAATGCCTGTCTGACTGTCATGGCGGAACTAATGCCTGTCTGACTGTCATGGCGGAACTAATGCCTGTCTGACTGTCATGGCGGAACTAATGCCATCTCTTATTTTTTCTATCTCTCTGCCGTCGACCGCAAATCAGGAATATTTCGCGTGGATGAACTTAGTGCAAAAAGGCTTCCTAACTTAACCCCGACGCGGTATAGGAGTGTCAACACCCTTGGTTCTCTTTGATGAGGATTCTGGTGTTATTTATTTGTGATGTTTTTATGTCGCGAAGAGGAAAGAGGAGGAGGATATTGCTGTCTTTTCTTCTGTGTGTGTGTGTGTGTGTGTGTGTGTGTGTGTGTGTGTGTGTGTGTGTGTGTGTGTGTGTGTGTGTGTGTGATTGACAACTTAGAATACAGAAACGCGGCGGTAAATATTGATATGTGAGACGTGAGGTGTTCCTATATATTGAGTAGTAGTGAAAACATCTATAAATGAGAGAGACAGGAGAGATACTCCCCATACAAACTAGTGAAAAGAGACCCAGAAGAGACCTTTAACTCCCACGAGACGGAGCAATAAGCATCTCACGGGAAGATCCTTTATATCCTGACGTGAACAGGTGTTGTGCAGGTGTTCTTAAGCTGATTACGATCTTACTCTCAGGTGTGTTAGGTAAGGTATGGATTTTCTTGTACTTCGTCAGGTACACACAGCAGTACTACAGGTGCGTGGGGGGCGGAGGGGGGTGATGCTTGACCGTAGTTTAGAGAGTTCTGAGGCAAGTGTTTGGGACGGTTGAAGAGAAGTCACACACACACACACACACACACACACACACACACACACACACACACACACACACACACACACACACATACACACACACTTTCATCCATCCTTTCCTTCTCCTCTTCCTCTCCCCATCCTCCTTCTTCCCACTTCTCCTTCCCTCTTCCTCCTTCCCTCCTACAAACGATAGCGAACGAGAGAAGCACTATACTTTATGGCATACACACACACAAAGAATTTAATAGAGACAAACGAATACCCAGACAAGCGTAGGAGACGATCGTTACATTAACATCCAAGCAAGGCGGGGTGAGGGTGGGTGGGCGGGGGTGAGGGTGGTGGGTGGTGGAGTGGGATAGGTGGGTAGTAGGACTAATAGGTGTACTGACAGTGATGAACATCGTTATATACCCACACCATCTGGCTATTAATTGTCCACTGGCATAGCTTAATACCTGTACTCTCTCTCTATCTCTCTCTCTCCTCTAACTCTATACCTACTACCCTCCTTTCCCTCTCACCTCCTCCCTTCACTCAGACATCTCTCACTCATTCAAGAGTTCGCCACACTTTACCACACTCCTAACACGGCTGTGCCCCACCCCTGCTGCTGTGTTGATCCTGAGCCTGGCAGAGTTACCCCAGAAACGTGCTAGGAAGCTGATGATGCCCCAGCCACCCAGCTCACCCTCCTCCCATCCTCCTAGCTCACCCTCCCAGCCTCCCAGCTCACCCTCCCATCCCTCCTAGCTCACCCTCCCAGCCTCCTAGCTCACCTCCCATCTCCTCCCAGCCACCTCCCAGCCACCTAGCTCACCCTCCCAGCCCTCATAGCTCACCCTCCCAGCTCCTCCTAGCTCACCTCCCAGCCACCTAGCCACCCTCCCAGCCTCCCTCATAGCTCACCTCCCAGCCCTCATAGCTCACCCTCCCAGCCCTCATAGCTCACCCTTCGTCATTTGGGCTAAAATTGGCGTTATTTTATACTGACGTTATCTTAATGTTTTATAGGCGTTATATTCGTACTATAGACAGACAGACAGACAGACACACACACACAGACAGACAGACAGGCAGACAGACAGACAGACAGACAGACACACACACAGACAGACACACACACACACAGACAGACACACACACACAGACAGACAGACAGGCAGACAGACAACAATACTCCCTCAACTCCATTAGTCAATAGAACCCAGGTAGCGGGGAATCATCCTCTTGGTGACGTCACTACAATCCTCTTGATGACGTCACAACAATATATCTTTCTTTTTCTCCCCGAGTTCTCAACCTACGCTACATGACCCAGCCAGAACCCGTGCACAAAAAGAGCCCCCACACCCCCACACCCCAACCCCACCCCCACTCCCCACCCAAAAAATATGTCTTTAGTCTATGAATGAACAGCCACTTCTGATTGAATGGCAGAGAGGAGAGAGAGAGAGAGAGAGAGAGAGAGAGAGAGAGAGAGAGAGAGAGAGAGAGAGAGAGAGAGAGAGAGAGACTGTCCACTCATTACTGCAACTCATTTCTTTCCTCGCCAGATGAAAGATCTTATCAGCGAGGTGACCGATGGTTCATTCCACCCTTCAAAATGGCTATGAATTAAGTCCCTAAAGGAAGAAAGGGGATAACATACTCTTGCTACACTCACTCAGGCTTTCTTTCTGTTCCCGATAAAAAGGAAAGTGAGCCAAACAGTATAAGGGAAAGTGAGCCAAACAGTATAAGGGAAAGTGAGCCAAACAGTATAAGGGAAAGTGAGCCAAACAGTATAAGGGAAAGTGAGCCAAACAGTATAAGGGAAAGTGAGCCAAACAGTATATGGGAAAGTGAGCCAAACAGTATAAGGGAAAGTGAGCCAAACAGTATAAGGGAAAGTGAGCCAAACAGTATAAGGGAAAGTGAGCCAAACAGTATATCAAGAGGGGGAGAGAGGATGAATTATATAACGCCAGTCTGTGAGTTGCCGCTGTCGAGGGAGACGTAAGACTCTATCACAATGGGCAGCGGGAAAACAACACCGTGTAAACAAACAAACAAAAATAGAGAGAGTTAGAGAGAGTTAATTTTCTCTATCTTGTATTCATGTTTACTTTCTTCTGTGTGTATGTGTGTAATAATAATAATAATAATAATAATAATAATAATAATAATAATAATAATAATAATAATTAACGGTTTATTGAAAGAGCTTGGCGGCCAGAAGGCTGAAAATATACAGTTACATATTTGGGGAATGGGTTTCGAATTACAAATAATATACAAGTAACATAAGTGACACAAATAAGACATATAATAACTAGATGGGGAAAAGCTCAAACTACAGTTCATTCTACACAGTGATGTGCAAGGAGTAGTGTTTACTGGGAGTGAATGTACTGGTTTATTAAGGGGTTATTGATACCTTGTAAATGGTTGGGACTGGCTGTTCTATAGCGACTGCCTGTGCACGTATGGCTGGATGCGGTTGTGGTGTCGAAACAGCACCTCCTTTGGACTAGGGGATCTCAGGTGGTAGAGGAGCCGGTGTGTCGGGGATGGTGAAGCTTCTCACCAAATTTGCAGATGAGGTCGGGTGATGTCAAAAGGAGTCGAAAGGTCAGTGTGTTGAGCGCTTCTTGGATATGTGGAGTAGAAGGAGAGAGAATAATCTTGCACGCCCTCTTTTGCACTTTTTCTAGGTGTTACGCCAGGTGGCATTTAGAGGAAGTCCAGGCGGGGAGGCAGGGTGAGCCTTTGGGAAGTATGAATGTTGTGGCAAACACTGAGGAGCTCTGTGTGCAGAACTCCGAGGGACTTGAGTCGGCGTAGGAGGTGGTATTTTGAAACTGGAGACGATAAATCCTCACCGACGTGTGGTCGCAATTTAGTTTGTTGTCTGGTGTGTGTGTGTGTGTGTGTGTGTGTGTGTGTGTGTGTGTGTGTGTGTGTGTGTGTGTGTGTGTGTTTGTGTGTGTGTGTGTGTGTCATCGTAGTGAAAGGGTTAAGTCATCGTAGTGAAAGGGTTAAGTCATCGTACTGAAAGGGTTAAGTCATCGTACTGGAAGGGTTAAGTCATCGTACTGAAAGGGTTAAGTCATCGTACTGAAAGGGTTAAGTCATCGTACTGGAAGGGTTAAGTCATCGTACTGAAAGGGTTAAGTCATCGTACTGAAAGGGTTTAGTCATCGTACTGGAAGGGTTAAGTCATCGTACTGAAAGTGTTAAGTCATCGTACTGAAAGGGTTAAGTCATTGTAGTGAAAGGGTTAAGTCATCGTACTGAAAGTGTTAAGTCATCGTACTGAAAGGGTTAAGTCATCGTACTGAAAGGGTTAAGTCATCGTACTGGAAGGGTTAAGTCATCGTACTGAAAGGGTTAAGTCCATATTGTATGCCTGTACCAAGGGAGTATTCAAGGTTAGTAAACACATTAATAATCAACAATAAAAAAATAAATAAGAAAAAAATCTATCAACGTACTTCTGGCCGCCAATGTGACTCCGGCCTGTGACTGCTGCAGGAGAGCCGCCATCATGGACACCAGCAGGAGTAGAAGCCAGTGTATCCTGTACATATTGTCGGGTTCTCTGTCTCTCTCTGTCTCTCTTCTGGTCCAGTGATACTTGGCTCTTGTTGCTGTTTTTATTCACTTGTTTTTATTTTTCTGTTATTGTTAGCACTGTGTGAATACTTTTTGGGGCCCTGGTTGTAATTTTAATATTTCTGTTTGATTTTTTTTGACACTTGTTATTTTTGGCACTGCTGTTTGGGTTTTTTTTTTCACTTAGTTTGGTGTTTAAATTTAGAAGTTTTTTATTTGGCACTGCTGAAAGATTTAATAGAAATTCCACAAAGTATTTTTTTTTTACAGTACGAGGCTATGTTTTTCTGTAGCCTAACGCATATTTCACATATTTTCGTTATAATCCTAAAGATACTGAAAAAAAAACATATTAACAGACAAGTTTGGTTAAAAATTGATCATCACTTGAGGAAAAAATATTGTTAATTCTTATTAAAGTTTAGAATTTTGACGAGAGGAAAAAAACTCGATTCTCATTTATTTTGGAGAAACTTTTAAAACCTTTGGATAAATCTAAGAAAGTATGGAAATTAATGATACTTTTCCACAACTTTAAGCTTCTGAAATAGATACGATATTATATACTGTAAGATTTTCTGTAGGCTGAGAAAACTGAACTCACAATGAGTAATAAGGAAATGGCTGCCAAGTGATCGGGATTTCACAAAAGAATCGTAATAATAATTCCTCGAAAATGAAGATGTTGATTTCTTCTATGTCATTTTGTTTAGTTTTAGTTTAAGTGAACCAATTACTTTTGCGCTTAAGTTTAATTGAACCATAATTTTTATCGTAAAGTTTAAGGGGATCATTATTTTTTATGTTCAAGCTTTAGTGATTCAGAATCTGTACATTATTACGTCTTTACTTTTCGATTAATGAAACAACGTACAGTGGTGACCTCTCTTATGTTGCTAAATACTCTCTGTTTTTCTCCACTTGCGATAATTTGGTAAGTTCTAGAGAAAAAAACACCGACTCCTAGTTGTTCTGTGTTTATTTCCACTTGTGTTATGTTTAAGTTCAAGAGAAAAGAAAAACTGCAACACAAAACTCACTCTCAAAACAACATCAAAATTCCACCTAGATTATCTTTACTCATTATTAAGCAGTGTGTTCTCTTAATCTTAGTTAGGAAAAGGAAAATTAATGAACAAAGTTTGAGGACTGACCCCCCCCCCCGACACACACACATCCTGGCTGGAGATTCAGAATAGCGTAACGATATCTCGACACATTAGCGACGATAACCTCCGGATGTGGTAACGTTAATCGCTTTGTGTTAAAAAAGATGAAATAGCTCGCCTAAGCGACTTCAATGAGTTCTCAAGGGTTTCTCAGGGCGTCAAGGACTTTTGTTGATCATTCAGGGCCGCCACACTTCACGCTTATCTATCCACCAACGAAACTCTTTCACAAAATTTAGTCAAAATTGATAAGAAAATGTTTACTGCAGGATGTGGTACTACTGTTGGCTTTTGTTGCCTTGTTTTGTGATGGTCGGGTGTTGCAACGATTAAAGTGGCTAGTGTTTCCTCTCTCTCTCTCTCTCTCTCTCTCTCTCTCTCTCTCTCTCTCTCTCTCTCTCTCCTGAGAATGGCAAGAGAGGCTACAATTGTAACTTACCACAATATTTTTTTTTTTATATATATCATCGTTGGTGCTCACAGCTTGTACCAAATTTCTATAAGTTCTCTTGAAGTTTAAGCAACTTTCTGTTAGTTTTACAATATTTGTTTATTTTTCGTAATATTTAAAAAAAAAATTACTTGTATATCCTTTACTCGTAATATATATGTATAACCACTTTTTGTTGCCAGAGAAACTTGTTGTTATAAAGACAAGTTAGTTTCAGTAATACTTCACTGGTGGAATTATGCAACTACAGCAGCAGCTTTGTGGTAGTAACTCGGTCATTCACAGTTATCTTGCTTTAGTCCCTCGTAACTCACACTACTAACTTCCGTGTAGTCACACGTAATACTCTTTATGTCACTGAGGTCACTCTTCACTCACACCTAACTTCGCTACTTTTGTCTCGCCCTGGCGCGATACTCCGGGGGGCGGACCAGCGAGTGAGGAGAGGAGTCCTGGAGCTGCCTCCTGCCGGCACCCCTTGACGTCACACAAGGGCAAGTGTACCGGATGTGCACCCGAGACAACTTCATCCCTACTGGTCCCTGCCTTCATATACAGTAAACACACGGCCTCACAGAGGTTCCTAGAGATCACGTCAATGGTTGTATTACTTCAGCAACATTGTCTTTACTCGTGGGAGCCTCGCACACCAAGCAGTGGACAATGTTGGTAATGAAATACAAACATTATTGTCATCTCCGCGATAATAAATAATGCAGTGCGTGTACATCATTCTGAGACACCCTGTATGTAGGTAATATATATCCATTAGCTGAACGGCGGCGTCTGATTGGCTGATTCGTTAACTACTGAAAGGCAAATGGCAATGAAAGCAACATGGGTAACCAAAGAAGTGAAAAATGTAATGTTCGGTAGGAATGAGACTTTTGTTGCTGTGCCAATTACATTTTTTCTCTCATGCGCTATATTTTTGTTTGCAATATTTCGTCTCTCGGTGGTTAACGAATCAGCCAATCAGACGCCTTCGTTCTGTAAATCGATACCTGTTGTCACTGTATATGACAACATGGTACTAGTCCTCTCTCTCTCTCTCTCTCTCTCTCTCTTTCTCTCTCTCTCTCTCAGGATTTGTTGGTACAGTTTATTATATTTTATTAATATTAACTTAAAGAGAACGATAAAAAATATTATATATTTGAGAGATAGACAACAGGAAGAATTACAGATAATTAGACACAGGTGTACGATACATTACATCAATATTATCGTATCTCACACCTTATATTTTACCAACTAGTTAACGTTACGATATTGGGACGTAGTTGAGATAAGGTTGATATACCAATAAACTAACCACGGAATATTATCCTTTACTGCATGTCGTTTATGTTCCTATATCGTAACGTTATTCTCTGCGATATCTTACCGAACACAGACACCAAGATAACGGGAAAATCGAGTGAAAAAAAATGCCTCAGGATATCGTTGTAATTTATATACGTTTTCAACTTCAATTACGAGAAAATATTGATCTTGAATCTTTGAGAATTTGGAATTAAGGGAATTTATTTATTTATTTGTGTGTGTCAGCTGTTCCTATGAGTGGTGGTTAATTGGGGTGGTGGTAGTGGTGGTAGTAGTGATGGTAGTGGTGGTGGTTAGTAGTGGTGACGGAGCAGTGGTGGTAGTAGTAGTGGTGGTAACGGTGATGATGAGAGGTGGTGGTGGTGGTAACAGTGGTGGTTGTAGTCGTGGTGGTGGTGGTAACAGTGGTGGTTGTAGTCGTGGTGGTGGTGGTAACAGTGGTGGTGGTGGTGTAGTGGATTTCTCCCCTACAAACGCTGTTTGTCACTGAGTAGCCGACTCCGCGAATTCCCCAGTGTATGCCTCGTGGTCTGGGTCAACCAGCGCCGCCATACATCACGGAGGTCAACTACTAAGCCACGCCTACCACCGCTATTTAAGACCTGACCTCGTGGTGACCTCTCTTCTTCCAGCTACAGCCACAGCAACCAACACCACCTCCTCCTCCGCCGCTGCCTGGCGGCCCTCGCTCCCGCCGGCGAGCATGGCGACCCACAAGCTGTCCTCCTCTGAGCATCCTCACCAACCAGCTCTCTCTACATCACGCTTGTAACCATGCTGCCACTTCCCAGCACCAAGCTGCCACTTCCCAGCACCAAGCTGCATTGTACATCCAATACAACATGTATACAGAGAGCACATTGTGAGTTTCCTTTCTCCATCCCATCCTGAGTCCGAACAAACAACCCGTACCCCACAGTGGTAACAGTGGTGGTGGTAGTGATGGCAGGACTCTCACCCTGTCTCGCTCATTATCATCTCCGCCCCTTACTATGTCCGGTGCATCCCAGCTCTCTCTCTCTCTCTCTCTCTCTCCCTTCCATGATCTCATTGTCTCTCACTACCATGATCTCATTGTCTCTCACTTCCATGGTCTCGTCTCTCACTACCATGATCTCATTGTCTCTCACTTCCATGGTCTCGTCTCTCACTACCATAATCTCATTGTCTCTCACTTCCATGGTCTCGTCTCTCACTACCATGATCTCATTGTCTCTCACTTCCATGGTCTCGTCTCTCACTACCATGATTTCATTGTCTCTCACTTCCATGGTCTCGTCTCTCACTACCATGGTCTCTCACTACTCACTACCAATCTCATTGTCTCTCACTTCCATGGTCTCGTCTCTCACTACCATGATCTCATTGTCTCTCACTTCCATGGTCTCGTCTCTCACTACCATGATTTCATTGTCTCTCACTTCCATGGTCTCGTCTCTCACTACCATGGTCTATTATCTCACTACCATGATCTCATTGTCTCTCACTACCATGATCTCATTGTCTCTCACTTCCATGGTCTCGTCTCTCACTACCATGGTCTATTATCTCACTGCCATGATCTCATTGTCTCTCACTACCATGATCTCATTGTCTCTCACTACCATGGTCTCGTCTCTCACTACCATTATCTCGTTGGCTCTAATTTTGTATTCCCTTAAACTAAATAAAGTACTTAACAATCATAGCCTCACACACACACGACTCACAAGTGTGAGGCAGGGATAAGGTTCGGACAGTCTACGTGTCTTTATTGTGTAAGAACTGTTATCCTGCCTCATCTTGTTTTAATGTCTAATCCCATGAAAAAGCTTTAGTTTATTACTGTGTTCAGCTCATTCCACTTGATGACTGAATGCCCTAATGCTTCCTAGGGGAGTAATGTTCCCTCTAAGCTGGGTGTTTGCTCGGCCACTCAACAGTTACACATAAGTGACAGAAACTTGTCTTTTTTGTCATATTAAACTAACATGTCAAACAGCGAGCCTTTTTATCTTGTTTTTATTATTATTTTTTTGTTTTGCTTGTTACATATACATTTGTATGTGATAACTTAAAACATGTTGAGGACTGCCTGCAGTACAGGTTCACCCTGATTTATGAAGCTTCTGTTTATGAAAATTCAATGGTACTTAAATAAATTGTCCTGTGCTTTGATTTACAAATAAAAAAAGTTATGAAAAAAAAGACTTATTTGGGTAAATTTTTCAGTAATATAATTATTAAAGATGCCAGCTTTGTGCTTCATACTGTTCAGTTTCCAATCTCGTTCAGTTTGTCATTCGTATAAAATTATTGCTGCACTACACAGTACAGTACTTTTTAATTTTTATTTTATCCTCTTTGCCACTGATCAGCTCATTAGCCACTTGGGTAGTCGGTCATGCCTCTTTTACACACTGTTGGTAAGTACTGGACATGTACACAAGTATTTCACTCATTATGTTTATTATTGGCTTACAATAATTGTGTACACCAATAAATTCAATATAAAAAAGGTTTTGTACCATTTTAATATGTTTGCGGAAGCTCTTTTTCATAAGAATGTATCTCAGCTTTTATGACGGGAGTCTGTGGGATTTAAAGAAGGTTTTCATGTATGGAACCTTTTCATAAATTGGGGTACAGTACTGTATATTGTACCTGAATACCATATATAGCTTATTGGTTCCTACTGACGGAGCCCATTTCCACTTTACTGTATAAAGTTGCCAACAGTTAGTAACAGAGTGCCAGTACATGCTTACAGTGCCAACAGTGCCTTGGTTAGGTTAGGTTTAATTAAGGTTTGGTTAGATAAAATTAGGTTTGGATAGGTTACCATTAGGATGGTTTATTGTAAGGTGAAATAAGCTGACGCTAATCTTCATGTGATCCACTTGTCATACTAATATTAAGACGTACAAAGGTGACCATGATACTGATATTCCCGGAGCATTTTTATAAATTTTATTATTAAAAAAATCTGTAAATTCATATACAATATAAAGCTATTCATGAGTAACAACAAGACACAGTCACACCACACTCCAAGACTGAGACATCTGGTCATTGTGGTAGTTGAACAGTCCTTGGGGTTTATGGAAGGTCGTTGCCACATTTTCGTGTACCGTAACTTTACACGCTCGCTCAAACACCTGAAAAAAGATCAAAGTTGGCTAAAATTAAACGAAGTTTGATATTTAATTTTCAAGTAATTCTACATACAATATTACAGGAACTGGCCAATTTAAGTTGATGTAATGTACTGCAGGAGAATAGACATGGGAAGAAAATGATTAAAAGTGGACACATGAGAGAGAATATTTCAGTAAACACATAGAGAAAGACAGAAAGTTAGGTGAATGAATGGAGTGAGGGAGTATACTTGTGAGAGAGACGTCATACTGGAGACAGTTGTAGATATGTTCAAAGACTCATACTGTATAGTTATGGATGGTGTGCCTCAGCTATCCTGCTCTATACTGACAGCAAATCCACAGAATAGTGACTGAGCCATACAAGAGTCAGGTTGATTAAATGTACCAGAAGATCATTAACTTACCTCATCATAAGTTGTTTCAACAAATTCTGAAATGTTGTATTCCACTGAAGGTAAACTCTTATTCAAAAACCCAGCAGCTTTAGAGACATAAGGCAGGACATGGCATTGCAGGGTGGCCACCTCCCACAGGCTGCTCTCAGAGGCTCGGCACTTGGCAGGGTCAGGTTCCTCCATGTCATAGGGGTCAGATTCCATGGCTTAGGAGAGACATAGGGCTGTTAGTTATCATCAGAGAAAGAATTAAACCAATAATGGGTCATTCATGTCTTACCTTCACCGTCAGATTTTTCTTTGTACAGTACTGTACTAAGGAGTGTTTTACCATTCTGTGGTTCTGATATAATATGTGACGAAAAGCAGCGTTATTAGTTATAAACCAATCATATTAATGACCCAGAAGCCAGATATTGCCAAATGTTCAGGGGATTTTATTTGGAAATGTACAGCAAACTAATAATATATTTTACCTTTTACATTGGGCTTATGAATGAGCTTCTTTAGTCCTGGGTATCTGATGAGAAGGTTGGCAATAAACTTGAGAATCAAGACAAGAGATGGTGTTGGTGCCACCAGAGAGAGTCGTGCCAGACGCTTGACAAAAGCAGCAACGATGTACTCAGGGAGATAACTGTAAGAGGAATTATAGTAAGGGGACTATATTGTTCACTCTGGAGAAAAAACATCAAAATACAACCAACTCGAAGGGAAAATCCACAAAGATTGTTTAAGAAGCGATAAAAATTTTTTTTAACAAGCCGTCTGTAGAGTACAGTACTATAAAATTAATATCCCATATATATGAAGCAGTGAACCAAATTTGTGTGATTTTCAAACACTTTGGTTACCAGAGTCATAAAGTACTCACGAGGAAGCAAGGAAGCGGTCACAAAGCATGAAGAACCTCGCTTTATACTTGGCATGAAACACAGTTGGGTCCAGCAGGGTGTACAGCTTCGTGTAGAAGTCCGGATACTCCCTGTCACGATAAAAATATTTGTATTAAGTTTGTTTTCATGTTTTGAATTAAAACTGGCTTATTTTGTCACTACAGCACTATCAGTCTGTTGTAATGCTGTACTTCTTAACCTTTATCAAGATGGGAGGTCATGAAACATTACGTGGTTCTTGTGTTATCATTAGTAATAAGCCATTTCGAGAGTTTGGTGACTGGTGAAATGGCCCCAGTCCTCCTACACTCCACTCTTGTCTTGCTAATAGGACTGGGACTCAGTCCTAATGGACCCATATCCCAATGGGCCCCAATCCTAATGACCTGCTTCAGTCAGCCACAAGGAGAAGTACCAGAGATGAAATAAAAAGAGTGCTCATGCTCCCCTTGACAGCTGCCTCCTGTGGTTACATCCACACTACACAATACCACTCAGTGGTCTGCCACACTTCCTTGGACAATACTGTCCTTTTCATAAAGGGCAAAGGGAACACTAATTTTCTTCCAGTGACGCTTGTGCAGTACAGGCAAATGAGACCAAGTATCCCATTACTTACAATTAAACACTGAAACTACAGTATATAAGGAAAAGGACTAATATTTCAAGACCCAATTACTGTACAGTATATGAATACACAAAGTTGTATTTCAGCAATCAACAGATGACACATGAATTTAAAGCATATGTTGAACACGAGGTACAGTCTATGTACTGGTATAAGACTTACAAGTTATGTTTGTGCACCAAGATGAATACTCCTTGAAGGGCCAAGAGACTGATGGCTCCACCTGCAATAATAACAAATGGTGAAGAAATTTTTAGAACAACTGTACTGTAAGTAGTGGAAGTGTTGGGTCAAGAGAGAGAGAGAGAGAGAGACAGCTTGTGTCTTGAGGATATGGTGGAACACTTCCTTCTGGGGCAACAAGTCATGGGTATGGGGAATAAAGGGAGCAAAATAAACTGCCATAACACAACTGCTTCGAGGCTCCTTTAACATAGCCATCCCCTCAGAGAGGAGGTTCCAAATGGATTGAGGCACTGGAGAATGAAAATATGATAATAATAAAGAATAACTCGCAGTATACATAATACAAGAGCTACCAGACAAATAGCTACAGACTGCTACACCAGCCTCCCTTTGCCTGTCTTAGATTCAGACTTTCAATACACTGGCAGCTTTGGACTTTACCTACATAAGAAATATTCCAGGACAACTGTGATGAGTCATGGTCAAGAACATCACCTTACCCAATCCATATTTTCCCAAAAACACAATATTTCAAGCTTTACCTCAATCAGTTTCAATTCAGATTACTTACCAAGGTTATAAGACTCCATGAAGAAGTCAGTGAGGATAAGAGGCTTGTCAAGGTGGTGCATAACCTTCTCAGGGATGAGGACAAGAGAACGACGATACAGGTCTGGTGTGAGAGAGTACTTGAGCACCTCTGACCAGATGTTGTTGAGGGCTTTCTTAGCTTTATCATATGGGATGGTGAACATAGGTCGCTCTTCCAGTCTCTCAACTACTTCGACAAAAAGGAAAAATAATTATGTAAGACTTTTGAATAATCTCTGTACCTGAGTGCCTTCTGATATCTCTGTGTAAGGGACTGTTTATGTCTGTGTATGTATCATGTGTGTCTGGACATGGTTTATTCTGTCAATGTGCACCTACCACACGAGCATTTAACAATGCCTGTTTTAATCTGCACATAAATGTTTAAGTAAAACCATTTGTGTTTGGATGTACATGTCTGTCTCCTGCATGTGTGAATTCATTTTAAACTGAAATTAATCGATATATGGTATAGCATTGCAGTATATTTACCTAACTGTCAAATAAGTTATCATCCAAAATCGTGCAGTGTAACACAGGCAGTGTATGCTCCCTGCACACCTTTAAACACTTCTCCATGTTCAAAATCCTCACCCACATACTCCCTCATTTTGTCCATCAATATCTCACTGTAAAAGAAACATCATAAAGACTTCCTCCTTCATCCAACTTCCTTACCATCATCAGCCTCAAAAAGGAGTTTGGGTCGATCAAGACTCACAGCATCTTCCATCGGGATGTTTATATGCTCCAGCAGGAGGAACAGATTAGTCATGAACTTCTCTGTGATCTCTTTATCTTTCTGAATTTTCACAATAGTACTTAAGACCTGTAGATTAAAAAGTTGTTGTAGTAAAACTGAAATGGAAAAAAGGAAGTAAGTGTATATGAGGCAGTGTACTGTACTGGTAATATAAGTTATTCCAATAATATTACAGATAAATAAAGACACAGACCAAGAGAGTGTAGAACATGAAGTCTTGGCACTCCATGTACTCCAACAGTAGAGTGATGAGGTGCCGGTGATCCACTTTGTCTGACACCAGCTTCATCAACAACAACTGTGGAGGAACACACACATTAACATTTTACTATCACTATTCTATTACTTATTGTAAAGACATCACACTCCATAAGACAAAATAAAGCTCTACATTCACTGTATTATAATTAAACAGTGACTTGCTATTATAACGTACTTCATATCCCTGTAAAGTTATCAAAGGATTCCACTCCACGTTACTACCTCACCTGTAGACTGTGTTACCTCACTCACCTGTAGACTGTGATACCTCACCTGTAGACTGTGTTACCTCACTCACCTGTAGACTGTGTTACCTCACTCACCTGTAGACTGTGTTACCTCACTCACCTGTAGACTGTGTTAACTCACCTGTAGTCTGTGCTGAGGGAAGTGGTAGGTAGCATTGGGTCTCTTCTTCACTGGGTGCCGTCCCTCTGACTGTATTAATTTGACCAACGAGCAGAGTGACAGTTCCCGCACTGATCGTTCTAACAAAAAAATAAGAATTAATAAATCAAGAATACTATATTTTATGAAAACTTATAATGCATTTACTTCCTAACAACCATATGTAAAAATGGTTGATATCATTGTGGGTTGAGAATGAAGCTAAATGCTGTTAAATTAAAACTACAGAAATGAGTTTGCAAGCGGGTGTGTCTTAGGTTAATAAATTGGATAAAACAAGAGTATTGAAGCGTTTGGGATATTTTGGAATGGGTAGAGGGAGGCTGTGCTGTGTCATGGGAAGGAAAGATAGAGGTACAGTACTGTATATACAAAAGACAGAATGGAGAAGAAGATAAGGGGATAAAGAGGGCAAAATAAATAAATAGTGATAAGATTTCCTGAAGTATATCCCAACACTATAATTAAGTTTTATATCATAATACCATAAAAGATACATAACTATGGCAGTGATTAGACCACATCTTGTAAGTGGGTTTCTGTTCACTACTACAGTACAGTTTACTGATAATGTGTTTCAATCAGGTAACAATTAAAATGAGATGAAATATTTTTTTTAATTTCCACTGCGTTAGATATATGGAAGTGATTAGGTAGTACAGTTCCCACGTTATGTCATATAAGAGATGTCAGTACAGTATAAGTCATAAATACATGTACACTAGTAATGTAATTGTCATATAAGAAAGTAAGATAAATGGAAACATTATTAGTGCATGAATAAATGAATGAACAAAGGGTGACTCAGTGAGAGAGGTGTTTGATGTGATCTATTTTATTATATACAAAAGTTCTGTCAACAAAACTTATAAACAATAAATAACAAGTGATGAGTTACTACCTTCGTGTCCGAGAAGACTGAGTATTTTCTTATATGTCTCCTCATACCTTCCATACAGCCACAGGTTAAATTTGTCATTTGCCGTCTGTGTTACACCTGTGAATAAAACACCCGGAGGTTGTTAGCATCTTCTTGTAGCTGTTGAAGCAGTTGGTCTTAGTGTTTACATATGATCATGTGGTGGTTTAGGGGAAGTACAGTACTGTACTAACAATATTCACTGGTAGGTATTTCCTGCACACTCCATAAACACCTCACAAACTTATGTCAGCATTTGGAAATAAAGTCTGACTAAAATTAAGGTCTATATTAGCTACTAAAGATTGTTCAAATGATAAACATGAGAATTACAATTATGCTGGACCAACAAAGCAGTTTTCCATCCTTGTGCCGATATGTCAGAAATGAACTCCTAAGTAGTTCAGGTCATTAATTTAAAATTAAAGACTAAAATTTTTTTTTTAAACCTTTAAAAACAACACAGGCACAGTACAGTCCTGTAAAGTTTGAGATTTTTTCAATCTTCATTTTCCTCACAGTTTTATGACAGGTGTTTCACAACACGGTCATTCAGTGTCCCGGGTCAGACAGTTGTGATTTTTAGTCTAAATAACTGTTTTTTATATGATTTCATTATGCTATATATTCTCATTCTCTGTAAGATGTACATAATGATATTCAACTTATTTTCTCTACATTATTTTGATGTTTTTAATATAAATCACAGTCTGGGCTTCAGCTTTACACAGAACTACAGTACATTGTTCTTTAACAAAATACAAATTAAAGCATAATTTCTTACCAGAACCTTTAGGTGGAAGTTTAATGTCTTCTTCATTAAACAAGTAAGTAAAGATATGATGTATCCCAGTTATGGCAGATGTGACTGTCCCCGCTTCATTGCTCTGAAACATATAAATATGATGTTAAAATTCTGCTGAAGCTTTCATCTTTCTACCATAACACGCAGCTAATGTACCATACAGTAGTGGTGAGCACTGTGTGTTTGACATATACTGTATAGTAATGGTTGCTCCTCGTGTAACGAGGATGGCCGACCCAAGGGCCACCTAGACGTGAAATTGTTTAAGGTGTAGAAGCTGTTGCCAACACAAAAACCACACCCTAAGTTAAATAGCTGCATGATCCAGTGTAAAGGAATAGTCCAAGAAGACCGGACACCTAGCCAACTGCACTGGCTAACCATTACCCCGGAATACGATCCGCAAATCGATTAACATCCAGGTTCCCAATTACTGCCGAGTAGACAGAGGCAAATGGCATAAAGAAACTTGCCCATAGTTTCACCCTGCCCGGGGATCGAACCAGGGTCGGCTCGCTTGCCAGGCGAGAATGCTGACCATTACACTACAGGTCGTGCAGTTGGCGAGTTGTCCGGTCTTCTCGGACTATTCCTTGACACTGGGTCATGCAACTCGTTAACTTAGGGTGTGGTTGTTGTGTTGACGATAGCTTCTACACCTTAAACAAATTCATGCCTACGTGGACTTAGGGCCGGCCATTCGCGTTACACGAGGGGCAACCATTGATTTATATATATATATATATATATATATATATATATATATATATATATATATATATATATATATGTACTATAATGAAACATCCTTAAGTTGCTTCTTCTCAGTGTTCCAGACCATTACAGTGTAGCCACTGGGGTCTTTAATTTCTATTAGGGTCCCACTTCTAGACTTTCCACCTTACCTCCAGACGGCCAAATATATCCACAATGACGTTAGCATTCTTAACTTTGTCAGCTTTAAATTCCTTGAGGAGGACTTTCATTGTCCTCTTGGTCGTTTTATCAGTCATGGTTAGTGAGTGAAGAGCGTCCTCGCCATGAGACACACCGGGAGTGTTGCTGGATGAGGACCCACACCTCCAGCCGCCTCCCTCACACTCCTCAGGAATAATAGTTTACATACGCTTTACCATTTATGGACATTTATTATATTTTTATTTACAATATTAGTATTTAATAACACAAATATATTACTAAAAACTTGAAATATAAGAGATTATTTTATTAAATAATTACGAAATATAATAATATATAATGAAATAGTATCACCGGGATATATCAGTGAAGATTCCTACAAAATGTTAAAAGGGAAAACTTTATCCAGCACAGACTGTTGATTTACCTGTGACTTAAAGTTTTTGGTTTATTTAAATGTTTGTTGTAATACACGTGACTGAGTTTTACCTCTTAAATACCCAATTATTAAAGTTTGCAAAAGACGGAAGTAAATAATACATTATATATATTTAATGGTGGAATCTTTATAAATTTTTGAGGGATTGTTAGTTTTTTGCTTGTGACTAATTCAGAATGGGAATTTAAACATAGTTAGGTTAGGTTAGGTTAGGTTAGGAGAGGAGAGGTTAGGTTAGGAGAGGTTAGGTTAGGTTAGGTTAGGTTAGGTTAGGTTAGATTATGGGGTATTATCTTCGTTTCAGTTATCGGGCGAGTCTTAGAGATTTAACTATTGGAATTAGTAGCTTAGACAATTCTGCCACCCAGTTTGGAAGTTAGGTTAGGTAATATGTACGTCATTTGCGAAGGAAACTTCATTGAAGAAAATTGTCTTAGGGTTGTTAATCTTAAGATGAAATGAGCTGGGAAGTTAATTCTAATTTGCCTGCATTATCTGGGACAGGAGACACATATTGTCAGTGTTTCAATTTAGCCTGTACTGTACTGTATATTTGAGAATTTCAAGTGGTATTAAAATTTTAAAGTACAGCAGTTTCAAAAAGAATTTCTGGTACTCTACATTGATAACATTTTCTCCACCATAAGAGTATGATACTAGTCACCTTATTCAACACCAATCATCTTATCTTCAGGAGGTCAGTCTTGAGTCTGTCTCACTGCAGTATAGTATTTATTTCTTATAATGAATTGTATTTTTACAGCACTTGTTTCAAATCATCTTATAAATTGCACTTGTCCTTGTACATGGAATTTTTCTTTCAAATAAGGTTGAAAAATGTTTATGAAGAGCATTTACTGTAGATGTTAAAATTTATTTTGGAAAATATAACAATATAAACTGAACGTGTTATACAAAGATGACAGGATTTACAATTCCGTGACACCTCCATATAACGGACGTCTCTCTCCATACAACCCATTAAATGGGGGGGGTTCACATCTAACAGACCGTTGATATATAAAAGAATTTCATCTCCCTGTATTCTGTTAAATAGAGGTTTCACTGTAATAAAGAAATGTGAATGTAATGAGGGTAATATTTTCAACACAGTACAGTACAGTACATACAAAATATCAGTGTTTATGTAAAATATGAAATTAATATTGCACTGTATATACTGTCCTGTTTATCACTTCCTCTTGACTATATTACAATGTTACAAAATTTAATACCATACCATACTTGGCTAATCAATGTTGATAAAATATTACCCAAACTTAACTAGTGTACAGTAATGAAAACCTTTATAATTACCAAAACTGCCACTGTATAAAAAATATTATCTTAAGAATCTTGTACAGTACAGTACAGTACATGGTTTTTGTATAAATGCAGTTATTTTTAACTGTTTTTAATTAACATAATTTCTTAAATGCTGCAACAAAAAAGCCTATGGTGTCTTCATCAACATGCTGTACATGTACATTAGTGTAAGGAAAAGGACCAAACCTTTGCACTTTCTCACACTGTTCCTTGGTTAGTCCGCAGTGTGGTAGTCCTGGTTTACCAAGCTTAGGAGTTGTATTTATCAGTTCAACATTTGGAAATTTATCCAGAAGCCATTTAACCATTTTTTCATTCTCCTCAGTAACAATAGTACATGTGCTGTATACAAGTTTACCTCCTGGCTCAAGTAACTCTACAGCCGTCTTCAACAGTTTACGCTGCACAACAGGAAATGAATGCAATTCTTTAATATTTGTTTTGGTATGACTCTGAGGACGCTGACCAAGTCCACTGCATGGAGCATCAAGTAAAATCCATTTGAATGATGAAGGCGCGTACGGTGGAGCAGGGGAGCTAAACTTTAGGTCTTCAGCACTGTTGGCCAACTCACTACAGATTTTATCTACATTAATATTTGAAGGAATCTTATTAAATACCTCACCCCCTTTCTCCTCATCACTTTTGAGATTTTTATCATCAGATGTCAGAATTAAATTTGTACTATCATACTTATAAGCGGTTATATTGGTGAGGCTTAATCTGTGAGCATTTGATCTAATTTGCTCAATCTTATTATGTGACCTGTCAACAGCAATGACCTGCCCAGTGTTACACATAAGCATTGCAATATGTGTTGTTTTACCACCAGGAGCTGCACACATGTCTAGGACTTTCATGTGTTTACTTGGATTAAGAATATGACCACATAAAACTGATGGCAAGTTTTGGAGGAACAACAAATTCAAGTGACAGCTTCCTAAACTTGGAGAGTCAAATATCTGTTCTTTCATAGACACTGCTACACCAGTGG
Organism: Homarus americanus; assembly: GCF_018991925.1. Taxonomy (NCBI): domain Eukaryota; kingdom Metazoa; phylum Arthropoda; class Malacostraca; order Decapoda; family Nephropidae; genus Homarus; species Homarus americanus. The sequence goes on from NW_024756914.1 coordinate 906,744, forward strand.
ATTTGGATGCTTGAAAAAGTTCCTTCCTACTCTGCAGTGCAGTACCATTCCCCAGGAACATCTTGGAACCTCTGAAATCTTTGCATCCTCTTAAGCAAGTGTCATTTAGATCGGCAAACACAGCTACTGCATCTCCAACTTGAAGATCCGGAGTAGCTCCTAAAACACCAGGAGCAAACACCTCTGCTCCACGCAGAACTGCTGAGCCACACATTCGTCCTACTACCACCTCTTTTGTTGCTGGCTTTACCTTCTGGATTCCATGAGACTCTACAACTAATAAATCTGGCAGCTTGTGATGCTGGTACACTAAAGGAAGGGGAGTACTCTTTCCCACATGTTGGAGTCTGAGCTGCTCTTCTACAAGGGCCACAGCTTCACTCACATTAGTTTTAAGTAAGTTAACTCTGACAGTAGTAAATCTGGGTGGCAAAGATAAAGATGTAAGAGCTTTATCTATATCATGATGGAATTCATTAAAGTCTGTTATAAATGGCTTCTTGATACATGTATTATCTTCTTGATTTTTGCTGGCCTCATTGTCATAGTTATGGGTGACAGATCTCAGAGATTTCCTCAAATAGTCAGTTACTTCAGGAAGAAGTGGGTTGAACTCCCCCAGAATATATTGTTCTTTGCTGCTCAGGCATTCTGCTCCTGCCATATATAAGCTGTTGAGAAAAAAAGATAAAACTTTAGTGTTGATATATGTTCAGTACAGTACAGGAGCTTCTTTCTGTATCCAGAAGAATGCTGTGAAAGATTAAACATTAAAATAATTACATAAAAAGAGTTGGATTCAATAGTTTTTACTAAATACCAGCAACTTAAGGGCATTTACCCATTTAAGATAAATTATGTCTTACATCATGAGAAAGCTAAAAGGTGGAGGGAAAAAATTATTTGTACAGTATAGTCTCGGTTTACGCGGCCAATTAAACCCACGGAGGTCTGCGTAAAACGAGAAACGCGTAAAGGAAATAACAGAACATATGGGATTAATTGAAATAGAGACTGGGCCGACCCCCAGACTACCCTTTTTCCGACACAATACTTACGTTGTAGTAAAAATAACATCTTAATTTTATGATGGTACGCACACACAATTACTATTCAAGATGAATATCAATATTCTTAGGTTTTTTAACACTTACGTTAGTAGAAGAGATGGCTGGGCACACGGGGATGGGGGTTGGTTCCAAGGCAGAGGGCAGATTATTGGCCCTCACCTGTATCACCTGTATCACTATCCACCACAGAGGCTAGCAGGGCCTCTTTGTCAAACCCCTCAAAGTCCATATCCTCACTATCACTGACTTGGGCTGGCTGTGGTGGGTGGCGGGTGAAGAACTCGGTAATGTTTTGTTGACTGGGCAAGCAAGGTTAAATAGACCAATCACAGCTCGTGGGTGGTAAGGATGCGTGGCCCAATCACAGTCCGATACGTCATCTGACATCAGCGGTGACATAAGAGCCACCTAGCGAGCAGCTTGTCCGCGCCGCTTCCCGTGTAAATGCTGGAATGTACCGCGTACTGTAACTGATAACTGCCGCGTCTGGACAGGTGCCGCGTAAATGACCAACCGCGTATAAGAAATCCGTGTAAACCGAGACTATACTGTATTATCATTTACAATTTTTCAGAGCCCTAATGCCACTGCCTCTTTGTTTACATGTGGCGAGTCTGGAATGTTACATCGGTTCCTTTCATAGACAAGTCTCTTTTTTATAGAATATGGTAACTTATTTTAGGTTAGGTCAAGTTAGGTTTGGTAGGTTAGGTTGTCAATATTGTTTTTGTACATTTTTAGGGTGATGAGTGGCTGGTGTAGTCTTCGACAAGGTCCGGGAACATTCATTCATAAAATTAACCATCTTATTCTACCTAACCTAACTTAAAATAATAGTTAATATCGTCAAGTATTACCAGATTCATTTTTATTGAAAATTCATCGCAGATACTGTGTAATCTCCCCGACATTACTGCTCTGGAGGGAAAATATCGTAAAAATTATATTACAAATTAGTTTTTCTCATCTGCTTTTTGGCCTTCTAATGAGATAAGATAAATGGTATTATTATAGTTTGGATCATCTGAGGAATCGTAGGAATTAGGTTAGGTTAGATATCCAAACTACGCTTTTCCGAAGTTTTTCTGTGTGTTTTGAATGATTTGGACCTCTATCATAAATCATATACAGCAGTTTGGATATCTCTAAATACAGGGATGATCGAAACTAAAATTTTATCAAGATTATTCATTCTTCACATTTTTCTGTAATACTGATTATCAACCTTTAAGACCTTTAAGCCTTTTTTTTACACTATCGGTAGGCAAAGTAAACTAAAAAATAACCTGTAAATGAAAATCTTACCCAAATACCTACATGTACAGTATATCAACTTGTAACTCAGGGTCGTCTTATTCCCCAAAAAATCACTTCTGGGGTAAATAATTCTAGTCAACTCCTACAGCTTGTTATTATTATTGTTACTCACCCTATCTCTGCCAATGGTCACTATAATAACGAGGAAAGAGACAACAGAAAATTATTGACTTTTGTAGTGTAGTACGAGTGGTTGTTCCTACACCCCCTAGATGGCTCGGTCATCGGGCACTATTTTTTACTATTTTTATTACATAAATTTTCGGTTTTTATAACGTGAGGTTCTACAGTATATTGGGGCTTATTTTTCGCATTTCTTCACAGTATTAATAGAAATATGCTTTAAGAAGCTAACTGGTGCTTATTGTATACAATGCTGTGTTCATTTACGCCTTGAAGCAACTACAGTAAATAATACGATTAAAACGATTACTATCTATCTAGACATACGTATCCGTCTATCCATGTCATCTATCTCAACATCCATCTATCTGTCCATTACTAATCAGTGGTAACAACCCAGAAAGGTAATTACCGCATTATTGTAGTCGGGGAAGTAATTTGTCATATTTTTCCAGGTAAGGTGTTCTGATTTAAACGTTTTATTGATTTGAAAAGTATTCTATTATTCTTAGAAATAAATAAATGCGTTGATACTAAAATTGAAGATGTTTTTGTGATATATATATATATATATATACCTTTTACACAGTAATTGATATATTTGAAATGTTGGCACCCATGTAACCAAAGACTATAATAATAAAAACAGGAAAGCGTCTACGTTTATTGATAAAATAAAGTGAGCCACCGAGCTGCCCATGTTTCCATGGTAACCAGCGGAGTGAACTGATATTTTATTACCTTGACGTTCTTAATGTGTACACATGCACACACATACACACTGACACTAACTGCAGATGCAGAGATGTTCAATGCATAGACCTCTTGGAGAAGGGTAATAAAGGCGCAGAGAGAGTCATAAAACTAAAAATTAAATTTTTCAAAATTTCAAATTTCTTGGGGAAAATGGAAAAAAAAAATTACCCGTAAGTCAATATTTATATATATATTTTTTTTTTTGACCAGGTTTAACGTCGAAAGAATTTGCCGAATGATAATTCTCAGTGTCCGGAGACTTGTCCCTTCAAACTATCATAAACAAATAAAATATAAAATATGTATAATGCACAACAGACTACCTGGACTTGGGGAGAATAACTCAGTGGGCCAGTGAGACATTGTAAGTATCCTAATTTTATAACCCTTGGAAATGCGGTACCCGCCAAAAATTGACGAGTGGAGCTCTTAAGGAATGGCATGAATTTTTTACCCATAAAGCCAGGCAAGAATTTTTATTGTATGCTAAAATTTTGTCCATGAATGATTTAGGCCTTTTGGACTTTGAAAATAGTTTAGAGCAATGAATTTTAGTCCCTTCACTATGATGAACTAGTCCCTTGATTACAATGAATCATCCCCTTGACTATGATAACCTAGCCTTTCAATTATGATAAAATAGCCCCCTTGAGTATGATGACACTACTCAGTGGGTTGATCATCATACCTGAGGGGCCACTTTGTCGTGTAATGAAGGGGCTAAAGGTAGTGACTGTATTCAGGAGGTTGGCATCATATATCTAACAGGTCTCGCACAATCGTCTTTTCTCTATTTTTCTGTCCACTTCATCATTCCAACACATTCTGCACACCTGGCTGGGTCCTTCATCCAACCACAATGAACAAAACATCTTTTATTATAGTCCAGCATCTTGATACACTGCCCCTCACTCAAATTTATCTATTCATATATAACTAGTTGAAACTTTGGGATGCCAACCCACACACAAAGATTTATCCTGAAATGTTTCAATAACAATTCAGATTACTAAATAGTAACCCGAACTATATCACGTATATATGGTTTAAAAAAAATAATTACGGCTCGGAGGGCCCTTTGGGATAATATTAAGTAACCCGAATGACTTAAAAATGGCCCAGAGACACAGCATCGCCTGGGAAGATATTGAAAGCATAATGTATTGTCTAATGGTAGACCCTGCTGCTAAATGGCATTAAAAAAATTGTGACCAAGTCCCAGGCTGCTGATCTGACTTTCTGTCTCATTGCACACAATTGCAGGGTCTCAATTGTTTCTCTTACTATGACAACACAACATACAGTACATATATCGTTTCTCACTGTTCTTATTATTATTATTATTATTATTATTATTATTATTATTATTATTATTATTATTATTATTATTATTATTATTATTATTATTTCATCCCCAGGCCCTGATGTGGGTCATTGACGTGTGGGCTAATCCCGTAAAAAAAAAATGAAACTAGCAAAATACAGTATATTGTTATCTATACATATTAATTATTACATGGTGACTGAAATTATGGTTCCTCTTTATTATCAAGTTCATTTCATTGATTTTTTTAAAATTAATTTCGTAAACATATTTCAAAATTTTCAAAATACTTTATCAAATCTATTTTTAATATCTGGCTGATCAAATATTCTTGAGATACTTACATATTTGTAGATTACAATTTGCCGCCTTTTTAAGTCTTTCTAAAAATCCCGCCCATCAGCAGAGCGGCTGATCAATCATCGAAGAGACGAGGTCACGGCTAGACGCAGCAGGTTAGTCGTCCTATCACTATTGTATTTTTTCATATTTATTAATTCCAGCATCAATATTGGGAATTCATTTACATGTTCTAAAACTCTAAGTGACCAAAGAGGGTGTGAAGCTGGTAATTATTTAAAAAATACGTGAATTTATTGTACTTAGCCACTAAGTGGAAGTTCGGCGGGTGATGGTTGACGAGGATGAAGGTATGTGGTGCGTAAACTATTCATGTGCAATGAAGTGTAGCTTAAATTATATAGATTTTTATAAATTAAATATTCTAAACCATATCCGAAAAAATGACCTTTTTAACGGTCAATTTATAATTCCGTATTTCATGTTCTAGAAGGAAATTGACACCCGTGCAATCATTGGGATACACGAAAATAACATACATTTTAGAGACTTGGTATTGTATGGGGGAAAACTCATATGAACTAGAGTTGATTTTCGAATGTTCTGGGCATGAGCTGATGTTCCTCTGAAGTGAAGCCATACTTTTTGGCGCCAATTTCTCTTCTCGAGATTTACGAGAAATTGGCGCCATATATTTCAGTTTTGCTAATAACTTAAGAGATAAGTCAAGGATAGAATGAAACACCAGAGTAATGCTGGCGCTGCGCTTTACTGCGAGATTCTTTCGTCCCTCCAAGTTTCCCGCCCAGAGTGCCTTTCTAGAGTCTACTGTACAGGGTCCACACCGCCCATTGCGCTCGCTCTTCCACTGTCAGATCCCGCAACGCAGACTCCTCTCATTAAAGTTAAATGATATTAACACTATAATTTTTATAAGTTAAATGAAACTAGCAAAATGTATTATATAATTATACATATATAACAGGCGTATGTGGTTAATTCTTGGCTCCAAAAATAATGGTTGCCGTATTTTATTTTATTTTGTTAACTTTTTTCAAAATACGTTATCAAATCAAATTTTAATATCTAACTGATCATATTTCTTGAGGTACGTACTATTTGTAGATAGATGATAATTTTCCCGCCTTTTTAAGTCAAATTCCCGCTCAGTGGCACGGGTCACTCAGAGAGACGCGGTCAAGGGGGGTGGGGGACGCTGCAGGCGAGTCGTCTTCACTACTATTGGATTTTTTTTTTCAATTCCAGCATCAGTCTCGGGAATTAATTTACTAGTGTTGTAAAACTTTTGGTGGCTTTATCAAATAGAATTTTTAATATCTAACTGATCAAATTTTCTTGAGATACGGACTTGTAGAATAATTTTCGCGCCATTTTCGCTTCCCCCATCTGGCTGACTCCCGAGGCCTGTGGTACCGGCTGCGGTAGGTGAGTCGTCTTATTATTGGAATTTTTTTCATTTTTATCCATTCCAGCATAAAACTTAGGGAGTAATATATATATATATATATATATATATATATATATATATATATATATATATATATATATATATATATATATATATATATATATATATATATATATATATATATATATATATATATATATATATATATATATATATATATATATATATATATATATATATATATATATATATATATATATATATATATATATATATATATATATATATATATATATATATATATATATATATATATATATATATATATACAAGACTAATAATAATAATACTGTAATAAATTAAATGAAAAGAATATATATATATATATATATATATATATATATATATATATATATATATATATATATATATATATATATATATATATATATGTGTGTGTGTTGAGTTGTCAATAGTAAGAGAAACAATTGAGACCTGCAATTGTGTATAAATGAGGCAGAAAGTCAGATGAGCAACCTGGGACTTGGTCACAATTTTCGTGATGCCATACGGCAGCAGGGTCTACCATTAAACAACACATTATGCTTCCAATATCTTCCCAGGCGGTAGTACCTCCCTGTTTGGTAGCTGCCTACTACCTACCATATATATATATATATATATATCTTGATAAAATCACACAGGAAAATGGAAACAACAGGTACCTTGGCTTTCGTCTTTATTCAAGACATCTTCAGAGCAACTGAAGATGTCGTGAATAAAACAACAAATATAAATTTTCATTGTGGTTACATGAAATATATATATATATATATATATATATAATGTATATATATATATATATATATATATATATATATATATATATATATATATTATATATATATATATATATATATATATATATATATATATATAATATATATATATATATAATATATATATATATATATATATATATATATTATATATATATATATATATATATATATATATATATATATATATATAAAACAGTCTAGAGGGCTAAAATAGATGAGAAGCTGCGTGGTAATTATTATAAAATACGTGAATATTACTTAGCCACTGGTTGACGAGGATGAAGGTATGTGGTGCATAAACTATTCATGTGCAATGAATTGTAGCTTAAACTATATAGACTTTTATAAATTAAATATTCTAAACCATATCCGAAAAAATGACATTTTTAACGGTCAATTTATAATTCCGTATTTCATGTTCTAGAAGGAAATTGACACCCGTGCAATCATTGGGATACACGAAAATAACATACATTTTAGAGACTTGGTATTGTATGGGGGAAAACTCATATGAACTAGAGTTGATTTTCGAATGTTCTGGGCATGAGCTGATGTTCCTCTGAAGTGAAGCCATACTTTTTGGCGCCAATTTCTCTTCTCGAGATTTACGAGAAATTGGCGCCATACATTTCAGTTTTGCTAATAACTTAAGAGATAAGTCAAGGATAGAATGAAACACCAGAGTAATGCTGGCGCTGCGCTTTACTGCGAGATTCTTTCGTCCCTCCAAGTTTCCCGCCCAGAGTGCCTTTCTAGAGTCTACTGTACAGGGTCCACACCGCCCATTGCGCTCGCTCTTCCACTGTCAGATCCCGCAACGCAGACTCCTCTCATTAAAGTTAAATGATATTAACACTATAATTTTTATAAGTTAAATGAAACTAGCAAAATGTATTATATAATTATACATATATAACAGGCGTATGTGGTTAATTCTTGGCTCCAAAAATAATGGTTGCCGTATTTTATTTTATTTTGTTAACTTTTTTCAAAATACGTTATCAAATCAAATTTTAATATCTAACTGATCAAATTTCTTGAGGTACGTACTATTTGTAGATAGATGATAATTTTCCCGCCTTTTTAAGTCAAATTCCCGCTCAGTGGCACGGGTCACTCAGAGAGACGCGGTCAAGGGGGGTGGGGGACGCTGCAAGCGAGTCGTCTTCACTACTATTGGATTTTTTTTTTTCAATTCCAGCATCAGTCTCGGGAATTAATTTACTAGTGTTGTAAAACTTTTGGTGGCTTTATCAAATAGAATTTTTAATATCTACCTGATCAAATTTTCTTGAGATACGGACTTGTAGAATAATTTTCGCGCCATTTTCGCTTCCCCCATCTGGCTGACTCCCGAGGCCTGTGGTACCGGCTGCGGTAGGTGAGTCGTCTTATTATTGGAATTTTTTTCATTTTTATCCATTCCAGCATAAAACTTAGGGAGTAATATATATATATATATATATATATATATATATATATATATATATATATATATATATATATATATATATATATATATATATATATATATATATATATATATATATATATATATATATATAACAGTCTAGAGGGCTAAAATAGATGAGAAGCTGCGTGGTAATTATTATAAAATACGTGAATATTACTTAGCCACTGGTTGACGAGGTTGAAGGTAAGTGGTGCATAAACTATTTGTGTAATGAAGTGTAACTTGAATCATCTTGACTTATAAATTGATTTTTTTTGTTTACGTATACTGTAAGTATTGTGACTTACAGTTTTTCGATGGACGACAGTAACGTACATTTTATACCCAATTTATGAGGAAGGAGTTGTAGATTTAATTATCTTCGACTTTTTGTATTTTGTTTTTATTATTATTTCGCAGAAATACCGAGACTCAGCTATTTGCGATGGACAAAACTAACGTACACTTTAGAGCCTATTCACGGGGAAGAAATTGTAGTTAAATTATCTTTATCTTTGAATTTTTTTTTTTTTTTTTTTATACGTACAAGCACTGACACTTGTAAATGTTTTCGATGGAAGAAAATAGCTTACATTTTAGAGCCTAATACTGTATGGGGAAAAATCCATATGAACTAGATTTTATTCTCGTAAACTGAAGAAGTATGAACCTGACAAGGAACTGGTGCCACGTGGTGAGACTGTACCGTGCTGAAAATTTCTGGACCTGCGGAGTTTGTTCAAAAGTTACCAAATCTGATCTTCTAATGTGGGGGTGGGGGGGATCTCAGCACGCTACCAAACCGGGAGGTACTACCGCTTGGGAAGATATTGGAAGCATAATGTATTGTCTAATGGTAGACCCTGCTGCCATAAGGCATCACGAAAATTGTGACCAAGTCCCAGGTTGCTGATCTGACTTTGTGCTTCATTTACACACAATTGCAGGGTCTCAATTGTTTCTTACTTTGACAACACAACATACATAAATTGCTTCTCACTTGTCATCTTTTGTTTATTATTTGTTTTTTGCTATTATTATTAATTAAAGTGTTATCATTATTTTATTTTAATTTTTTATTTTTTTTTATTTCTATTTACTATGAATTATTATTGTTACTACATTTTCGCCCCCAGGCCCCGATGTGGGTCAGTACTCAGTGGCCTGTGCCCGGGTAGGTTAATCCCTGATTAAAAAAAAAAAAAAATTCAATGCGACTAACAGGGTTAATTTACAAGTAAGTTCGCTTTGCTTAAACATAGCTATGGATGCTAAGAAATACTATATAAATTGTAATATCCACATTAAGATTGGTTTAATTATTTACAGGAATCGTGTATCAACGTGGCCATCAGTATCCAACGACTCACCCGGCTGCTGAACAGAAGCCTGCAACGCCAAGGTGGGATCAGTGTAGTACTTCAGCATTTTTCGGTAAGTGATTTTTTTATGGCTGGACCTTTGGGTCTTCTGGTTGAGCCTGCTTTGGATTTTCTGGTGGGGCCTGCTTTACGTCTTCTGGTTGGGCTTGCTTTAGGTCTTCTGGCTGGGCCTGCTTTAGGTCTTCTCGGAACTCCCTCACCGGAGTTTGTGGGAACTTGCTCTCCACAGGAGATCGTGAGAACAACCTCTGTAGGAGACCGTGGGAACTCCCTCACCGGACATCATGGGAACTTGCTCTCCACAGGAGATCGTGGGAACTTGCTCTCCACAGGAGACAGTGGGAACTTGCTCTCCACAGGAGACAGTGGAAACTTGCTCTCCACAGGAGACAGTAGGAACTTGTTCTCCACAGGAGACCGTGGGAACTTGCTCTCCACAGGAGCCAGTGGGAACTTGGTCTCCACAAGACACCGTGGGAACAACCTCTGTAGGAGACCATGGGAACTTGCTCTCCACGGGAGACAGTGGGAACTTGCTCTCCACAGGAGACAGTGGGAACTTGCTCTGCAGGAGACAGTGGGAACTTGCTCTCCATACGAGACCGTGGGAACAACCTCTGCATGAGACCATGGGTAGTCTGCAGTGCCAATTCCTCCTCCTCCATGGGGGAGTTGGTGTTCCTCACCATTACCTTCTTCTCTATTCCCGGGAAGTTGGTATCCTGCCCCATCCTCATCGCCAGCTTCCAGTTTATGGTTGTTGGTTTCCTTCCTTCCTCTGTTACTTGCCACTGCTTGTGGGTGGTCTCCAGCATATCACCCTTGGGTGAGCAGTTCACTTTGGTAACATAGCTACCATTGGGAATTCCAGAGTACTCCTTCGGGCACCGTGGTTTGGGGTTCCACGGACGAAAGGTTTACCTTTTGGACGATTAGTCCCGGTCCGATCCCGCAGTCGTAGACCTCAACGCGGTGGATCGGTGAACATGAAATATCATACATAGTCAATTCTTAAAGAATTTGGGAAAGTTTCATTTCCTAATTCCTTAGGAATTAGGACGGTATTATTTCATGGCCAACGTGCGACAAGGTCTTCTGGTTGGGCCTGCTTTGGGTCTTCTGGTTGGACCTGCTTTGGGTCTTCTGGTTGGACCTGCTTTGGTTCTTCTGGTTGGACCTGCTTTGGGTCTTCTGGTTGGACCTCTTTTGCGTCTTCTGATTGGGCCTGCTTTGGGTCTTCTGATTGGGCCTGCTTTGGGTCTTCTGAGTGGATCTGCTTTGGGTCTTCTCGTTGGACCTGCTTTGGGTCTTCTGAGTGGACCTGCTTTGGGTCTTCTGGTTGGACCTGCTTTGGGTCTTTTGGTTGGACCTCCTTTGGGTCTTCTGGTTGGATCTGTTTTGGGTCTTCTGGTTGGACCTGCTTTGGGTCTTCTGGTGTGTCTTAGCACAGGTCTTCTGGTTGGAGCTGCTTTGGGTCTTCTGTTTGGACCTGCTTTGGGTCTTCTGATGGGCCTCTTTGGGTCTTGTTCTGGATGGGGACCTGCTTTGGGTCTTCTGGTTGGACCTGCTTTAGGTCTTCAGTTGCGTCTGCTTTGGGTCTTCTGGTTGGACCTGCTTTGGGTCTTCTGGTTGGACCTGCTTTGGGTCTTTTGGTTGGACCTGCTTTGGGTCTTCTGAGTGGGCCTGCTTTGGGTCTTCTGAGTGGGCCTGCTTTGGGTCTTCTGGTTGGACCTGCTTTGGGTCTTCTGGTTGGACCTGCTTTGGGTCTTTTGGTTGGACCTGCTTTGTGTCTTCTGAGTGCGTCTGCTTTGGGGTCTTCTGGTTGAGACCTGCTTTGGGTCTTTTTAGTTGGACGCCTCCTTTGGGTCTTCTGGTTGGACCTGCTTTGGGTCTTCTGGTTGGACCTGCTTTGGGTCCTTTGGGTCTTCTGGTTGGACCTCTTTGGGTCTTATGGTTGGACCTGCTTTGGGTCTTCTGGGTGGAGCTTTGGGCGTTGGACCTGCTTTGGGTCTTCTGAGGTCTCTCTTTGGGTCTTCTGGTTGAACCTGCTTTTGGGTCTTCTGGTTTGGACCTGCTTTGGGATCTTCTGGTTGGACCTGCTTTGGGTCTTTTGGTTGGACCTGCTTTGGGTCTTCTGAGTGGGCCTGCTTTGGGTCTTCTGAGTGGGCCTGCTTTGGGTCTTCTGGTTGGACCTGCTTTGGGTCTTCTGGTTGGACCTGCTTTGGGTCTTTTGGACCTGGTTTGGGTCTTCTGAGTGGGCCTGCATTTGTGTTTATGGTGACTAATATTATGCTATTCTAGATTTTGTTTAATTTTTTATGAACTGGTACAAGATATAACAATGTTCACATTTTCAGTGATTCCTTACTTTCAGGTCGTTCGTAAATGGTTTATTTTTGTTTTTCAAAACGACATAGAACTGTGTCCTACCAAGAACAACATGGATTAACTGTTCAAATCAGTGTTCGCAATGCGGGGGGGGGGGTTTACCCCCCAGATACACTTAAAACCCATGGAAATTGACTTTTCTGTAGGGCCCACCGTGGGTCCTAAAAAGACCCCCTCAAATAAGATGTATTTATTATTATTATGAAGGAAATATATATTTTATATATGTGATCATTCAGAAAATGAATAAAAACGTAATCTTTATATTTTTATCATAGTGATGAAAAACGTTAAATTTGCAAGAGCATTCTGCACTCTGGTATGAAGTCTGCAATCTGCATCACTATGCTTTTTGGTACACGTTCGGTACGGGTACTCTCTGCCGAGTTCTGATGGTTTGTGCGGGACATCGTGGGAGCACCTCTCTACCCAAGACACCGTGGGAGGCCAGACGACATGAGACTGCCAAGTCCCAAGAACATGGGACTGCCAGCTCCCAAGAACAACGTGGGACTGCCAGCTCCCAAGAACAACTTGGGACTGCCAGCTCCCAAGAACAACATGGGTCTGCCAACTCCCAAGAACAACAAGGGAATGCCTGCTCCCAAGAACATGGGAGAACCTGCAAAACACTTTGGGAGCACCTCTATGCAGGACACTGGAAGCACCCTTTACACGGGACACTGGGAACGCAGGAGACAATGGGAACTTGCTCTCCACAGGAGACAGTGGGAACTTGCTCTATACAGGAGACAGTGGGAACTTGCTCTCCACAGAAGACAGTGGGAACTTGCTCTCCACAGGAGACGGTGGGAACTTGCTCTCCACAGGAGACATGGGGGACTTGCTCTCCACAGGAGATCGTGGGAAATTGGTCTCCACAGGAGACAGTGGCAACTTGCTCTCCACAGGAGACAGTGGGAACTTGCTCTCCACAGGAGACAGTGGGAATTTGCTCTCCACAGGAGACCGTGGGAACTCCCTCACCGGAGTTTGTGGGAACTTGCTCTCCAAAGGAGATCATGGGAACTTGCTCTCCAAAGGAGATCATGGGAACTTGCTCTCCACAGGTGATCGTGGGAACTTGCTCTCAACAGGAGACTGTGGGAACTTGCTCTCAACAGGAGACTGTGGGAACTTGCTCTCCACAGGAGACAGACGGAACTTGCTCTCCACAGGAGACAGTGAGAACTTGCACTCCACAGGAGACAGTGGGAACTTCATAGGAGACAGTGGGAACTTGCTTTCCACAGGAGACTGGGATCTCCCTCACCGGAGTTTGTTGGAACTTGCTCTAAACAGGAGATCGTGGGAACTTGCTCTCCACAGGAGACAGTGGGAACTTGTTCTCCAAAGGAGACCGTGGGAACAACCTCTAGGAGAACGTGAGAACTCCCTCACCGGAGTTTGTGGGAACTTGCTCTCCACAGGAGACAGTGGGAACTTGCTCTCCACAGGAGAAAGTGGGAACTTGCTCTCCACATGAGACAGACGGAACTTGCTCTCCACAGGAAACTGGGAACTTGGTCTCCACAGGAGACCGTGGGAACAACCTCTCTAGGAGACCCTGGGAACTCCCTCACCGGAGTTTGTGGGAACTTGCTCTCCAAAGGAGATCGTGGGAACTTGCTCTCCACAGGAGACAGTCGGAACTTGCTCTCCACAGGAGACAGTCGGAACTTGCTCTCCACAGGAGACGGTGGGAACTTGCTCTCCATAGAAGACAGTGGGAACTTGGTCTCCACAGGAGACCATGGGAACTTGATCTCCACAGGAGATCGTGGGAACTTGCTCTCCACAGGAGACAGTGGGAACTTGCTCTCCACAGGAGACAGACGGAACTTGCTCTCCACAGGACACAGTGGGAACTTGTTCTCCACAGGAGACAGTGAGAACTTGCTCTCCACAGGAGCGAGTGGGAACTCCCTCACCGGAGTTTGTAGGAAATTGCTCTCCACAGGAGACAGTGGGAACTTGCTCTCCACAGGAGACTGGTAACTCCCTCATCGGAGTTTGTGGGAACTTGCTCTCCACAGGAGACAGTGAGAACTTGCTCTCCACAGGAGCGAGTGGGAACTCCCTCACCGGAGTTTGTAGGAAATTGCTCTCCACAGGAGACAGTGGGAACTTGATCTCCACAGGAGATCGTGGGAACTTGATCTCCACAGGAGATCGTGGGAACTTACTCTCCACAGGAGACAGTAGGAACTTGCTCTCCACAGGAGACAGTGGGAACTTGGTCTCCACAGGAGACTGGGAACTCCCTCATCGGAGTTTGTGGGAACTTGCTCTCCAAAGGAGATCGTGGGAACTTGCTCTCCACAGGAGACAGTCGGAACTTGGTCTCCACTGGAGACTGGGAACTCCCTCATCGGAGTTTGTGGGAACTTGCTCTCCACAGGAGACAGTGGGAACTTGATCTCCACAGGAGATCGTGGGAACTTGATCTCCACAGGAGATCGTGAGAACTTGCTCTCCAAAGGGAGACAGTGGGAACTTGATCTCCACAGGAGATCGTGGGAACTTGTTCTCCACAGGAGACAGTGGGAACTCCCTCACCGGAGATCATGGGAACTTGCTCTCCACAGGAGACCGTGGGTACAACCTCTGCAGGAGACCTTGGGTAGTCTGCAGTGCCAAACCAGGTTTATTCTACTCACAACCTCGGGGAGGCTCACTTTGCTCACAATGTGAGCTCTTTATCCTTGTCATCCCCTCTCACACCCTGGGGGTTTGATGCTTTCCCGCCAATTCCTCCTCCTCCATGGGGGAGTTGGTGTTCCTCACCATTACCTTCTTCTCTATTCCCGGGAAGTTGGTATCCTGCCCCATCCTCATCGCCAGCTTCCAGTTTATGGTTGTTGGTTTCCTTCCTTCCTCTTTTACTTGCCACTCCTTGTGGGTGGTCTCCAGCATATCACCCTTGGGTGAGCAATTCACTTTGGTAACATAGCTACCATTGGGAATTCCAGAGTACTCCTTCGGGCACCGTGGTTTGGGGTTCCGCGGACGAAAGGTTTACCTTTTGGACGATTAGCCCCGGTCCGATCCCGTAGTCGCAGACCTCAACGCGGTGGATCGGTGAACATGAAATATAATACGTAGTCAATTCTTATAGAATTTAGGAAAGTTTCATTTCCCAATTCCTTAAGAATTAGGACGGTATTATTTCATGGCCAACGTGCGACTGAGTCTTCTGGTTGGGCCTGCTTTGGGTCTTCTGGTTGGACCTGCTTTGGGTCTTCTGGTTGGACCAGCTTTGGGTCTTCTGAGTGGACCTGCTTTGGATCTTCTGGTTGGACCTGCTTTCGGTCTTCTGAGTGGGCCTGCTTAGGGTCTTCTGGTTGGACCTGCTTTGAGTCTTCTGGTTGGACCTGCTTTAGGTCTTCTGACTGCGTCTGCTTTGGGTCTTCTGGTTGGACCTGCTTTGGGTCTTCTGGTTGGACCTGCTTTGGGTCTTCTGGTTGGACCTGCTTTGGGTCTTCTGTTTGGACCTGCTTTGGGTCTTCTGTTTGGTCCTGCTTTGGGTCTTGTGAGTGGGCCTGCTTTGGGTCTTCTGGTTGGACCAGCTTTGGGTCTTCTGAGTGGACCTGCTTTGGGTCTTCTGGTTGGACCTGCTTTCGGTCTTCTGAGTGGGCCTGCTTAGGGTCTTCTGGTTGGACCTGCTTTGGGTCTTCTGGTTGGACCTGCTTTGGGTCTTCTGGTTGGACCTGCTTTGGGTCTTCTGAGTGCGTCTGCTTTGGGTCTTCTGGTTGGACCTGCTTTGGGTCTTTTGGTTGGACCTCCTTTGGGTCTTCTGGTTGGATCTGTTTTGGGTCTTCTGGTTGGACCTGCTTTGGGTCTTCTGAGTGTGTCTGCTTTGGGTCTTCTGGTTGGACCTCCTTTGGGTCTTCTGGTTGGACCTGCTTTGGGTCTTCTGAGTGTTGGGTCTTCTGGGTGGACCTGCTTTGGGTCTTCTGGTTGGACGTCTTTTGGGTCTTCTGAGTGCGTCTGCTTTGGGTCCATTCTAGTTTGGACCTGCTTTGGGTCTTCTGGTTTGGACTTCTTTGGGTCTTTAGGTTGTGAGACTCACTTTGGGTCTTTTGGTTGGACCTGCTTTGGGTCTTCTGAATGGGCCTGCTTTGGGTCTTCTGGAGTGGGCCTGCTTTGGGGTCTTCATGTTGGACTTTCTTTGGGTCTTCTGGTTGGACCTGCTTTGGGTCTTTTGGACCTGGTTTGGGTCTTCTGAGTGGGCCTGCATTTTTGTTTATGGTGACTAATATTTTGCTATTCTAGATTTTGTTTAATTTTTTATGAACTGGTACAAGATATAACAATGTGTTCACATTTTCAGTGATTCCTTACTTTCAGGTCGTTCGTAAATGGTTTATTTTTGTTTTTCAAAACGACATAGAACTGTGTCCTACCAAGAACAACATGGATTAACTGTTCAAATCAGTGTTCGCAATGCGGGGGGGGTTATTGGTCTTCTCTAAAACCCATGAAATTGACTTTTCTGTAAAGACCCCACCGTGGGTCCTAAAAAGGCCCTCAAATAAAGATATTTGTGTTATTGTATGAAAATATATATTTTTATATATGTAATCATTCGAAAAACCGAATAAAAACATAATCTTTATATTTTATCATAGTGATGAAAGAAAACGTTAAATTTGCAAGAGAGTATTCTGCACTCTGGTATGAAATCACCCAATCTGCATCACTATGCTTTTTGGTACACGTTCGGTACGGGTACTCTCTGTCGAGTTCTGATGGTTTGTGCGGGACATCGTGGGAGCACCTCTCTACCCAAGACACCGTGGGAGGCCAGACAACATGAGACTGCCATGTCCCAAGAACAACTTGGGACTGCCAGCTCCCAAGAACAACGTGGGACTGCCAACTCCCAAGAACAACAAGGGAATGCCTGCTCCCAAGAACATGGGAGAACCTGCAAGACACTATGGGAGCACCTCTATGCAGGACACTGTGGGAGCACCCTTTACACGGGACACTGGGAACGCAGGAGACAATGGGAACTTGCTCTCCACAGGAGACAGTGGGAACTTAGCACTCTATACAGGGAGACAGTGAGACTTGCTCTCTACGAAGACAGTGGGAACTTGCTCTCACAGGAGACGGTGGGAACTGCTCCTCCACAGGGAGACATGGGGACTTGCTCTCTGGGGAAGTCGTGGGAAGTGGTCTCCACAGAGACAGTAGCAACTGCTCTCCACAGGAGACAGTGGGAACTCCCTCACCGGGTTTGGTGAACACCTTGCTCTCACAGGAGACAGTGGCAAGCTTGTCTCCACAGGAGACAGTAGAATTTAACTCTCCCACAGGGAGACCGTGAGACTCCTCACGGAGTTTGTGGGAACTTGCTCTCAAAGGAGATCATGAGACCTCCACAGGTGATCGTGGAACTTGCTCAACAGGAGACTATTAGAGACTTGCTCTCAACCTGAGGAGACTGTGAACTTGCTCTCCTGGGGAGACAGACCAGACTTGCTCTCCACAGGGGCAATTGAGAACTTGCACTCCACAGGAGACGTGAGGAGCTTGCTCTCCACAGGGCAGTGAGAACTCCTCCACCGTGGTTTGTAGGAAATTGCGCCACAGGGGACAGTGGGAACTTGCCTCACACAGGGAGACTGGTAGCTCCCTCATCAGGTTGTGGGAACACTCTCTCCACAGGAGACAGTGAGAACTTGCTCTCCACAGGAGCGAGTGGGAACTCCCTCACCGGAGTTTGTAGGAAATTGCTCTCCACAGGAGACAGTGGGAACTTGATCTCCACAGGAGATCGTGGGAACTTGATCTCCACAGGAGATCGTGGGAACTTACTCTCCACAGGAGACAGTGGGAACTTGCTCTCCACAGGAGACAGTGGGAACTTGGTCTCCACAGGAGACTGGGAACTCCCTCATCGGAGTTTGTGGGAACTTGCTCTCCAAAGGAGATCGTGGGAACTTGCTCTCCACAGGAGACAGTCGGAACTTGGTCTCCACAGGAGACTGGGAACTCCCTCATCGGAGTTTGTGGGAACTTGCTCTCCACAGGAGACAGTGGGAACTTGATCTCCACAGGAGATCGTGGGAACTTGATCTCCACAGGAGATCGTGAGAACTTGCTCTCCAAAGGGAGACAGTGGGAACTTGATCTCCACAGGAGATCGTGGGAACTTGTTCTCCACAGGAGACAGTGGGAACTCCCTCACCGGAGATCATGGAACTTGCTCTCCTGAGGAGACAAACAGGTACAACCTCTTAGGGAGACCTTGGGTAGTCTGCAGTGCCAAACCAGGTTTATTCTACTCACAACCTCGGGGAGGCTCACTTTGCTCACAATGTGAGCTCTTTATCCTTGTCATCCCCTCTCACACCCTGGGGGTTTGATGCTTTTCCGCCAATTCCTCCTCCTCCATGGGGGAGTTGGTGTTCCTCACCATTACCTTCTTCTCTATTCCCGGGAAGTTGGTATCCTGCCCCATCCTCATCGCCAGCTTCCAGTTTATGGTTGTTGGTTTCCTTCCTTCCTCTTTTACTTGCCACTCCTTGTGGGTGGTCTCCAGCATATCACCCTTGGGTGAGCAATTCACTTTGGTAACATAGCTACCATTGGGAATTCCAGAGTACTCCTTCGGGCACCGTGGTTTGGGGTTCCGCGGACGAAAGGTTTACCTTTTGGACGATTAGCCCCGGTCCGATCCCGTAGTCGCAGACCTCAACGCGGTGGATCGGTGAACATGAAATATAATACATAGTCAATTCTTATAGAATTTAGGAAAGTTTCATTTCCCAATTCCTTAAGAATTAGGACGGTATTATTTCATGGCCAACGTGCGACTGAGTCTTCTGGTTGGGCCTGCTTTGGGTCTTCTGGTTGGACCTGCTTTGGGTCTTCTGGTTGGACCAGCTTTGGGTCTTCTGAGTGGACCTGCTTTGGGTCTTCTGGTTGGACCTGCTTTCGGTCTTCTGAGTGGGCCTGCTTAGGGTCTTCTGGTTGGACCTGCTTTGGGTCTTCTGGTTGGACCTGCTTTAGGTCTTCTGACTGCGTCTGCTTTGGGTCTTCTGGTTGGACCTGCTTTGCGTCTTCTGGTTGGACCTGTTTTGGGTCTTCTGGTTTGGACTTCTGCTTTGGGTCTTCTGTTCCTGCTTTGGTCCTTTGGCTTTGGGTCTTTGAGTGGGCTGCTTGGGGTCTTCTGGTTGGACTTTCTTTGGGTCTTCTGGTTGGACCTGCTTAGGTCTTCTGTTCTCTGCGTTGGGTCTTCTGGTTGGTCTGCTTTGGGTCTTCTGGTTGGACCTGCTTTGGGTCTTCTGGTTGGACCTGCTTTGGGTCTTCTGGTTGGACCTGCTTTGGGTCTTCTGTTTTGGTCCTGCTTTGGGTCTTGTGAGTGGCTTTTGGGTCTTCTGGTTGGACCTGCTTTCGGTCTTCTGAGTGGGCCTGCTTAGGGTCTTCTGGTTGGACCTGTTTTGTCTTCTAGTTGGACCTGCTTTGGGTCTTCTGGTTGGACCTGCTTTGGGTCTTCTGGTGGTCTGCTTTGGGTCTTCTGGTTGGACCTGCTTTGGGTCTTTTAGTTGGACCTCCTTTGGGTCTTCTGTTGGATCTGCTTTGGGTCTTCTGGTTCTTGCTTTGGGTCTTCTGTGAGGTCTTCTGGTTGGACCTCCTTTGGGTCTTCTGGTTGGACCTGCTTTGGGTCTTCTGAGTGGACCTGCTTTGGGTCTTCTGGTTGGACGTCTGCTTTGGGTCTTCTGGTTGGACCTGTGGGTCTTCTGGTTGGACCTGCTTTGGGTCTTCTGGTTGGACCTGCTTTGGGTCTTTTGGTTGGACCTGCTTTGGGTCTTCTGAGTGGGCCTGCTTTGGGTCTTCTGAGTGGGCCTGCTTTGGGTCTTCTGGTTGGACCTGCTTTGGGTCTTCTGGTTGGACCTGCTTTGGGTCTTTTGGACCTGGTTTGGGTCTTCTGAGTGGGCCTGCATTTTTGTTTATGGTGACTAATATTTTGCTATTCTAGATTTTGTTTAATTTTTTATGAACTGGTACAAGATATAACAATGTGTTCACATTTTCAGTGATTCCTTACTTTCAGGTCGTTCGTATATGGTTTATTTTTGTTTTTCAAAACGACATAGAACTGTGTCCTACCAAGAACAACATGGATTAACTGTTCAAATCAGTGTTCGCAATGCGGGGGGGTGGGGGGGGTTTACCCCCCAGATACACTTAAAACCCATGGAAATTGACTTTTCTGTAGGGCCCACCGTGGGTCCTAAAAAGACCCCCTCAAATAAGATGTATTTATTATTATTATGAAGGAAATATATATTTTATATATGTGATCATTCAGAAAATGAATAAAAACGTAATCTTTATATTTTTATCATAGTGATGAAAAACGTTAAATTTGCAAGAGTATTCTGCACTCTGGTATGAAGTCTGCAATCTGCATCACTATGCTTTTTGGTACACGTTCGGTACGGGTACTCTCTGTCGAGTTCTGATGGTTTGTGCGGGACGTCGTGGGAGCACCTCTCTACCCAAGACACCGTGGGAGGCCAGACGACATGAGACTGCCAAGTCCCAAGAACATGGGACTGCCAGCTCCCAAGAACAACGTGGGACTGCCAGCTCCCAAGAACAACTTGGGACTGCCAGCTCCCAAGAACAACATGGGTCTGCCAACTCCCAAGAACAACAAGGGAATGCCTGCTCCCAAGAACATGGGAGAACCTGCAAAACACTATGGGAGCACCTCTATGCAGGACACTGGAAGCACCCTTTACACGGGACACTGGGAACGCAGGAGACAATGGGAACTTGCTCTCCACAGGAGACAGTGGGAACTTGCTCTATACAGGAGACAGTGGGAACTTGCTCTCCACAGAAGACAGTGGGAACTTGCTCTCCACAGGAGACGGTGGGAACTTGCTCTCCACAGGAGACATGGGGGACTTGCTCTCCACAGGAGATCGTGGGAAATTGGTCTCCACAGGAGACAGTGGCAACTTGCTCTCCACAGGAGACAGTGGGAACTTGCTCTCCACAGGAGACAGTGGGAACTCCCTCACCGGAGTTTGTGGGAACTTGCTCTCCACAGGAGACAGTGGCAACTTGCTCTCCACAGGAGACAGTGGGAATTTGCTCTCCACAGGAGACCGTGGGAACTCCCTCACCGGAGTTTGTGGGAACTTGCTCTCCAAAGGAGATCATGGGAACTTGCTCTCCACAGGTGATCGTGGGAACTTGCTCTCAACAGGAGACTGTGGGAACTTGCTCTCAACAGGAGACTGTGGGAACTTGCTCTCCACAGGAGACAGACGGAACTTGCTCTCCACAGGAGACAGTGAGAACTTGCACTCCACAGGAGACAGTGAGAACTTGCTCTCCACAGGAGCGAGTGGGAACTCCCTCACCGTAGTTTGTAGGAAATTGCTCTCCACAGGAG
Source organism: Homarus americanus (assembly GCF_018991925.1). Taxonomy (NCBI): domain Eukaryota; kingdom Metazoa; phylum Arthropoda; class Malacostraca; order Decapoda; family Nephropidae; genus Homarus; species Homarus americanus. The sequence continues at coordinate 928,552 of NW_024756914.1, forward strand.
ACAGTGGGAACTTGCTCTCCACAGGAGACTGGTAACTCCCTCATCGGAGTTTGTGGGAACTTGCTCTCCACAGGAGACAGTGAGAACTTGCTCTCCACAGGAGCGAGTGGGAACTCCCTCACCGGAGTTTGTAGGAAATTGCTCTCCACAGGAGACAGTGGGAACTTGATCTCCACAGGAGATCGTGGGAACTTGATCTCCACAGGAGATCGTGGGAACTTACTCTCCACAGGAGACAGTGGGAACTTGCTCTCCACAGGAGACAGTGGGAACTTGGTCTCCACAGGAGACTGGGAACTCCCTCATCGGAGTTTGTGGGAACTTGCTCTCCAAAGGAGATCGTGGGAACTTGCTCTCCACAGGAGACAGTCGGAACTTGGTCTCCACAGGAGACTGGGAACTCCCTCATCGGAGTTTGTGGGAACTTGCTCTCCACAGGAGACAGTGGGAACTTGATCTCCACAGGAGATCGTGGGAACTTGATCTCCACAGGAGATCGTGAGAACTTGCTCTCCAAAGGGAGACAGTGGGAACTTGATCTCCACAGGAGATCGTGGGAACTTGTTCTCCACAGGAGACAGTGGGAACTCCCTCACCGGAGATCATGAGAACTTGCTCTCCACAGGAGACCGTGGGTACAACCTCTGCAGGAGACCTTGGGTAGTCTGCAGTGCCAAACCAGGTTTATTCTACTCACAACCTCGGGGAGGCTCACTTTGCTCACAATGTGAGCTCTTTATCCTTGTCATCCCCTCTCACACCCTGGGGGTTTGATGCTTTCCCGCCAATTCCTCCTCCTCCATGGGGGAGTTGGTGTTCCTCACCATTACCTTCTTCTCTATTCCCGGGAAGTTGGTATCCTGCCCCATCCTCATCGCCAGCTTCCAGTTTATGGTTGTTGGTTTCCTTCCTTCCTCTTTTACTTGCCACTCCTTGTGGGTGGTCTCCAGCATATCACCCTTGGGTGAGCAATTCACTTTGGTAACATAGCTACCATTGGGAATTCCAGAGTACTCCTTCGGGCACCGTGGTTTGGGGTTCCGCGGACGAAAGGTTTACCTTTTGGACGATTAGCCCCGGTCCGATCCCGTAGTCGCAGACCTCAACGCGGTGGATCGGTGAACATGAAATATAATACATAGTCAATTCTTATAGAATTTAGGAAAGTTTCATTTCCCAATTCCTTAAGAATTAGGACGGTATTATTTCATGGCCAACGTGCGACTGAGTCTTCTGGTTGGGCCTGCTTTGGGTCTTCTGGTTGGACCTGCTTTGGGTCTTCTGGTTGGACCAGCTTTGGGTCTTCTGAGTGGACCTGCTTTGGGTCTTCTGGTTGGACCTGCTTTCGGTCTTCTGAGTGGGCCTGCTTAGGGTCTTCTGGTTGGACCTGCTTTGGGTCTTCTGGTTGGACCTGCTTTAGGTCTTCTGACTGCATCTGCTTTGGGTCTTCTGGTTGGACCTGCTTTGGGTCTTCTGGTTGGACCTGCTTTGGGTCTTCTGGTTGGACCTGCTTTGGGTCTTCTGTTTGGACCTGCTTTTTGGGTCTTCTGTTTGGACCTGCTTTGGGTCTTCTTCTGGAGTCGGCCTGCTTTAGTCTTCTGCTGGACCAGCTGGGTCTTCTGGAGTGGAACCTGCTTTTGGGTCTTCTGGTTGGACCTGCTTTCGGTCTTCTGGAGTGGGCCTCCGTTAGGGTCTTCTGGTTGGACCTGCTTTGGGTCTTCTGGTTGGACCTGCTTTTGGGTCTTCTTCTGGTTGGACCTGCTTTTGGGTCTTCTGAGTGTGTCTGCTTTGGGGTCTTCTGGTTGGACCCCCTCCTTATCTTCTGGTTGACCTGCTTTGGGTCTTCTGAGGACCTGCTTTTGGTCTTCTGTTGGACCTGCTTTGGGTCTTCTGGAGGCGTCTGCTTTTGGGTCTTGAAGTTGGACCTGCTTTCGGTCTTCTGAGTGGGCCTGCTTAGGGTCTTCTGGGTTAACTCTGCTTTTGGCCCTTCTTGGTTGACCTTGCTTTTAGGTCTTCTGGATCATGTCTGCTTTTGGTCTTGGTTGGACCTGCTTTGGGTCTTGAGTGCGTCTGCTTTTGGGTCTTCTGGTTGACCTGCTTTCGGTCTTCTGAGTGGGCCTGCTTAGGGTCTTCTTGGCTGACCTGCTTTGGGTCTTTGTTGGGACCTGTTTTTAGGTCTTCTGGATCAGGTTCCGTGTTGGGTCTTCTGGTTGGACCTGCTTTGGCCTTCTGGTTGACCTGCTTTTGGGTCTTCTGGTTGACCTGCTTTTGGGTCTTCTTGTTTGGAATCTGCTTTTGGGTCTTCTGTTTGGTCCTGCTTTGGGTCTTGTGAGTGGGCCTGCTTTGGGTCTTCTGGTTGACCAGCTTTGGGTCTTTCTGGAGGACCTGCTTTGGGTCTTCTGGTTGGACCTGCTTTGGTCTTCTTGAGTGCGTCTGCTTTGGGTCTTCTGGTTGGACCTGCTTTGGGTCTTTTGGTTGGACCTGCTTTGGGTCTTCTGAGTGGGCCTGCTTTGGGTCTTCTGAGTGGGCCTGCTTTGGGTCTTCTGGTTGGACCTGCTTTGGGTCTTCTGGTTGGACCTGCTTTGGGTCTTTTGGACCTGGTTTTGGTCTTCTGAGTGGGCCTGCATTTTTGTTTATGGTGACTAATATTTTGCTATTCTAGATTTTGTTTAATTTTTTATGAACTGGTACAAGATATAACAATGTGTTCACATTTTCAGTGATTCCTTACTTTCAGGTCGTTCGTATATGGTTTATTTTTGTTTTTCAAAACGACATAGAACTGTGTCCTACCAAGAACAACATGGATTAACTGTTCAAATCAGTGTTCGCAATGCGGGGGGGGGGGTTTACCCCCCAGATACACTTAAAACCCATGGAAATTGACTTTTCTGTAGGGCCCACCGTGGGTCCTAAAAAGACCCCCTCAAATAAGATGTATTTATTATTATTATGAAGGAAATATATATTTTATATATGTGATCATTCAGAAAATGAATATAAACGTAATCTTTATATTTTTATCATAGTGATGAAAAACGTTAAATTTGCAAGAGTATTCTGCACTCTGGTATGAAGTCTGCAATCTGCATCACTATGCTTTTTGGTACACGTTCGGTACGGGTACTCTCTGTCGAGTTCTGATGGTTTGTGCGGGACGTCGTGGGAGCACCTCTCTACCCAAGACACCGTGGGAGGCCAGACGACATGAGACTGCCAAGTCCCAAGAACATGGGACTGCCAGCTCCCAAGAACAACGTGGGACTGCCAGCTCCCAAGAACAACTTGGGACTGCCAGCTCCCAAGAACAACATGGGTCTGCCAACTCCCAAGAACAACAAGGGAATGCCTGCTCCCAAGAACATGGGAGAACCTGCAAAACACTATGGGAGCACCTCTATGCAGGACACTGGAAGCACCCTTTACACGGGACACTGGGAACGCAGGAGACAATGGGAACTTGCTCTCCACAGGAGACAGTGGGAACTTGCTCTATACAGGAGACAGTGGGAACTTGCTCTCCACAGAAGACAGTGGGAACTTGCTCTCCACAGGAGACGGTGGGAACTTGCTCTCCACAGGAGACATGGGGGACTTGCTCTCCACAGGAGATCGTGGGAAATTGGTCTCCACAGGAGACAGTGGCAACTTGCTCTCCACAGGAGACAGTGGGAACTTGCTCTCCACAGGAGACAGTGGGAACTCCCTCACCGGAGTTTGTGGGAACTTGCTCTCCACAGGAGACAGTGGCAACTTGCTCTCCACAGGAGACAGTGGGAATTTGCTCTCCACAGGAGACCGTGGGAACTCCCTCACCGGAGTTTGTGGGAACTTGCTCTCCAAAGGAGATCATGGGAACTTGCTCTCCACAGGTGATCGTGGGAACTTGCTCTCAACAGGAGACTGTGGGAACTTGCTCTCAACAGGAGACTGTGGGAACTTGCTCTCCACAGGAGACAGACGGAACTTGCTCTCCACAGGAGACAGTGAGAACTTGCACTCCACAGGAGACAGTGAGAACTTGCTCTCCACAGGAGCGAGTGGGAACTCCCTCACCGTAGTTTGTAGGAAATTGCTCTCCACAGGAGACAGTGGGAACTTGCTCTCCACAGGAGACTGGTAACTCCCTCATCGGAGTTTGTGGGAACTTGCTCTCCACAGGAGACAGTGAGAACTTGCTCTCCACAGGAGCGAGTGGGAACTCCCTCACCGGAGTTTGTAGGAAATTGCTCTCCACAGGAGACAGTGGGAACTTGATCTCCACAGGAGATCGTGGGAACTTGATCTCCACAGGAGATCGTGGGAACTTACTCTCCACAGGAGACAGTGGGAACTTGCTCTCCACAGGAGACAGTGGGAACTTGGTCTCCACAGGAGACTGGGAACTCCCTCATCGGAGTTTGTGGGAACTTGCTCTCCAAAGGAGATCGTGGGAACTTGCTCTCCACAGGAGACAGTCGGAACTTGGTCTCCACAGGAGACTGGGAACTCCCTCATCGGAGTTTGTGGGAACTTGCTCTCCACAGGAGACAGTGGGAACTTGATCTCCACAGGAGATCGTGGGAACTTGATCTCCACAGGAGATCGTGAGAACTTGCTCTCCAAAGGGAGACAGTGGGAACTTGATCTCCACAGGAGATCGTGGGAACTTGTTCTCCACAGGAGACAGTGGGAACTCCCTCACCGGAGATCATGGGAACTTGCTCTCCACAGGAGACCGTGGGTACAACCTCTGCAGGAGACCTTGGGTAGTCTGCAGTGCCAAACCAGGTTTATTCTACTCACAACCTCGGGGAGGCTCACTTTGCTCACAATGTGAGCTCTTTATCCTTGTCATCCCCTCTCACACCCTGGGGGTTTGATGCTTTCCCGCCAATTCCTCCTCCTCCATGGGGGAGTTGGTGTTCCTCACCATTACCTTCTTCTCTATTCCCGGGAAGTTGGTATCCTGCCCCATCCTCATCGCCAGCTTCCAGTTTATGGTTGTTGGTTTCCTTCCTTCCTCTTTTACTTGCCACTCCTTGTGGGTGGTCTCCAGCATATCACCCTTGGGTGAGCAATTCACTTTGGTAACATAGCTACCATTGGGAATTCCAGAGTACTCCTTCGGGCACCGTGGTTTGGGGTTCCGCGGACGAAAGGTTTACCTTTTGGACGATTAGCCCCGGTCCGATCCCGTAGTCGCAGACCTCAACGCGGTGGATCGGTGAACATGAAATATAATACATAGTCAATTCTTATAGAATTTAGGAAAGTTTCATTTCCCAATTCCTTAAGAATTAGGACGGTATTATTTCATGGCCAACGTGCGACTGAGTCTTCTGGTTGGGCCTGCTTTGGGTCTTCTGGTTGGACCTGCTTTGGGTCTTCTGGTTGGACCAGCTTTGGGTCTTCTGAGTGGACCTGCTTTGGGTCTTCTGGTTGGACCTGCTTTCGGTCTTCTGAGTGGGCCTGCTTAGGGTCTTCTGGTTGGACCTGCTTTGGGTCTTCTGGTTGGACCTGCTTTAGGTCTTCTGACTGCGTCTGCTTTGGGTCTTCTGGTTGGACCTGCTTTGCGTCTTCTGGTTGGACCTGCTTTGGGTCTTCTGTTTGGACCTGCTTTGGGTCTTCTGTTTGGTCCTGCTTTGGGTCTTGTGAGTGGGCCTGCTTTGGGTCTTCTGGTTGGACCAGCTTTGGGTCTTCTGGGTGGACCTGCTTTGGGTCTTCTGGTTGGACCTGCTTTCGGTCTTCTGAGTGGGCCTGCTTAGGGTCTTCTGGTTGGACCCTGCTTTGGGTCTTCTGGTTGGACCTGCTTTGGGTCTTCTGGTTGGACCTGCTTTGGGTCTTCTGAGTGCGTCTGCTTGGGTCTTCTGTTGGACCTGCTTTGGGTCTTTTGGTTGGACCTCCTTTGGGTCTTCTGGTTGGATCTGCTTTGGGTCTTCTGGTTGGACCTGCTTTGGGTCTTCTGAGTGTGTCTGCTTTGGGTCTTCTAGTTGGACCTCCTTTGGGTCTTCTGGTTGGACTGCTTTGGGTCTTCTGAGTGGACCTGCTTTGGGTCTTCTGGTTGGACCTGCTTTGGGTCTTCTAGTGTGTGTCTGCTTTGGGTCTTCTGGGGTTGGACCTGCTTTGGGTCTTCTGGTTGGACCTGCTTTTGGGTCTTCTGGTTGGACTGCTTTGGGTCTTCTGGTTGGACCTCTTTGGGTCTTTTGGTTGGACCTGCTTTGGGTCTTCTGAGTGGGCCTGCTTTGGGTCTTCTGAGTGGGCCTGCTTTGGGTCTTCTGGTTGGTCCTGCTTTGGGTCTTCTGGTTGGACCTGCTTTGGGTCTTTTGGACCTGGTTTGGGTCTTCTGAGTGGGCCTGCATTTTTGTTTATGGTGACTAATATTTTGCTATTCTAGATTTTGTTTAATTTTTTATGAACTGGTACAAGATATAACAATGTGTTCACATTTTCAGTGATTCCTTACTTTCAGGTCGTTCGTAAATGGTTTATTTTTGTTTTTCAAAACGACATAGAACTGTGTCCTACCAAGAACAACATGGATTAACTGTTCAAATCAGTGTTCGCAATGCGGGGGGGGGGGGGGTTGACCCCCCAGATACACTTAAAACCCATGGAAATTGACTTTTCTGTAGGGCCCACCGTGGGTCCTAAAAAGACCCCCTCAAATAAGATGTATTTATTATTATTATGAAGGAAATATATATTTTATATATGTGATCATTCAGAAAATGAATATAAACGTAATCTTTATATTTTTATCATAGTGATGAAAAACGTTAAATTTGCAAGAGTATTCTGCACTCTGGTATGAAGTCTGCAATCTGCATCACTATGCTTTTTGGTACACGTTCGGTACGGGTACTCTCTGTCGAGTTCTGATGGTTTGTGCGGGACGTCGTGGGAGCACCTCTCTACCCAAGACACCGTGGGAGGCCAGACGACATGAGACTGCCAAGTCCCAAGAACATGGGACTGCCAGCTCCCAAGAACAACGTGGGACTGCCAGCTCCCAAGAACAACTTGGGACTGCCAGCTCCCAAGAACAACATGGGACTGCCAACTCTCAAGAACAACAAGGGACTGCCTGCTCCCAAGAACATGGAAGAACCTGCAAAACACTATGGGAGCACCTCTATGCAGGACACTGGAAGCACCCTTTACACGGGACACTGGGAACGCAGGAGACAATGGGAACTTGCTCTCCACAGGAGACGGTGGGAACTTGCTCTCCACAGGAGACATGGGGGACTTGCTCTCCACAGGAGATCGTGGGAAATTGGTCTCCACAGGAGACAGTGGCAACTTGCTCTCCACAGGAGACAGTGGGAACTTGCTCTCCACAGGAGACAGTGGGAACTCCCTCACCGGAGTTTGTGGGAACTTGCTCTCCACAGGAGACAGTGGCAACTTGCTCTCCACAGGAGACAGTGGGAATTTGCTCTCCACAGGAGACCGTGGGAACTCCCTCACCGGAGTTTGTGGGAACTTGCTCTCCAAAGGAGATCATGGGAACTTGCTCTCCACAGGTGATCGTGGGAACTTGCTCTCAACAGGAGACTGTGGGAACTTGCTCTCAACAGGAGACTGTGGGAACTTGCTCTCCACAGGAGACAGACGGAACTTGCTCTCCACAGGAGACAGTGAGAACTTGCACTCCACAGGAGACAGTGAGAACTTGCTCTCCACAGGAGCGAGTGGGAACTCCCTCACCGTAGTTTGTAGGAAATTGCTCTCCACAGGAGACAGTGGGAACTTGCTCTCCACAGGAGACTGGTAACTCCCTCATCGGAGTTTGTGGGAACTTGCTCTCCACAGGAGACAGTGAGAACTTGCTCTCCACAGGAGCGAGTGGGAACTCCCTCACCGGAGTTTGTAGGAAATTGCTCTCCACAGGAGACAGTGGGAACTTGATCTCCACAGGAGATCGTGGGAACTTGATCTCCACAGGAGATCGTGGGAACTTACTCTCCACAGGAGACAGTGGGAACTTGCTCTCCACAGGAGACAGTGGGAACTTGGTCTCCACAGGAGACTGGGAACTCCCTCATCGGAGTTTGTGGGAACTTGCTCTCCAAAGGAGATCGTGGGAACTTGCTCTCCACAGGAGACAGTCGGAACTTGGTCTCCACAGGAGACTGGGAACTCCCTCATCGGAGTTTGTGGGAACTTGCTCTCCACAGGAGACAGTGGGAACTTGATCTCCACAGGAGATCGTGGGAACTTGATCTCCACAGGAGATCGTGAGAACTTGCTCTCCAAAGGGAGACAGTGGGAACTTGATCTCCACAGGAGATCGTGGGAACTTGTTCTCCACAGGAGACAGTGGGAACTCCCTCACCGGAGATCATGGGAACTTGCTCTCCACAGGAGACCGTGGGTACAACCTCTGCAGGAGACCTTGGGTAGTCTGCAGTGCCAAACCAGGTTTATTCTACTCACAACCTCGGGGAGGCTCACTTTGCTCACAATGTGAGCTCTTTATCCTTGTCATCCCCTCTCACACCCTGGGGGTTTGATGCTTTCCGCCAATTCCTCCTCCTCCATGGGGGAGTTGGTGTTCCTCACCATTACCTTCTTCTCTATTCCCGGGAAGTTGGTATCCTGCCCCATCCTCATCGCCAGCTTCCAGTTTATGGTTGTTGGTTTCCTTCCTTCCTCTTTTACTTGCCACTCCTTGTGGGTGGTCTCCAGCATATCACCCTTGGGTGAGCAATTCACTTTGGTAACATAGCTACCATTGGGAATTCCAGAGTACTCCTTCGGGCACCGTGGTTTGGGGTTCCGCGGACGAAAGGTTTACCTTTTGGACGATTAGCCCCGGTCCGATCCCGTAGTCGCAGACCTCAACGCGGTGGATCGGTGAACATGAAATATAATACATAGTCAATTCTTATAGAATTTAGGAAAGTTTCATTTCCCAATTCCTTAAGAATTAGGACGGTATTATTTCATGGCCAACGTGCGACTGAGTCTTCTGGTTGGGCCTGCTTTGGGTCTTCTGGTTGGACCTGCTTTGGGTCTTCTGGTTGGACCAGCTTTGGGTCTTCTGAGTGGACCTGCTTTGGGTCTTCTGGTTGGACCTGCTTTCGGTCTTCTGAGTGGGCCTGCTTAGGGTCTTCTGGTTGGACCTGCTTTGGGTCTTCTGGTTGGACCTGCTTTAGGTCTTCTGACTGGGTCTTCTGGTGGACCTGCTTTGGGTCTTCTGGTTGGACCTGCTTTGCGTCTTCTGGTTGGACCTGCTTTGGGTCTTCTGTTTGGACCTGCTTTGGGTCTTCTGTTTGGACCTGCTTTGGGTCTTCTGAGTCGGCCTGCTTTGGGTCTTCTGGTTGGACCAACTTTGGGTCTTCTGAGTGGAACTTCTTTGGGTCTTCTGGTTGCACCTGCTTTCGGTCTTCTGAGTGGGCCTGCTTAGGGTCTTCTGGTTGGACCTGCTTTGGGTCTTCTGGTTGGACCTGCTTTGGGTCTTCTGGTTGGACCTGCTTTGGGTCTTCTGAGTGCGTCTGCTTTGGGTCTTCTGGTTGGACCTGCTTTGGGTCTTCTGGTTGGACCTGCTTTGGGTCTTCTGGTTGGACCTGCTTTGGGTCTTCTGGTTGGACCTGCTTTGGGTCTTCTGAGTGTGTCTGCTTTGGGTCTTCTGGTTGGACCTGCTTTGGGTCTTCTGGTTGGACCTGCTTTGGGTCTTCTGAGTGGACCTGCTTTGGGTCTTTTGGTTGGACCTGCTTTGGGTCTTCTGAGTGGGCCTGCTTTGGGTCTTCTGGTTGGACCTGCTTTGGGTCTTCTGGTTGGACCTGCTTTGGGTCTTCTGGTTGGACCTGCTTTGGGTCTTTTGGTTGGACCTGCTTTGGGTCTTCTGAATGGGCCTGCTTTGGGTCTTCTGAATGGGCCTGCTTTGGGTCTTCTGGTTGGACCTGCTTTGGGTCTTCTGGTTGGACCTGCTTTGGGTCTTTTGGACCTGGTTTGGGTCTTCTGAGTGGGCCTGCATTTTTGTTTATGGTGACTAATATTTTGCTATTCTAGATTTTGTTTAATTTTTTATGAACTGGTACAAGATATAACAATGTGTTCACATTTTCAGTGATTCCTTACTTTCAGGTCGTTCGTAAATGGTTTATTTTTGTTTTTCAAAACGACATAGAACTGTGTCCTACCAAGAACAACATGGATTAACTGTTCAAATCAGTGTTCGCAATGCGAGAGGGGGGGGGTTTTGACCCCCCAGATACACTTAAAGCCCATGGAAATTGACTTTTCTGTAGGGCCCACCGTGGGTCCTAAAAAGACCCCCTCAAATATGATGTATTTATTATTATTATGAAGGAAATATATATTTTATATATGTGATCATTCAGAAAATGAATAAAAACGTAATCTTTATATTTTTATCATAGTGATGAAAAACGTTAAATTTGCAAGAGCATTCTGCACTCTGGTATGAAGTCTGCAATCTGCATCACTATGCTTTTTGGTACACGTTCGGTACGGGTACTCTCTGTCGAGTTCTGATGGTTTGTGCGGGACATCGTGGGAGCACCTCTCTACCCAAGACACCGTGGGAGGCCAGACGACATGAGACTGCCAAGTCCCAAGAACATGGGACTGCCAGCTCCCAAGAACAACGTGGGCCTGCCAGCTCCCAAGAACAACTTGGGACTGCCAGCTCCCAAGAACAACATGGGACTGCCAACTCCCAAGAACAACAAGGGAATGCCTGCTCCCAAGAACATGGGAGAACCTGCAAGACACTATGGGAGCACCTCTATGCAGGACACTGTGGGAGCACCCTTTACACGGGACACTGGGAACGCAGGAGACAATGGAAACTTGCTCTCCACAGGAGACAGTGGGAACTTGCTCTATACAGGAGACAGTGGGAACTTGCTCTCCACAGAAGACAGTGGGAACTTGCCCTCCACAGGAGACGGTGGGAACTTGCTCTCCACAGCAGACAATGGGAACTTGCTCTCCACAGGAGACAGTGGGAACTTGCTCTCCACAGGAGACGGTGGGAACTTGCTCTCCACAGGAGACATGGGGGACTTGCTCTCCACAGGAGATCGTGGGAACTTGGTCTCCACAGGAGACAGTGGCAACTTGCTCTCCACAGGAGACAGTGGGAACTTGCTCTCCACAGGAGACAGTGGGAACTCCCTCACCGGAGTTTGTGGGAACTTGCTCTCCACAGGAGACAGTGGCAACTTGCTCTCGACAGGAGACAGTGGGAACTCCCTCACCGGAGTTTGTGGGAACTTGCTCTCCACAGGAGACAGTGGCAACTTGCTCTCCACAGGAGACAGTGGGAATTTGCTCTCCACAGGAAACCGTGGGAACTCCCTCACCGGAGTTTGTGGGAACTTGCTCTCCAAAGGAGATCATGGGAACTTGCTCTCCACAGGTGATCGTGGGAACTTGCTCTCAACAGGAGACTGTGGGAACTTGCTCTCAACAGGAGACTGTGGGAACTTGCTCTCCACAGGAGACAGACGGAACTTGCTCTCCACAGGAGACAGTGAGATCTTGCACTCCACAGGAGACAGTGGGAACTTGCTTTCCACAGGAGACTGGGATCTCCCTCACCGGAGTTTGTTGAAAATTGCTCTAAACAGGAGATCGTGGGAACTTGCTCTCCACAGGAGACAGTGGGAACTTGCTCTCCACAGGAAACAGTGGGAGCTTGGTCTCCAAAGGAGACCGTGGGAACAACCTCTAGGAGAACGTGAGAACTCCCTCACCGGAGTTTGTGGGAACTTGCTCTCCACAGGAGACAGTGGGAACTTGCTCTCCACAGGAGACAGTGGGAACTTGCTCTCCACATGAGACAGACGGAACTTGCTCTCCACAGGAAACTGGGAACTTGGTCTCCACAGGAGACCGTGGGAACAACCTCTCTAGGAGACCCTGGGAACTCCCTCACCGGAGTTTGTGGGAACTTGATCTCCAAAGGAGATCGTGGGAACTTGCTCTCCACAGGAGACAGTCGGAACTTGTTCTCCACAGGAGACAGTCGGAACTTGCTCTCCACAGGAGACGGTGGGAACTTGCTCTCCATAGAAGACAGTGGGAACTTGGTCTCCACAGGAGACCATGGGAACTTGATCTCCACAGGAGATCGTGGGAACTTGCTCTTCACAGGAGACAGTGGGAACTTGCTCTCTACAGGAGACAGACGGAACTTGCTCTCCACAGGACACAATGGGAACTTGCTCTCCACAGGAGACAGTGAGAACTTGCTCTCCACAGGAGCGAGTGGGAACTCCCTCACCGGAGTTTGTAGGAAATTGCTCTCCACAGGAGACAGTGGGAACTTGATCTCCACAGGAGATCGTGGGAACTTGATCTCCACAGGAGATCGTGGGAACTTACTCTCCACAGGAGACAGTGGGAACTTGCTCTCCACAGGAGACAGTGGGAACTTGGTATCCACAGGAGACTGGGAACTCCCTCATCGGAGTTTGTGGGAACTTGCTCTCCAAAGGAGATCGTGAGAACTTGCTCTCCACAGGAGACAGTCGGAACTTGGTCTCCACAGGAGACTGGGAACTCCCTCATCGGAGTTTGTGGGTACTTGCTCTCCACAGGAGAGAGTGGGAACTTGATCTCCACAGGAGATCGTGGGAACTTGATCTCCACAGGAGATCGTGAGAACTTGCTCTCCAAAGGGAGACAGTGGGAACTTGATCTCCACAGGAGATCGTGGGAACTTGTTCTCCACAGGAGACAGTGGGAACTCCCTCACCGGAGATCATGGGAACTTGCTCTCCACAGGAGACCGTGGGTACAACCTCTGCAGGAGACCATGGGTAGTCTGCAGTGCCAAACCAGGTTTATTCTACTCACAACCTCGGGGAGGCTCACTTTGCTCACAATGTGAGCTCTTTATCCTTGTCATCCCCTCTCACACCCTGGGGGTTTGATGCTTTCCCGCCAATTCCTCCTCCTCCATGGGGGAGTTGGTGTTCCTCACCATTACCTTCTTCTCTATTCCCGGGAAGTTGGTATCCTGCCCCATCCTCATCGCCAGCTTCCAGTTTATGGTTGTTGGTTTCCTTCCTTCCTCTTTTACTTGCCACTCCTTGTGGGTGGTCTCCAGCATATCACCCTTGGGTGAGCAATTCACTTTGGTAACATAGCTACCATTGGGAATTCCAGAGTACTCCTTCGGGCACCGTGGTTTGGGGTTCCGCGGACGAAAGGTTTACCTTTTGGACGATTAGCCCCGGTCCGATCCCGTAGTCGCAGACCTCAACGCGGTGGATCGGTGAACATGAAATATAATACATAGTCAATTCTTAAAGAATTTAGGAAAGTTTCATTTCCCAATTCCTTAAGAATTAGGACGGTATTATTTCATGGCCAACGTGCGACTATAATATATATATATATATATATATATATATATATATATATATATATATATATATATATATATATATATATATATATATATATATATATATATATATATATATATATATATATATATATATATATATATATACAGGAATGTTCATGATTTCCTGAGTCCAGAATTTACAGTTTTAATTGTGTATGAAATATCTTGCTATGCCTTTATATGCTAAGGATATGATTTAAGGTCTGTAAAACATATATGTTCAGAAAAGATATGGTTCAAATTTGCTTTATAGGTCGACAAAATTTCTTCAAACCAAAATTTGGCTCAGGTCTTGACTTTTTTTCAGATTATGCTACAACTTTGGCTCAAGGGTCAAGAAATTCAACCAAGGTAGAATCAAGCTGGCAATTTGGTGACGGGTTTGTAGTGAATTTATGGGATGCATAATGTATGAAGAAACGTCGGTACAAGAGAAAGTTGGCAGTTATACAGTAAAATGTAAGTTCAATGATTCTTTATATGTTCATATTTTTATTTAAAATTTAAATTCTGTTTAAATATTATACCAAACTTTAAGAGTGGTGGTGACCTTCAGGGTTTGGGGGGACCCTGAACAAGAGGGCCCCTCACAAGTTAGGAAATTTATGAGACATTTTCACTTAACTATCTATATATATATATATATATATATATATATATATATATATATATATATATATATATATATATATATATATATATATATATATATATATATATATATATATATATATATATATATATATATGTGTGTGTGTGTGTGTGTGTGTAATAGTAAAGATGTAATAAAACAAGCATATAATTAATGTTATTACCAGTACACTTTAAATAATCATTAATAATAATTGCTATTCAGTCAATTTGACCAAGGAGAGCTGACAAAACCATAAGCGGCTTGTTTCCAGTAGTCCTTATGCAACCATTACCTTGGAACACGATCTGTAAATCAATTAACATTATGTTCCTAATTACTGTTGGGTAGACAGGCAAATGGCATAAAGAATCTTGCCATACTTTCACCCTGCCCGGGAATCGAACCAGGGTTCATTTGCTTGCTAGGTAAGCAGGCTGACCTTTGCACCACAGGTCAGATGCCATGACTAACAAAAAGGCTGTCTTTCAAATGTTATGCCAGATGTATTTCATGATACAAGGGTAAAAAAATTTTAAATCAAAATTACTGAAAAATGTTGGTACTGTACTACAGTATAATTATTAAAAGTAAATTCTCAAGTAACATCTACAGTACAATACATTATTTAAATATACCTTTTCGAACTTTCTTGAAGTCAAAGTCAATGGCCATATCACTAATCTAAATATGCCAATTTTATGTTCTATAGAAATTAATGTTAATCCTTTTAGTGTATCTTGTGACATAGAGCATGGATAGTCTTTCTCATGTTCAGCTTTGAAAATGATGACATCAGATGCAACAGTTACACGTGGAGTGAGAATAATGCCAAGTACTACACATTAATTTGAGTAAATATCTTGAATGTTACTTGTGAATAAATTGAAGAGTTGACAAAGCGGTGCATTTTTCACGGGGTTTATATAAGATAAAAGAAACTTTTGATATCAGCATTCGATAGAATCAGTCTCCTCCCTCGGGATTTTAGACTCCCTTTTGTATCCACTTTCCACGGCCATTGTCACTCCTTTTGCTAAAAGGTTTAACATATATGAATCTATGCTTGTCCTTAAACTGCCCCAGTTGTTTAAATCTGTCATTTAGGTGATCAGTTGTGTCATCTACCATAAAATTAATGAATACGATGTAAAATTTGCCTTTTGGGTCAAGTATGGAGTCATTTGACACTTCATCCAAAGAAAACAAAAACAGAACTTTCTCTCTTATTGGTCCAATTTGAGAGAAAGCTTACTCTCTTATAAGTATCTGGGACATAAAAAGTGACGGATGAGCTACACCCATGGTATACTTAGACGGTTTCTCAAAAATGTATGTGTAAAATACATGTAAATGAATATGTAAGACGCATCTGACTGGGTGGCATAATGTGGTATGAATATTATATAGGAGAATGCGTTACTCCATGCTTCAACGCTAGTTAGGGAACGAACACAGCACATTTGTGAATATATAACATCATCATTACTATGTCTAGCCCATCCGGAAATGTTAGCAAATACTTTTACAGAGTGTAGGGAAAAGCTAAAATAGAATGAGGAAAGAAGAGAACGCCCGCATAATATAACTTTGCGGGAGTCACTTACTGTCATTCTTGCTCCTATATATTGTCATTCGTAGTATTACTGTAAGGTTTAATTAACATTTACTTCGGCAAGCTGTACTCAGGTGTACATTGATGCGAACTATCTTTTAGTAATGAAGTGGTGATTGTCGTTAGTCGACACTGCTCTGGATTGTTTCGTGGAAAAATACTATGTGGCAACTAGCCGTAACTCCAGGAGAGATGTGGAGATCGAGTTTAGTCGAGTGTCGGGCGTCAAGACGGCAGGGAGCACTGTTATACTGGTGGTGCGCGCTTTGCTGTGAGACCAGTGCTCTATATTGCTAAGACTTATCGCGGGCATTGCTAGTAATAAAAATTTCAGTGGACTTTTATAGTGTTAAGAAATTTGCTTTTCATTCACTCGGTAGTTCATTTTACCGTTAGATAACGCCTACCACAAAAGTAAGTGATTACATGATACTAATCCGGTGTGTATATATATATATACTAACAAAGAGTGACAAGTGATAATCAGAAGGCCTATTCAGATCAATCTTAATCGAGAGTGAAGGAATCATGAGTGTATTACTGGCAATAAAACGTAGTGGAGCAAGTGGGGTTGAGGCAGCACTACCAACGCCACTACTGATGTGCGCCAGGAAGTGAGGAATTGAGACAATGATGGGGACACCTCCTACGCCGCCACTGACACCCTGATATCACTTTAAGGAGCCATGACAACACTTAGAGACCGCTAGTGGTACACCTATAAC
Organism: Homarus americanus; assembly: GCF_018991925.1. Lineage (NCBI taxonomy): Eukaryota > Metazoa > Arthropoda > Malacostraca > Decapoda > Nephropidae > Homarus > Homarus americanus. Next base: position 944,895 of record NW_024756914.1, read on the forward strand.
GCTAAGGAAATCTGGCAACACACAAAGACCGCCAGTGGCGCCGTGGTAACGCTGAGGATCGTTAGCGACACCATAACTATTTTAAGATTTATAAGTGAATGGTGCTGACACCACTTAAAAACAAATAAGACTATTCTTTTAAGGTCTCACACTAACTAGACCCTGGTGATATACTGAAGAATTTAAACAAACTATCACTCAGAGAAGACATCGACCAGATACGTTAAAGAAGCCCAGTTTACAACACTCGAGCATCAAAATGATTCTCAGTAGAGATCTTCAGGAGATCCTGGAAGGTAAGATAAATCTGATCTGTCTTGGTTGGTGGTAATGATCGTTACTCCCGATAGGTCGCGAGAGTGGACAGGTTAAGTGTCGTTTGTATCACAATGCAGCTCGGCAATATTACTAGAGCAAAAAACTGCATACTCGTCATTTATATTCCCCACATCAATCTCTAGAGCCGCTGTGTTTTGGAGGTTAAAGAGGTCAACGCTTCAGGTCACAAATAAAGGCAGCACCTGGCATGAGTTGCTCGATTAATTGTAGATTAATCGTATCGAGTAATTTTTTTCCTCTTCAAAATGTTGTCAACTTGGAAGAACTGAAGTTGATGACAAAGAACTTGACATAGCTTTCGTTAAATAAACACATTATTGGAAATTGAAACATGACAGATGCTGTACGTAACGTAACAAATGAACTAGGCTTCTTGTTTTGCAATAAACTTCCAAAAATTTTGATTCTACACAAGACATCGTTTTGAGGAACATGTTATTTGGTACATTGGTTATAATACATAGGAAGAGTGAGATGTCTTCTTTGGGTGATGAAAATAGACTTCACCTGATCGATGTGTACCGAGTTTGTTTACTTCTTGTTATGGATGAAGGTGATTCTCCGCGTGTTTTCATTAATGGTAAGATTGTTTTAAGAGATCAAATATATACCCCCCCTACTTTTCTCTTTCCCGCAAATCCTCCCTTCTCCACTCTCCTTCCCTACCCTCCTTCCTTCCCCCGTACCCTCCTTCCTTCCCCCGTACCCTCCTTCCTTCCCCCCCTCCTTCCTTCCCCCTTCCTTCCCCCTACCCTCCTTCCCCCTACCTCCTTCCCCCCCTACCTCCTTCCCCCCTACCCTCCTTCCCCCTACCCTCCTTCCCCCCCATATTTGTTCCCCTTTCTCTCCTCACACTAAGTGGCGCTTCAATCAAGATGGCTTCCCACGAACCGCCATGAAGATAAATTTGTGAAACGTCAACAGTAAATGTCTAGTTAAAGAGTCATGGTGGTGTCTATAAAATCCTTTGATATGTGTGTTTACAGAATACCTTAAGTTACACCTCCAAGTGTCGGTACATACTTTTATCATTTCCTGCATATGTTGGCTTCTTTCATCTTGTACTGTGGTCCGGGCTTGATTAGTATTTATCGATGTTTTGCAAACGATTCTTCTCCAAGGGACTGTCAACACAAACAACAAGGAACTTTGTGAACAATGTATTGTTATCTAAACAGTCTTTAAAGAATTTCGCTAAAATAATCTGATTATTAATGACATAATCGGTATAGACTTAAAGTTGTCCATGTTAAACCTGACATAAGTATCACTATCATAGATTCCCGTATACAGTACTGTACTCTTAACACCAGTCTAACAAGGTTAGACATTTTCATCTTAGGTGTGTTAATTAAGTTATATTTTTAATCAAGCCTAAGCTTAACCTAAACGATTTAACTTAACCTTATTAAACCGAACCAAACTTCCTAATTCAACATTGTCCTTCGTGTATCCACGGAGCTCTCACTACTCTGCCTCGTCTCTATTCATACTGACTCGCCTCAACTTCATGTCAGTGACTCAAGTTTATTTCAGTAACCCTCCACTTGTGAATTTAGAAACTGACCGCATTGCTTAACTGCTGCCTGACATATTTTAAATCTCTTACAGAGCAGACGAAGCAGATACCGTGAAAAATATTTAGCAGAATTACTGGCGTTGGATTTTAAATCTGTTTTCCAGATTATAGGCTGCTTAATCTCAGCATTAGAATGTCTTAGCTATTCTTAGTTAAATATAAATTTATGGCGTGGATGAGGCTGTGTCCGGGATCCTGTTACGAAGGTTTCTGGCGTCCCGAAGGTTGACAAGTTTTAAAGATTGGCTGTTGGGGTTAATGTCATGGATGACCCATCCCATGTCTACTGTTTCTACAATGCAGAAAAAAAAAACATTCAAATCTCACCCGCAGCGGGACCGAGTGAAAAATCGTCACCTGTATTACAGAAGGGATAGCTTTTCAGAGTTATTGGGCCTCCATAGTACGTGTAGCATATAATTTTGACTATTTCGGGGTGGGTGCTTCCATCTCCGCGGTACATGACCGTTTTCACGACTAATACCGAATATGAGGGACTCAGACCTGGACTGTACAGTCACTCCTGAGGCTGTAGTAGATGACGCAAGGTTGTATTATCTGAAACCTGGGAGTCAGCAAGTCTGGAAACACAAGCCCGTCGCCGCGCCTCCCTGACCTGTCTCATCCAAAGCCAAGATTCTCAGGTTCGTGATTATACTAAACATTTCCTCTAACTGAAAACAATAATATATATATATATATATATATATATATATTTATTTATTTATTTATTTATTTATTTATTTGATCCGCATTGTAGTTTCTACTCTAACTTTGGTACATTTATTTGTGTCGTTGCTGGGGTTGGATTCACGGAGGTTAAGATAAAGTACAAAATAGCATCAACTACACCGATTACGTTAACGAAAAACGTTCATTCAGCACTACTCGGGAGGTAAGGGGGAACTTATATACCGATATATAAAATGTACAGTATATAGAGATTTTGTATTCATAAAAGCGTAACTTTGTTTTGTAACCGTATTTTACGTTTTCCACGAGAATCCATCGAGACCCAGAAATATGCCAAGCAAAGAGGCTTTTACTATACTGTACACCAACACTCCAGTACCATCACGGACGTCTTGGCCGAGACGTTTCATCGCCTAACCATCCAGAATGTAATCTCGGCTGGTGGTGATATGTCAGTTTACCTTAAATTGGCCATATGGTTCACAGTGCCGGGTTGTGAAGAACTCTGTGGGAACTTTCAAATTAAGTGAAATGGGGAATCATATTTGCTAGGAACACCGAAGGCGAGTCAAAGTACCTACAGTACTGCACTTTAACAGGTGAGCTCTTCACCAGGAATGGGCACAACATATATTGGTTGCAGTTTAAGGACAAGGGTTTTACCTAACCAGACCAAACTCAACAGGTTAGACCTCAGAAAAAAGTTATTGGGTAAATATCAAAAGTTCTTGTAATAATGAAAATTTTTGACACGTTCTCCGTCTTGAATTTACCGGGGAAAAAACAGTTACACAACTTCAACCCTGCGAGTGAACCCTTTACGAACTCCACTGTATAATTAGCTCAACCTTCCCCTGCTACGCTACTGAGAGCTGTCACTCGGCTATCGAAACTGGGCCAAATCTAGCCAGGAAGCCGCGCGCGCTGGTGGGCCTTCATTTCTGCCTCGGAAGTTGGTTACCTCGTTAGGTTAAGTTAGGATAGACTAGGTTAAGTACATTGGGTTAAGTGTGTTGGTTCAAGTAAGGTCAAATACGGTTTGTTAAAGGTTAGGTAGCGTAGGGTTGATTAATTAGTTTTAGTTAGGGAGAGTGACATAGGTTCAGAGGATTAGGTTAAACATGTTGGGTTAGGTTTAGTAGGCTTGTTACGAGACGTTCAGTGTTGTTTATAACAATAATATTCAAGGTTGAAGGTCGTGGGCCTTCTGTGTGCCCTTATTACTGTCTTAATTATAAATAATGCTCTCAGTCAGTGGTGCGGAACAGTGACCCAGGAAATAATATAATTGGACCCTCAGCATTATTTTCTCCTGTACTAATTTTAAAGGACTTCATTTAGGTTTGAGTTTACTGTATCCCGCAATGTTAGAAGACTCATGGACGATAATAATTACCTGGAATATTAGAATAATTACCTATAATAAAAGGAACTTTGTTCATATCCTTTCTTTGGTATGATATTTATTACAGGTTTATCTTCCTGCGGTTCATTAATTCACAGGTCTTACGTCACTTAACCTTTGGACCACTGAACCGTCTGAATATAGAACCATAATCGATGTTATAGGAAAAAATTCCTTTTATCCCAGGGTTCGTCAAGACGACAACTTGAGTGTGAGGTTTCTGATTCATATGATTGTTAAAATGTAATGTACGTTTCCCTTATTTTTATTTTGTTTGCGTCATCGTCAAGTCTGTTAGTCATTTCCTTTGTCTCTGACGTCTTTACGATGCGCTATATGTATTCAGGCCTTTGTGACGCTTAAAGACGAGCATTGTGGTGCTTACTCGTCTTTTTGCGTAATTAAGGTTGAGTTCTAAGTGGAAGCGTGAGTAACTGTTGGACGGGCTCGCCTCCAACCCCGCCATGTACAGTACCCATCAGTTGTTCCTATATTTTGTATTTACACAAGAAGTGGACTAAATTTTAAACGTGAAAATTTCGAAACTGTATTGACACTGCATCAGCTCAATTCCCGCTTTTCCAGAACAAATTGGTAGGCCTTTAAATAGTGGTAAGTTTAAGGTAGCCAGTGAACGATTCTTGGCTCACTTTTGTCTTATCTACTTGTTAACCAATCAAGATGACAGAAAATCAATCGCGACAAAGTTTAAAGGTCGAGGGTCCACGGGATGAGTGAGAGTACGACAGTATAGAGGTAACATGACCGTCAGGTTGGGAAGTAAATCTTGTGGTCGTGCTGGAGGAGACATGAATATAGAGTAGTTATTGTACATTACCCCGCACATAAAACTGAAATGCTAAGTAAAATCCGTTTGGGGCGTTGATTCTAATGTCATCACGATAGGAGAGGAAATGTGTAAAAACGCTTGTAGGAGATTTCATAATGAAATAATATTATAATGCTTAAATTGTGTGGCCATTTTGGTCTCATGAAGTAATTCGTGTAGCGACTGTTATCAGGATAGGATGAAGTACAGTACTGTGCCATACTCGGGGAGGCAAAGTACAGGATGTCTATTGTGTGTTTCCTCGGCTGGGGGTGTAATGGGAGTTGTGATTTTAACTTGTTTACATAGATAATACTTGGCACTGACGTGTTTTTTTATGTTGCATAGTTCATAATGCGTAGCTGCGTTCCCTAACTATACACCAGTAGAAGTCTTATATTAAAAGTAACGACCCTGTTGTGTGAGGAATTGGGATAAAAAGTTGAGCAGAGTTTTTAAACCAATTAAGCATATACAAAAGTGGAGGCAGCGAGGAAGGAGCAGTCAGACCTCGTACACAGTTTAACGTCGGGAATTAAACGTCTTTGGATGGAATTTCATCTGGGCTTTGACCTTGAGACTAGCAATACAATAGTGAAACGGGTATTAACTGGCAGATACAAAGGAGTACCCAAGGCTTGACGTCTGGATTAAGTCTTTAGATTTTAGTCACTGACGAACGCGAGGCTAAAGTAAGGCAGCTAGATTTTTGCATTCCTGATAGTAAAAAAAGATAGCTACTTATTTTGCTGAACAGATGAATTTTTATTGATAAGCAAATTCAAATCGTAGTTGCTGGTTGGTTACAGGGACATGGAATTGCTCAAAAGAACATTAAACCCAACTGTTACGTCTTAGGCACTGGGCAGTATTGCGTGGGAATAGTGTTGCCTCACTATGTTAGGATTCACCCCTGATGGTGTTGGTGATGTTGTGGCTGTGAATTGCTCTTAACTCACCACCAGGCAGTGGGATCGTTAACGGGTTCCCTACCCGCATAACTCCCGAGTATAGTCAAGTTTATTTCATTTGATGGTTGTGTTATGGCGATACGGGTGTGTGGAGGGCTGTATGGATACCCTTCTTGACCGGGGACATGTAACTAGCCATCTCACTGTTGTTCACATATTCGTCTATTTGCTTAAATCAATCTCACATTCACGGCGAGATGCCATAAGTAAAACCTTAAAAAATACGTTCACAGGACCCAGATACAACGCACCTCAGTAAGCAAGTTATATCCTACAGGTGTACCCTACTCGGTGGTTCTTACACACACACAGTCCCACAGTCGCTAATACTTCTAGGTCATCGTTCACAAAATCATGGGAACACCGTATGCATGAATCACCTTAGCGAGATCTGGTATGTCCGCACTTACGTCACAGGCAGGCATGTGTGGTGTGTACAAGTGTTCGCGAAGATCATGCAGGTGCGTGGTGCTGCATGTGTAGTCAACAAGTGTTCCACTAGATGTAAATTGTGAGTCAGTACCGTTGAAACTTGTTGTGGTTGTACTGTTGTGTTTCATTTTGCTGCGGTTTTGGTGTTTTCCCATTAACTCCTAACTCCAGTAATATCGTAATGCTTTCCCCAATGTTTCCTAATTCGAGTATCATCTTAGCACTTTTCCCACTGTATCTCTAGTTTATCCTAGTTCCTTCTCCAGTTCGTATCAAGTATTAACCAAACACTTAATGCGTCTTAAGGACATGGAATAAGTTATTATACATCATTAAGTTTGTCGTGTACATTGGGTTCGTCAGTAAAGATCGTAGAACTGTAAATTTTGATTTTAATTTGTTAACAAGAGTAAAACGAAGATGATGTATCCACCCAGCTATTGATCATTACATAACAATGGACCTTAACTCATTCAGGCGGAACCACCTTGGCAGATGCACGTCGTCCGTCAGTGTCTATACCATCCGTGCTGAGTCGTGAAATCTCTTTGAAAACTGACAAAAGACGAGTTAATTTTGATGAACTTTTTAATACAGACAACTGATGGGATCTCCCTCACACACTTTAGTAGACGATCTCCACTAAAAGATATGTAGGGTTTGTCCAGTATCCACTTTGATTTTAAGAACTGGAGAAGTGTAAGTTATTAAGTTTTGTGCACTAAGGTGTTGTTTGATATGTGTAAATATAGCACCACTGTGGAGGTCACTTCAGGACAAACAATGGTTGGGTAGAAACCACAGCCACAACCTTGGGCAGCTTAGTGTAATGTCACCTCGCTACACATCTTGTACGTTTTTATTTACTCGTCTGCTTCTTTTTATTCTACTCTTCTCACTCCCTTGGTGCTTCGCACCGTCTTTGTTGACATTTTTTCTTGTGTTCCCTTCACACTGTTGATCCGTGAGGATTTCATGTTTTTGACTATGGTGATGTAGTTTTTGGGCTTTTAAAGTTTAAATAACATGTCTTAGCTCTGAGATGAACCACAAATTTTACCTTTCATTGTGAGTAAAATTGATAAATAACATTAGAATACCACTTTAAAGGAGAAAACAAACGATACTGTATTGTTTTGTTCAGCAGCAGTCAAGTCACCCACGTGTTGTTAGATGTAAGATGACCAGTTTTAATGTTGCTTCGTGGTATTACCTGATTTTGTTTTAAGGCTGAATAATATTTAGGATTATCCGGAATATAACAGTAATATTAGAAGAAAAAAAATCTTACTCGCTTATACTGATATAAACGTTTATCTCCCTGAGGGAAGCAAGATTCTCTAGAACTGGAACTTCACGAAATGCTGGAAATTCCAGTAATCACCAGGACAGATATAAACAACAACCTCTTGTTAATTGGTTCGTGTTGCCCATTAAACTTTAAGTTCGGATATATTTATTTTGCTTAAAGAAGTGATAAGTTGTTTTCTCAAGCTACAGTTTAAGGTTTGTCACCTCTGTTAGTCTTGGTGATACTCCTGAAACAGATTACGTAACCTAGCATCAACAATTGTTAACCAAATTTGGGTTAAATTAATTTTTTTTTTCAATAATTATTCTTTCACTCGAGTTAATGACTTCTTCGTGTAGTGTTTCTCTACACATGTAACATATATTAGTTTCTCACGTGTCTTCTCTGTACTACAACATGACACTTGTCTGCCACAGGGGTGTGTGGTAACCAAATGAAGGACACTTCCACCTCTGACATATTGCATCACAATCTCATCAATTCTTAAAAGTTGTCATACTGTATGTCTTGTGTAGAAGCCATGACCCCACCGCGGCCAAAGGAAACATCATTATACTGCACAAATACTGTACTAACAATAACATATTATCGTACAACTTCACTTATTGATCGAACAAACCCGGACACAATAATCTAATCGGTCTATTATTAAACGTCCGTCCTAGTAAGATCTGAGACTCGCAACTCTCCTCCCCGGCCCTTGTGGAGGTAACAGTTATACGATTATTTCAGAGTTATGAAACCTTGTTTTTTCCCGATGGAGATATGCTTCCAGATTCTTCTTTTTGGTTTTCTTTGTTTATGTATTTATGTGCATGGTGAATCAATGTAATCTAGTATGACGATTTTGCTGAACAAATATAAATACGTTATCTATATAGTGCACAGTTAATTTAGCTATAAATAATATCGACATATATCTAATTATGTTCGCATTTTTACATGTGGATAAGAACAGCGTTAACTAATATAAATACAAACTATGAGAATAATCAGGTGTTATTTCGTAAGGCTCAATCATTTCGTGAAGGGGTCGGAGCCTAGTGGGTGGTAGACATGATCAGTCCTCCGTGGCATGTTGATGAACAAAGACATCATTATTGTCATCGTGAGGGCGAGTAACGTAATTGTTCCTAGGATGAACACACACACAGAGCAGCAGCATGATTATATGAAGACATGCTATGTAATGTTGATACCGGGAAAAATTATAGTTGCCATTTTAGCGTGAATAATGGTACATTCCGAACGGGATAATTTGATCCTACTCAGACTTCAAATTGGGAGACTGACACATAGTTCTTGGTACAATACAGGTCAAATTAAGGTAAAGCCAGTGGTTGGATATACATAGATTTTATTTTACATTTCTTTATCGTCTTGAAAGAATGAAACTCGTAAGGTATGTTTACTTATCTACTTAAATCTCCCTCCTGTTATTCAATTATCTTTACAGATGGTGAATAATGAAGTAAGTGTATAGTGTATCATCAGTTTAATAGTTGTAAGTTTTATTCTCTGAGTTGTGTGGAAGAATAATGAAATCATGCACTCTTGGAGAGCTTGACAATTATTACCGTATTGTTGTTATCAAGGGAGTTTGTGCGCGTCTGTTTATGTATACTTTGGCTTCCAGCGTTTGCTAAGTTGCTAACCTACTATTTACAGCAAGTTTTGGTCAATCTGGAGATAGACTGACTAACATAAACCTACTGGTTGTTGTTTACTCCCATTACAAAAATTTAACATCCGAATCTTTGTCAATACTGTAACTTCTTTTAACCTTTTCACGTTTACATTTCCTAGACTTTTCTCTGAGGAATTGAAGGCTGTACGGTATTAGTTTGTTTTTAGCTGCGTTAAGTCAGCCCAATATGTCTTTCCTGACCTGACTGATGGAAGTACAGGTTATGGTAGCCTGTGAGCAAGTGTTGGTCACCTATGTTTCCCTTGGTTTCTCGTTTCATTTCCTCTAGTCTACGTAGCCATTTTCTTCCGACTTCTTAAAAGAGACAACCAAGCTCGAACAAGATACTCCCATAAGCCTTAACGGGGATTAACAAGTAGCTGTTGCAAACCAATCTCACGGAGGAAAAAACGAAAGGACAAGAACACGATACTCCGAGTCATCTGGAGGAGACGAGACAAAAACCTGAGAAAGTCACTCCAGTAATGTTTGTCTGGCGGGTGACAGCGGCTGTTGTCTCCGTCTCTTCTGAGGGCTAGCCAAGTGCAGTATAATCACGTTTTTGTGTGTGTATGTAATATTGACTTAATATATACAGCACAGTATATTGTCGCGCTAGAGAGAAAGTATGAGTTTCACAATAGGTTGGCGTAAGTGTTAGTGAATCTCCGTGTACCTAAACTTTTTTCCCGTAACTCAAGATTCGAGAACATATACAGCAATATAGGTTGTGATAAGTGTCTGGGATTTGGACGTCATTTTTCTCTCCTTTGTATTATAATTTATGCAACCCAATTAAAGGCGTTCTTATATCACCAGCCTATGGATAATAGATATAATAAGAGTCAGCGAAGTTATATTAGACTCGGTTAAGTTCAATTTAGTAAAGGTTAAGTCGGTCGTGTTGAGGGGATATGATATAGCAGCTTAGTTGAGAGAAATGAACTTATATCTGACAGTGAGTGAATCAGTGATAGTCCAGTTGAGAGCTGCTGGCTTTACGAAAGATTACGTCCAGTACTCTCTCAACAGCCCCCCACCACCTCTCACCCTCACTTATCAACATGTCACTAGCACTTGCTGTGGATTAAGGTCGGCACTGTCTGTCTGGTACTGAGTGCCAAGAGATAGATTGATAAGTAAACTTTATGAATGATTAAGAGCTGACGCTGAGGATTATTTTACGTTGGTGTTGTATGTTTTTGTTAGGTTCTTGAGGAGTCGGGGGTGACACCATATTCTCTCTCTATCTCTCTCTCTTTCAGAGTGAGAAAATGTTAGAATGAGTTTAGGTTCCTACTAGGTTCACCAAAACACCGTTAGTACAGTTGTCTGCTTGTTTACTTTATGACAGTGCCATGACCTAGATGGTGTGATGGATGGCCACATTGTTGTTCTAGAAGGACTTTAAAGGGGGTTTATCTATATGGTGTTTTGGTGATAGTGGTGGTAATGGTAATAGTGGTGATAGTAGTAATGATGGTGGTAATGGTAATAGTGGTGATAGTAGTAGTAGTGGTGGTGAAAGAGAGGGCGCTTAGTAACAATGGTGAGGATAACAGGAAGCCACTGTCAGAGACAGCTTATATCACCACCTCGAACGACAACGTTACATCCACCACCTCCTTCACCTGTGCGACGACCACCGCCACCACGATGACCACTACTATCACCACGACGACCACCGCCACCACGATGACCACTACTATCACCACGACGACCACCGCCACCACGATGACCACTACTATCACCACGACGACTACCACCACCGCCACGACGACCATCATGATATTTAATCACTCCATTAACCCCACCATTACGCTATTAATCACCGCCATTAACCCCAACATTACGCCATTAATTGCCGTCATTAACCTTATATTTACGCCATTAATTACCGCCATTAACCTCATACGCCATTAATTACCCCCATTAACCTCATACACCATTAATTACCTCTATTAACCTCATACTTACACCATTAATTACCTTCATTAACCTAATACTTACACCATTATCTCCATTAACCTCATACACCATTAATTACCTCTATTAACCTCATACTTACACCATTAATTACCTGCATTAACCTAATACTTACACCATTATCTCCATTAACCTCATACACCATTAATTACCTCTATTAACCTCATACTTACACCATTAATTACCTCCATTAACCTAATACTTACACCATTACCATTAACCTCATACACCATTAATTACCTCTATTAACCTCATACTTACACCATTAATTACCTCCATTAACCTAATACTTACACCATTATCTCCATTAACCTCATACACCATTAATTACCTCCATTAACCTAATACTTACACCATTATCTCCATTAACCTCATACACCATTAATTACCTCTATTAACCTCATACACCATTAATTACCTCTATTAACCTCATACTTACACCATTAATTATCTCCATTAACCTAATACTTACACCATTATCTCCATTAACCTCATACACCATTAATTACCTCCATTAACCTCGTACTTACACCATTAATTACCTAAAAATAAGCCCATTATTACACCTTTAATTCAGTCCATTAACCCCACCATTACCCTATTAAACCCTGCCATTGTGTTTGAATTGCGTGACTTAAGCGTTTGTCTGTCGTTGCATTGGCACTAACGAGGCATTATTGCGGCTCTGGTCATGTCCTGAATGATCGACCTTATCTCGTTTGTTTTATTATCTTCCCTCAACTGTTTATCCAGTGTCTGTCTGTCTGTCTGTGTCTGTCATCCATCTGTCATCCATCTGTCTGTTTATCTCTTATCTGTCGCCTTGTCTGTATAAGGGACTAATCTTCAGTTTGCTATTTGTCATCTTGCTGAGTGGGTTTATCTCTCTCTCTCTCTCTCTCTCTCTCTCTCTCTCTCTCTCTCGTATATAAGCAGAAGGTCTTCCTGACAGTGAGGGGAGGCTGGAGGCGGTGAGTCAAGTGGTAATTGTTTGGTATATTAGTGAGGCCAGCGGGCAGGGCGGCTCCCCCCACCACTCTCCCCTTGTTTTACATCCCTCCCTCTCCTTCCTGACCTTGAGTCTTAGTCTCTCTCTCTCTCTCTCTTCCTCCTCTCTCTCTGTTCCGGTTCTCCCTCACATGCTACAGGCCGGGTCATCCTTGTCAACTCACACCTAAATATAGTCATTTGTATACATATAATTATAGCGACGCCGTCAACACATTTATTTGTTTATCTCATCTTGCGTTTGTGGATTTTTTTCGGATTCATTGTGTTTAATTTTTTGTTTTTTGGGGGGGGGGGTAATTTAATTCATAGGATCAATTGTATCTGTGATTATTTTGAAATCGAGACTTTCGGTGGATTAATTGTTTTAATTCGTGAATGTGTATTATTTAATGTATGTAACCCGTGTTTATTATTATTTATATACATAATTCGTGGATTTAGGGTGGTGGTGGTGCTGGTAGAAATGGTGGAGGTGATGATGGTGGTAGTGGTGGAGATGGTGGTAGTAAGGGTGGTGGTTCTCTTACACGTCCACAAAAAGGTATAACCACCATCTTAGTTTACCCATTAACTCGGTGTTGACGGTCGGGTGTCATAATGTTTTGTGTTGGGATGTAAGGGATGCCATGACGGGGGCAAGCAGGGTCTGGGACTCTTGTGTTTCTTACCAGGAACATTAGTCGTGAATAAAGATGTGAGAACACGCTTAACTTGTCTCAAGATAAAACACCAAGATAATACTAATGTAAATAATGATAATAGAAATGGAAATAATAATAATGATAATAATAATTCAGTAAAATCGTCTTACAAGTTTACAATTCGTTTGGGATGTGTATAGACAATGTACTAGGTGTACAGTTCAGTTTGTATATAGACAGTGCAGGTATATATTATATACTGTATAGATCGTGCAGGTATACAATTTTCAAGATACGTGGATAGTGCAGGTATATACAAAAGTAAACATTTAGGCAATTCGAGCCTATAACGTGTATCTTGTGCTGTTGATTGGATCTACTCAATGTTTACCACTGTGTGAGCTTGTATGACGCGGTTTACTAACAAACTCTCTCTCTCTCTCTCTCTCTCTCTCTCTCTCTCTCTCTCTCTCTAACATTTTCTTGCCCCAGAAAGGAACTATAGTCGTACTTAAAGGTTAAAATTATCATATTCCGGGAGGTTGACTCCGGCCATTATGTAAGTCAAGGAGACGAGTCTTTGTATTCTCGTGGTTAATTAACTTAGTACAGGCAGACGAGATGGTTAGGTGGCGTACAGTGACCATAAGTAGTGGTGAGGGTCGTAGTAGTGGTGGCAGTGGTGATACTTGTGGTGTTGGTTATGGTGGGTGGTGTTGGTTTCGATGGATGGTGGCAGTGGTGGTAACACTCGTGGAATTGGTTACAGTGGATGGTAATAGTGGTGTTGATAGCTGTGGTAGCTGGTGATGTAGATGATAGTTGTAGTTTTGTGTTCAGTCGACGGTGACACATCCGGCCAGAAGGTCCAGTAACTCCGGATGTTTCGCTCTCTCTCTCTCTCTCTCTCTCTCTCTCTCTCTCTCTCTGTATATATATAATTTATCTACAGTATATGTCCCTCTATTTTTTCTTTAGAACGGTAACTTGTATTTTGTTTTCTAGTCTAAAGGATTCGACAGAGAGAAACATGAAATATTATAATGTTGGAACAAATAAATGTGGATGGAAAGATGTTAAGATTAATTAATATTATCAAGAAGTAGCAGTGAAGATAAAAACAGAACACAGTGGATAGACATAATGAGAGCAGTGAGATAAGAATGTGTATTGTCCTCAGGTTTATTCATATCACGAGAGGATGTGGTGCAAGCGAGAGGTTAAAGAGACTTGATGCAATGTATAATGGCAGGCGCCGAGGTGTGAAGATACTGGGGTGAGACGACTGTTTGGTGTTTTGGGGGGGATATATTTTGAGAAGAAATGAGTTAAACAAATAAACGGGGAAAACCGAGTGCTAGGGAGAGGGAGGTAACGTTGAAAGTTTCTAGATGGAATTTGGGAGGATTTCAGCTGTGGATGGATGGTTGGAAAGTTTATTCATACAACACGAGACAGACGTGAGTGGATGACCTTGATCGCCAACGTCAAAGACACGGCACATTGAAGTTGATGTGATGATGGTGGTAACAATCTATCTGTTTTTGTCAGTTTGTATCAACAGCTAAAATCTCTCGGCGCATAATCAGGTCCAAATTGTTACAACTTGTTCGTTAACTCGGGAACAGGAAGAGCTACGGTGTGCAGACTTGGATATACAATCACCAGGGTAACCCCCCACACACACACACTCTTAAAGCTACTTTACTTTGTTTTTACGGTCAAAAGGTCAAGATCGTGGCTTTGAAATACTGTACGGACCATTGATTTTGATTTGGCACCTTCCTCCTCTCTCTCTCTCTCTCTCTCATCGCCAAGGTCACTGCATCCGCCTGTTGTAGAGGAGGAATAACACCGTGTAATTCCTCTTGTTGGCTGGGCGTTATTTTACACTTGTGACGCCACGGCTTAGTGACGTCACGTTTATGAGAGTTTACCATGTTTTGTACAGTAATTTAGCTTTGTTTGTACGACAGCTGTTTGTGTACGATAATTCGTCTTTTTTATTGTGAATAATTAATGTCTTATGTGTATGATAATTTAGCTTTTTGTACGATAAAACAGCTTCTTGTGTTCGATAATACACTTTCTTGTATATAATAATTACGTCATTTACGGTCAAATAAACTATTTCAACACGTCCAAACACTCACAACCATGATGACATGTGTGTCCCGTGATGTTGGTACCGTCAATGTGCTTCATTAAATTTTTCAACTGTAAAACAACTTAACTTTCGCTCCGTGTTATCATAAGCACGAGCCAAGGTTGTTTTCTTCACATTTCTCACCGCTGATAGTGAACACTGCTCGTTGTCCACCACCTACGTCTTACTAACTCAACCACCCACAGCGATATAATATATGGAAGAAGTTTAACGAATTTTTATTTTATTTTTATATAGATTACGGACGACGTAGCGTTTGCAAATTACGTGTAAATGTTAACCCAGCCATGAAGACATTCTTTAGTAAGGCGTAGTGACCTTCATCGTTGTCTTTCTTGCTGCTGCTGTTAGTGGTGGTGTGGGAACCTGACGAGAGATTCCACTCCCTTGTAATGCTGTTTTTAGCGGACGCATATATTAGTATTTTGTGCATTGCATATGTTGCTTTAACTAATACTAAATAAATATCTTGTTTGAGTACAATATTGGTGTAAAGTTTGATGCTGTTGGACCTTATAGTTATATTCTAGTTAAAGTTAACCAGTTATGTGCAGTCGTGCATCTTCACCTTGAGAGCCTTTAAGACTGGACTCAAGCCACGTATTGTACAGTACATTGTTATGAAGACGTCTTGACCCGACCAGGCCGCCTCCCCTCAGATACACTGCTTGACTTCTGCAACTGCCCTCAATAGATCTATTAAGGTTTTTTGACGCGGCTATTCACCCCATGTGGCTTAGAAAGAGATAAAAATATACTGAAATAAATTGCATGAATTTACGTAAAGAGAACGATTTGAATGGTACAGAGTAGTAGTAACAGCCTAGCAGATGTTTTTATTCCTCGTCTTTACTCACTGGTAAAATATAGTTGATGTAAGTTATAAGTTGGGTTTATAATATTTCAGTCAATTCAAGGGAGGACGGTGACTATTTTAAGAATTCTTCCTCGTGCGGGATGTATTTGTACCGTCTCATAACTTCCTACCAGTGTACAACTTGTTCTTCTTCAACCCTTAATTGTGTACAGTACTTTAAATTGGAATAGTATCGCAGCCACAGTAATACGAGGTTAGTGTTTGTTGACTGTATGGGTTGGTTGAGTTAGGTTGGGTTAATATTGGGCTTGGTTAATGTGAGGTTATTAGTTAGATTAGTGTTAATTACTAGTACAATACTGTTATTTTTTGTTTCATGCCTCCACTTTCGAAGTTCTGGTCAAGGGGAAAAAAAACTCGCCTCGACCTGTTTGTGGGAACTTGCTCGCTATCCATCGTAAGCCACTTGAGGGTGTGCAGCCAAAGCAAGGTTGTCATGGTAAGCGAGTGGCTGTTGGGGTGCAGCAGCTGGGTGGAGGGAGGCAGAGGCAAGAGACACAGTGAAAGACTCTGCTGGGCTTGAAGATGTTGCCCGACCCTCATTAAACAGTTGACGCCATTGCGGCAATCATGGACGGTTGGCCAGTAGGGAAAATTTTGGTCCGTTTTATATTTGAAAGTATTTTTACTTCATGTATTTTAATTTATTTTGATGTAGATTTTTCCAAGGCGTCCAATTTCATGAAACGTAATTTGTAACAGGATACATTTAACCATTTAGAATTATTAGGTTCCCAACTGCGTGCGCTTTTGTCGTGACGTCATTGCCTCTTCCACCAATCAGGATCAACTTTCAGAACGAAGACGAGAGTGGTATGTCAGAGTTGGTTCTTGTGGTGATGTATAGTGAAATGTGTGCCAGCGGCTATTGAAATGATGGCACCTTCCAGATTACTGCCTCAATGATGCTGTCTTGTGTTGTACTACCGTGTTGTACTCCATTGCTGCTCCACCCATCTGTTGCGGGAGTTATATTTACATTATTTTAGCCGAGTTTACCATCACATAACGTCTACTGTAGCTCACTCGGAGGAAGCTATCGTGGACAATAGACACGTGGAGGCAAACTGATCTGTACTGTGAAATTTAAACCCAAACTGAGTAGTATAGTTAATGAAATGGTTTAAAGACTCCTAATTATAAGGTAATTTATTGTTATCAGTATTATTATGACTCACAGAGAGGTAGTGGGTGGGAGAGCTTATGTAAGGTGGTAGGACAGCTGGGGGCGGAGAGAACTACATGTTACACACAGTACATTCACCAGGACACACTGAAGAGCTGCTGTGTGTGTAAGGTTAAGTGGTCAAATATCAAGGTCACAGCTGTAATTAACACCCCCGTTTAGTGTGTATTAGTAAGTCTTCAGCGTAACTCGAGACTGCCCACACGTGGCACTTCCTGTACAGTCACCATAACAACCTCTCCTTGTATGGTGTAACCCTCAGGTGCAGCTCACGCCCTCGTAAAGCTCCACCCAGCGTGTTGCAGTACTACCATATTATTACTAAGAATATATTAGTATGCTCGCTGGTTCTATAATGACGTCCATAACATTAAAATAGATAACAAAGGCCACCGAGAATTAGTCATCAGCTGCGTGGAAACTCTCTTGAATATATCCTGAAGACGAAGCGAAAACATTATCAATTACTACAATCAGGTCAGGATAGGCGGCCGATAGTTGATTAAATATAGCTAAAAAATCAGACAAGACTTCACAGAGGAAAATAATCCCTGCAGTTCTTCCTCAACAAATCGAGGCAGACTTCCTCTATTATGTATTGTATGATGTTTGTCATTATTGTTTTTTTCCTTCATACTTGACCTTGGTGTGAGAGGACGCTTGGTTATGAGGTCATCGCCACGGCCGTCTGTCTGTCCGTGTGTCTGTCTGTCTGTCCGTCCGTGTGTCTGTATGTCTGGCGCCCTTATTCCGACCTCCACACTGTGCGCTGACCTTAACGCACCGCACTTAGCCTCTGATATTACTACGCTATAGTGTTGTTCTTTGACGTCAAGATAACTGGCTTTGCTTATTTATTTATTTATTTATTTATTTATTTATATTTACTTGTTTATCATCTTGCTTTTTCAAGGGGTTCAGTAACGGACCCAGGAGGCGGGGGAAGTTCACGTGGGCACAAGACTGTTTACTAATGATTGTTTCTCTTATAATTATATACAGTCTGCGTTCGTGTGTTCTATTTTCTCAGAACCAAACGTATTAAGGACAGCAGTTCCATGTGTACTTGAAATGTCGTCAGGTTTAGATAATTAGATATTTTTGTGTATATGACTGCAATGGTTTATCTTGACTTGTTTATTTCACTGCAACAGGTCCTAGGGAATACTTGTTTTAGGTGGTGTGTTATTAAACCATCATCAAAGGAGGAGCGACAACCGCACTGTTTACACTGTGGCCCGTGACGTCATGGGCAGATCATCTGTGTCTCGCTGGGGAATCCATTAACAAGAAATCATTAGTGTGGGGTGCCCGGGCAGTAGTGGTCAGCCCTGTTTTAGACCATGACAAGTAGCGCTTAAAAACTCTATCCAGCGGCCAAGGTCACACACACAGGCAAGACCTTTGAGTGGTATAAGCAGATGTCCATAAACGAATGTATATACTGTACTGTAGTCCATTACGTGGCGCTGTACATATTTATACATTGTCACTAAAAAAATCCCGTTATTTGCTTTCAGAGTACCTTAATGAAACGTATATGAAAAAAAAAATCTCCCTCACGAGGAAAAACTTAGTGGTTGAGTCAGTGAGACGCGGCAGACACTGGGCTAAGGAGGTTGTGTTATGCCTATTGTGAGGCAGTCACTAGTGTTGGTAAACAAACCTGGTTGTAAACTGTTTAATTTAAAATATGCAAAAGTAGAAGTTATTTTTAGTGTATCCGTGTATTTCTTGCTGTTACAATATTATAATAATGTCCTGATCTTCTGATTTGTGTAATAACAATGCCAAGCTTGCAGGCAGGTGGCGCAACCCGGCATACTGTACTGTAAAGTGCGTGGAATGCTTCTATACAAAATGTTCCTTCTTGAGAATTCTGTCTCAGGCTCCCTCTGTGTTATGAGTTAGCTCAGAGTATCATACAAACATTATTTCTCGGTAAAACTGTTTAATAACAATCCTTTTGCACTTTCTACTGCGTCCTTTCTTGGCCCACCCTGGATGCTTCTCGCCCGTGTGAGATGTTTTGTCAGGTCCAGTTTTGATATTGACCAGTTCTTGTTCCCTCTTGTTTAACAGTTTACATACGGTATTTTAACTCTGGCGTCCTTGTACCACTCGTAATAGTAAAATATTTACACTGACTCGGACACAGGAGAGCTGAGTTTAAACATTCTTGTTGGTGTTGCGACTTTTGTAAACACTGACGACGTTGTACAACATTACCACGCATCTCCCTGCTGACGGAGGAGATATTAATGTGTCAAGTCTCGCCACCTAATTATTTGGTAATCTGTCACTTGTAATTGCAGAAGATTTGAATCACATGTTAATTATGTGGCATTTAAATTCTCGTCAGTGTCAAAGTAACACTTGACGTCACAGCGATGAGTCATAGTCCCTGGAGAGACAACACACGCGCTCTCTCTTTCTCTCTCGTTTAGACGAAAGATATGACCATATTAAGCAGTGTCGTGGTTATGAGTTAGAAGTTAAGCCTTATATGCGTGAGTCTTAATTTTGTCATGCTCTTACACGCTCACGTCATGGGGTTGAAATTAGCAACTGGATGACATTTGAGGTTACCACATACTGTACTGGGCTAGTTTGTCCCTATTAACTGGTATAATGGTTTAACGTACAGGTGTGTTGTATACGAGTGTGCCGTGGTAGATAGAAGTATAATGAGGGTCACACAAGCTGTTTCATCATCATACACAGATTTCAGGAGACTTGATAACAATGAAATTGCTAATATAATTTTAATACTGTAAGTAGATTTTTGTTGTTGGTGTACACGTTTATTACGACTCCCCTCGCTCCTTCACGAGAGCTAGCAGACACATGTGTTACTTGTTGGTAGTCTTTATCACAATGGAAATGTGAGGCTTTTAATGGATTTCTCTCTCTCTATCGTCACTAATGTTGTAGTTGCAATTATAACTCTTGTCAACAGTATAGCGAGGATGATGACTGCAACAATAATAGGGCTGAGGGAAGAAAGGAGTTGAGGAATGCGGGGTGAAGTCCTCGGTAATGTGCGTTCCTGAGCGTCCTACAACAAGATGACGGTCATGGAGGATCTTATATATACTGTATATAATCACAGAGCTTCAAGGACTTTATTGTTTTAAGGCCACGGTGTTTGATGGTTGTTTTACCGGCAGAGATGTCGGCTGAATTCGAAAATTTACTTCATAGAAAAAAAATATTTACTTGGGGACGTCTTTCACATTCTGAGCAAATCGATGTCTTAGGATGGCTGCCCAACAGGTATTCCCGACCGCGGCGGCAAACAACACCTGGTGACGCAGTACACTAAGATAGTGACCCGCCCACACACACTGTTGTGGCCTTGGTCCACCTGACTCACCATGTTCAGTGGCTCCTACGTTTAATCTTCTTCCCAACTGGAGGTGTAAGAACGCATTTAAATTCGTTATTTAAGTTACAACACAATAATAAAGATTATCAATGCCTCTCACGTCTCCCGCAGATCTGGATGCGTGAGAATAAATCTTATTGGTTCACATGAGCAAGAGAATGAGGTTAGATTCAATTAACTTTTAACTGGATTTAATTAATAACGTTTACAAATTTTTGTTTGTTATTGTTCCCCCAAAGTTTGGTATATATATATATATATATATATATATATATATATATATATATATATATATATATATATATATATATATATATATATATATATATATATATCAAATCGAATATGATAATGGATAACGAATGACAGTTGTTTCACACCTCGAGTTGCGGTGTGTTGGGTTTTGTGGCTGGTGGTGGTGGCCGCCCCCTCCTACACGTCCTGGGTCCATGCTCACAAAAATCCGTACGATGACCTCGGTAACTGAAGATGTTATAATGCGCGTAGCTGTTTGACTTAGCTCACAAACACGCCTTAAAATACACCTAAATAAAAACGATTCCGCCTTAACTTTAGACTAATTAACTTGATACCAGTTAGGAGACAAAATTGATTATCGAGATTACAGGCAACCTCGTGTTCAAGTTAGGTACGGGTGAGGTAAATGACAATCGATATCACAAGTAGGTCACTGGAGAAATTGAGAATGATATTTTTGCTTTTTGTGTAAGTTAGGCAAGAAACGAGAGGTGAACTTACAAGCGGCCTCTGTTGGAGAAATTGAAAAGGAAATTCTCTTTAGTTTGATTTTTTTTTTCTGGTATAAGTTAAGTAAGAGTGAGGTAAGTGAATATGTTGTACTGCCTCTGTTGGTGTTGGTGAGAGGGCAGCCTAGTGAACCGGGACTAGGTCAGAATTACTTTGTGTCATTGGAAAGATTTATTTGTGCTGGGTCGTGTCAGCTTTCCAGGCTCTTAAGGCAGGGAATGTAACTGTAAAAAAAAGAGCGTTACTTTGTGGGAAAAATAAAAGACGATCTTTGTTATGTCACCAGGCAGATAAACGTGCAAGTTAAGTCTGTTAGCCACGCACATGCACTAAAGACACACACACAGGGGGGAGTATTTGGACTTTCCGCATACGGTTGTGAGTTGTTGAGGTTATAGATGACGTTTAGTTGTGGTGATTGTGGTTGCGTGGGTATGTGAAGGATTGTAGGGAGTTTTGGCGGTTGTGTGGTTGTGCAGATTGGTGTGTTTTTATGTGAGAGGTTGTGTGTTGTGGAATTAGTGTGGTTGTGATATACAAGTTGATGCTACATGTTTCAGAAATATAGAAGGTTGTGTTAGTTGTGTGTGGTGGGGTGTGAGGGTTAGGTGTGGTAGAGTTGTGTGGGGGAGTGTGGTTATGTGCATGGTAGAGTGTTGTGGTTATCAAGTTAGTGTGGTAGAGAATTAGGTGTGGACTGGAAGGAGAAAATCGCCCTCCTTGACACGAGAAGCAGAAGTGGGAGTTGGTCAAGGTGTGTGAGAGAACAACAGCAGTAATGACCCCAAGTATTACCACACTTTCTTAAGGGAAACTCGGCTGTGTGGTCCAGCTTTCAGGAATGACCGTGATGCCGTTTCTGCTGGGCTGTTTTTCCACGAGTTTTGGGAGAATTGGATGTCGCTCCGTTTTGTTCGGCCCCGATTTTCTCAAAGTTTGTCAGAGGTGGATATTGCTTTGTGTGTGTGTGTGTGTGTGTGTGTGTTTTCCTTAATTTCGATAGCTGTGGATGTTGCATCGTCTAATTTTACTTAAATATTTTTTCGTCTGGCTGAAATAGTTGTCGTTTTCCCCCTGAATGTGAATATGTATGTTTGTAAAGTATGCAGTTATACAGTGCATCATAAATATAGACAATGAAGGTTTACGGGCCGTGGAAGTTTTCTGTGTACCGAGACAGTACAGGTAAACAACAATGGTAAACAGTAATGCAACTTGACCAAGGATACCCGACTAAGCTGACAGATGCTTATTTCCCGGAGGGTCCTTTGCTTAGGCATACGCTTAGTCTCTAATCAGTGATAGTATGTCTTCAGGAATACAGGGGCGGATCCAGGAATATCAAAAAGGGGGTCCAAGAAGTTTTGAGTGGGGGAACATGGGGAGCCCAGCCAGCTGGGGGTTTTGAAATCTAACCAATATCATGGGCATTTTGAGGCCATACTGAAGCCATGTGCACTTGATATTAGGAGATATTCTGAGGTCAATAGTATTTACTTTTTACTCGACAAAAGCGCCTAAGTACAATACTGTATAAAAAGAAAAATAATTGGAATTTTCTGATGAAAAGAGGGGTCCGGAGCCCCCAGGACCCCTCCCTGCATCCGCCCTTGGAGTATTAGTGAAAGTTGATATGACAATTCAACAAGCATTACATTGCGCTTGGTCTGTCCGGGGCTGGCGGATCACTACCTCGGTACAGTACTACATTCTGTGGTTTAATGATACAGAAACTCGCTCTCTTGCTGTTGCTTCACTTCAAGAGACAAGTATTATGTTCCGAGTGTTTTCCAGTTGTCATTTTATCGAGTGAGACCTATGTTACCAGCGATGGGTGTGATAATCTTACAGCGGCGTGTTTTATTGTGATTTCGTCCGGTTGGAAATGACCCGGCGGTGGTGTGTTGGGGAGGTAGCGACCCGGGAAGTGTGTGATGAGTCATAGCCAGGGAGGGAGGAAGGGTGTTCTGTGTTGGTGTGTATACGACCGCTACACACCTCTCTCTCTCTCCTTTTTGTTTATCTCCCTCCTGCCCTCCCTCTTTCTATTTCACTCCCTCCTATCACTATTGCCTTCTTTCCTCCCTCCTACGTTCTCTCCCTTCTCGTACGTTGAACTCCCTTTAGGCTGACCTCTATTCCGCCCAACCTCCCCTCTCCCTTATTTTCCTCCTTCTCCCTCTTCTCTTCCTCCTCTTAGCACTCCCTCCTACTCATAAATTACCCCCTTCATCTCCTCCCATCCCACCTACCATCTTCTCAGGTCTTAATTTATTATCTTTAAATCTTCATCTCCAAAATGTTCGCATTGTGTTGTTTACGTTGTCTCATCAACAATGAAAGTTATATTAATTTTCGGTATAATTATGTACATTTCGTTAATTAGAACTTTTAGTGCTAAGTTTCACCACATATTTTTGTACTTCATATCACTTATTATTAACTAATTAACTTTCTACGTATTTTTTTTAGTTTCTATTATTTTTTTTAAGTTTAATGCTTGTGGTTTATCAACACTAAAAATGCACACGATTTTCATTAACGGGTTCCTTGGTTATTTACCAGTGGTGCTGGGAAGTGAGTGTTGGGTTGACTAACTCACTATGTAAGCCAGCTTCAGGGAGGCAGTATGAAGATTTGTGTTTTATAACAGTGTGACAGATGATGATAATGACGCGTGTGTATAAAAGTGTGTAGAGTGGCAGGTTGTCAGGGGGAAGGGAAGTAACTGCGTGGTTGATTGTGGGAACTGTGGTCGGGGTGGATGAGTGTTGACCGGACAAAATCTCTCCAAAACAACATAATCAGGTGGACAAAATCCCAGCAGCTCAGGATAAGCCACACAAACCCTGATTGAAAACTATAGATCACGTTAAGGAGGAATTTGTGGTATAAACTGGAGTGTCCAGGACGTGGCAGCCTTGATCGTGTAGCGAGAACGTTGTAGCCCAGTAATAGTCTGTCCCGGATATCCAAGTCAAGGAAATTTAGCTAAAAACTTTGGGTGTTTTAATTTAGTGAATGTTTACTGGCAAAGTGTGTTCTTATTACTAGTGATCTTTTACGTGTGTTCAGGTGTGTATTTTGCGTTCAGTGTTGACCTGTAAGTGTTGATTAACCAGGTAGTCGAGTTCATTGATCACTCTTTACTCGAGCGTTGAACTTAAACCACTACACACCCCACTCATAAGGTGTGCTCTTCTTAGTTTGGATGAATTACGTTCACTACACCATACGGAAATGTTGTAGCGGATACACGTAATTCTAAATAGATATACAGTATGAAAATAATATGTGTTTATACAGTATATATCCTTTGCCAAATTATTGAGAATAGGTTTATTGTCATATATTATCCTTCATGTGTATATTAGCTTTGTTTTGTGTGAGAATCAGAGGTTGTTTGGCAAGAAAGAAAGAGAGAGAGAGAGAGAGGGGGGGTGTAATAATCATATGACATTACCTACAGGGAACGGTTCAAGGTGGTATCAACTTTCACATGAGAACTTGTGTCCTCACTTACCGGGAGCCACAGGAGGGGTAATTGACCTGTCACCTAGACCCACACCCACTTTAGGCTCCTTAGCAACCATTCCAGTTAACAGTTAATCGGTATCTTGTTGCTGAGGAAACCGTGGCGTCACATTAACAAATTCACTACTGTATTTTCTGCTTAAACTTCGATGTTTTTTTTTAAGTTAATCATCTTATTAATCATTGTAAGGAAAAAAAAAATCGGGCCTGAATTCGCTTATATGACATAACTTCAAGACGAGAACTTGTGACTTATCTGGATCTGGCTGTACCTGGTGAAAACAAGCCTAATGGAGCGTGGTGTTGGCAGCTGCTGGAGTCATACTGGTGTAAATTAACCTTTATAAACAAACACTCGACATAACGCAGTGCACCATTAAAATAAAGCTTTGGTCTGACATAATATAGTGAATATAATGATAAGTGATAACAATATTTACATTTTCGACTACAATACGTGATAGAAAGTGATCATAATGTTAGGATTGTTTGGATTAGAATGTGATTGGATAGTCGGATATGGTAAGATATGTTAGTATTGTTGGAAAAAATGGAAATAAAAACATATCCCTCCCCCCACCTCCCCCACCACCTATCCGGTCCTCCTCGATAAAATAGTAAGATACATCATTAACGACACAGTATGATTAAAAACACGAGACGAGTTAATTGTGTGTAATTATCCATATAATTAAAAATTTGAAATATTTAAAACTCGTGTGTAATTATGGTAATGGTGTGAGAACTTTAACGTATGTCAGTTGTCCCAGTGACGGAGTTCTGTTGATTTTCTTGAACCCATTAGTGATGTTTGAGAACCCATTAATGCCTTGTTAAAGAACCCAATAACGGCTTGTTACAGTGCCCATTAATGGCTTATTAAAGTACCCATTAATGCCTTGTTAGAGAACCCATTAATAAAATAGATGTCTCCACAGTACCAAAATCCGTAACCGCTTCAAACATAAGATACAAAGTTAAAAAAAAAATCCAATGTGGTCCTTAAACACGTTATCATCATATAGGAAGGTAATCAATAATCTGAAGTTTAAATTATTGTAAATGGCTGATGAAAAAAGCCAATGAAGGCAAGAGAGTTGATAAGGCCAGAGGAACACGGTGGTGAAACACTATACTGGTCGAATCTTGTGGGGTTTGCCATCATGCGGGTGGCTGGGGACTGTTTTTTCCTGTGTGATATGTTTTAGATTAATAATGTTACTTTTTATGAGGGAGAGAGATGGACAGGGGAGCGGGAGACACGGGGAGAATAGAGAAGAAGAAAGAGTGTGTGAGAGAATGAAAAGGCTAAAACATGGTAGAGAAAGAGGACGATAGAGCAAGAAAGAAACAACGCAGAATATGACAGAGAGATAGATATATCTGATACAGCATGAAAAATAACACTAATCGTCTTCCTGTGTTATGTTCAGGCGTACACTACTTCCTGAGTGAGGCGCTGCCGGGGGAACCTCTGAGCGGGAAGCTGGAATGTCTACGTAGGGGACTGGTGCTGCAGTTGGAGGCCCTGGCGCTGTCCTACCCCACCCTCAGAATCAGGGCCCGCTCCTCCACCTCCCTCCCCTACCTTGCCATGGACCAGGCCAACGTACAAGGTAAGGACTGCTTATTCTCGTGTTGTAGATACTGTATAATGACATCGTAGAAAACTGTGCGACTGTTATTACCAGTTAGGGAAGGACCTCTGGAAAAAGACTCACTCAGAAGTAAAGAAACAAGTATGTGTGTAGGCTTCCATCTCTTCTAACTATCCGAGTAAAGTCCATGATTGTAGCAAAGGGATAAGTGTGTGTGTGTGTTTCGGAAACTATCTCCACCAACCTCCTTAACGTAGAAAACTATCTGTGTCAAGTCTCCACTTCTTATCAACTGTCCTAGGAATAAAACTATTAATTTCTGCTGCCCATTCTTATAACCCGAGTTCCTTCCCTGGTGTCATTATGTGAGTTCCTTCCCTGGTGTCATTATGTGAGTTCCTTCCCTGGTGTCATTATGTGAGTTCCTTCCCTGGTGTCATTATGGGAGTTCCTTCCCTGGTGTCATTACTGAGTTCCTTCCCTGGTGTCATTATGTGAGTTCCTTCCCTGGTGTCATTATGGGAGTTCCTTCCCTGGTGTCATTACTGAGTTCCTTCCCTGGTGTCATTACTGAGTTCCTTCCCGTGTTACAGGAGGTCACCCACCGAGTGAGAGCCTCAGTAGCGGCAGCAGTGGAGGTTCCAACAGCTACAGTAACAGTTCCAGTGGGGACGGCCTGGTGATGGGGCCAGGCAGGGGCGGCTGTGACACCCTCGACCGACCACAGTTCCTACCTCAGGATGAAGAGTACGAAGACTTCCAGGACAACAGAGTGAGTGTCCTCGTGTTTGTAATTTAATTCTCTGTGTACAAAAATAAAAACCTACTGAACTGATCATTAAAACCCAGGAAACAAAACAAAATGTAATCCATGCAACATCTGTCTTTCCATACATGAATATTAAAATGACTCCTTCTTCTAGTGGTAATTTTTCTGCCATTATCGTTAATTTATTATGATTCCCTCACGTGAGAAGGAAAAAAAAGGAGTAAGTGTTAATTTTGCTGTGGTGGGCGACCCTTGAGGGCAGTATGAGCAGTGAACAGGTGCAAGAAGTGATGAGCAGTAGGATGACAGGCGTGTAAAGTGATCCTTGCTGTGAGTGTCAGGTGATAGTGGTAAGGCACATGAGGTATTGTGGTGAATGAAGCCAGTCAAGGTTGTACCATTAGAAAGAGAGAGCTGTACCATTATTGAGAAGGTTACCATTGGGGCTAAGGCTGTACCATTAGAGACAAGGTTATGCCATTAGAGAGGGCTATACCATTATTGAGAAGGCTACCATTGGGGCTAAGGCTGTACCATTGGAGAGAAGGTTATCGCCTGTATTATGAAACAACATCTTCCTTTGAAGAGGGTCGTCGTGTTTCAACCCAAGTTTTAAACTAAATGAGTCCTGAGGGACACCGCAGTACAGTGCTTAACAGGGTGGTGTGGCGGTAAGATTAACTAATTCCAATATCATTAATTAATTTTATTGGAATTAGTTAATTTTACCGCCACACCACCCTGTTAAGCACTGTACTGCGGTGTCCCTCAGGACTCATTTAGTTTAAAACTTGGGTTGAAACACGACGACCCTCTTCAAGGGAAGATGTTGTTTGATATACGGGCATAAGCCACTGGAGATAAGATTGTGCCATTTGAGAGGGCTATACCATTGGAGATGAGGCTGTATCATAGGGGATAATACTGTACCATTGGAGACAAGGTAGCCATTAATGAATACAGCAGGAATAATTATAATTCTGTTAGGTATTTGTTTTCCATCTTCATAAATTTTTAAGACACTGACTAATATAAGGTAATTACTGTACCTGTATCTTAGAACAAAAGATCTGGATGTAGAGCCAGGGCAGGTGATTTATTTACAGGTGTGACTTCAATATTGTAGAACTTAAGAGAGTAACAATACTATTATGCGAGATAACTTCCTTCACATAACCTATTTTACTTTGTACATTTAAACAAGGATGAGCAAGAGTTACCGGGTAGTCATTAGCTGGTATGGATTAACCCAAACTTTGAAAACCTTAACTCCATACTTGGCTTTCCAGAGAGACAGTGGAATGGTAGAGGAGAGGACAGGAGGCCGGGATGATGTGGAGGAGACTGAGGATGTCTATATGAAATCTGTTGACGTAATGTCCTTTAGTAATATCATCGGTGAGTTTGATGTATATTGACTTTTTCTCAACATATACTGAAGGTTGAGTTTTGTTTATAGGTGTAAACTAAATGAAAGATGATAGAATTAATATAATACTATACTGTATTTAGAATACATACATACATACATAGACAAACTATTTTAGCAATTCCACAATTAACATATATGTAATGTACTGATACGTGCTGTAGAAGCTTTATAAAAAAGTGTAAATCTTCACAAATTTTACAAGAACTGTACTATACCGTCGAATACCTGACACACACTTCTCATTTGAGTCATCAAGGTGAAATATCTCTCCTCCAAATATATCCACCATATGTCTCACCCAACAACAATTCTGACTTAAGAATTTAGTTATTCTTAAACTGTACTTTTAGGGTTACTCAAACCTTGATCTTTGCTATTTCTTTCCTCCCACAGAAATCAGTCTTGCATCACTGACTGTTGGTGGTAAATCGATAGCAAATGCATATTTAAGTTTCTGGAAAGGGGAGCCAAGATTTAAAAAATAAATATTACTGTATTTGATTTCCATCCACTTATGTTAATTTTTGTTTTTTATTAAGCAAAGGGGGTGGATGAATACCCCCCCCCCCCCACACTATACTATATATACTACTAAACATAATAACCTTGAATATTTAATATTTTTTATTTTCAGCCACATGTGACAAACACGGAGTACTAGTGAAGAAAACCAAAGGTCTCCTGAGGAACGTGAAGAACCACTGTGTCGCTGCCAACGGAATGCTCTACCTCTACCAGAAGGAAACTGACGAGAGGCAACGCAAGGTGACTCACCCTCCATAATTATAATAAGAGTTATAATTCTATACCAGTAATACATAATGATAAGATTGATGACAGTAATACATAATATGGTAATAATGATCTGTGTAATGATCCAGTATTAAATCCTACACTGTACCCTCTGTTAGACCATAATGATACTGTAAACCAACAAGTCATAGGCTCATGTTCAAGCATTAACAGATAAGAGAGTTACTGGGTACATATTTATGTATCCTTGACGTGGAACTAAAGAAAGTCTTGTTTATCTATCTATTTTTAACTGTCAATCTGTTTACTGTATTTGTTTGTCTGTGTATTTGACCATACCTGTATTTGTTTACCTATCCACTCTCCTCCAAGAATTTTTCTCCTAGTACAGTACACCATCAAGCAGCCTTGTCTGTCTCAGTACAACTCAAACATTTAATCTCTCTTAATTTCCTTCTTACTCATAATCACCGTTAGCCTTCGTTTGTTTTTATATCATCTTATAACCTGCTGATAAAAGTACAACTTATTGAGTCGATTACAGTAGTTTATACATCTCAAATGTATTGATTATGAAAATAGTGTTGGATAGTGTAAGGAGAAGATACTGTACTGGAAAATAAGAAATGTATTCTGATGTTTTTCATGTTTATGCAGACAATTGACCTGATGGGATACTCGGCACGGGAAGCAACAGGTGAAGACATTCGAGACCAGCGTAAGAGAGATGCAGCGTTTGAGATTGTTGGCCCAGGGAAAAAGACCCACACGGTGAGAGGTCTTATGAATACCGTACTGTACTGTATTATAAACCAATGAGGAATGACCTTGATGTTACAGCACTGGATTCAGCTATTACAGTTGCATTTACACTTATTATGCCAAATTTAGACAACTTTTTATCCATACTTTTTCTTTCAGTTCATTGCACGGACAGCTCGTGATAAAATGGAATGGCTATCTGCCATAGATCGAACCATCAAGTCTGGCCGAAACCGCACACAGTCCTCTGTCAGTTCTGCATCCGAGGCAGGTGGAAATACTAACACTAATGGAATCAGACATGTAGGAAGCATTGAAATAATCTTACCACCCAAAGCTCCACCGCCAACACAGATGCTGCAAGGAAAAGAAGGTAAACCTGCAGAGGAATATTTCTTTTACCACGATGTCGCCAGTGACGCCAAAGATGAGGTAAGTTATTCAGTATTGAGAGAAATTAACACATATAGCGAGTGTAAATAACTGATAATACAGTAATAGCCGTGTAATTAGTAAGAAATTTTATCTTTTATGCAGCAGCTATTTCAAATGCTCGCCAAAAAGTGGTGTTCATGTTTTTTTCCTTTCCAAAATGATGACTTCTTCTCATGCTTCCTAGGTGTATGAAGAAGTAGATCCTGATGGGATGACTGTAGGGGACTGTGACACACTACCGCCACCACCACTGCTGCCATCACATCCAACACAACTCCCGGATTATGACCCGGTAATTTGTGGATGTCTCTCTCTAGCCTTGCTAACAGTTGGGGGGAGGGATGTACTCAGGTGACTTAGGGATTTAACATATTACAAGATACTAAGATGTGTCACTTGTGAGGATATCTACTGATGCTTAATCTGCCTCTGTATACTTTTAATGGTGATGCTTTCTGTTTAGTATTTGAATTAATCATTACTTGGTACAGTATCACTCTCTTATTACTTGTCAATACTGTACTCTTACTACTTGATATATTATTTAGGCAGCTTTCCTTAGATAAACTTGATAAGCTCTCATTCAATATTTCCCCAAACTAACATCAAATATAATAATAATAATTTCATCTTCCATGTAATTAAAGCTTCTGTAGTTTTTCATGTCTTCTTAACAGAGTAACTGTCTTTACTAACTCCAAAAGCATTATTATTAACTGGGATATCTAATAAAGAATTGATCAGGATTGGTATCCATAGATTTAAAAACACACTGACACAATTTATGATGATACTTGGATGACAGAGAGAAGGGTTTCCCCTCTGTAGACATACAGTATATTATTATATCTTTCCATTTAGATATTTATTAAAATCACCAAACAAGTTTACATTAATTCAGCAGGTTATGTAGACAGTGAAGGTAAGGTATACAGTGTATCTCATTTACAAGGCGCCATTCACCACATAAATATTATGGTTCTTAGTATGTGGTGTAGTGGCCGAGTGGATATAGCACTTGATTCATGCCCTAAACATTCTGGTTTGTACTTAGGGCAGGGACCCCCAATCAACCCAATTAGGAATGGATACATAACTTTACAGTTGGCAAAGTGAAAGCACTTTAGAACAGTGATGAGCACAGTGTCTCCTTGTATACTGAAGGCTTAGTATACAGTGTACTGTATCCACACTTCTTATAATGGACTTATAAGGCCAATAGAACCAACTTTCAGGGCTCTGTGATGTTAAAAAGTTTAAATACAGCACATCATGTGAATGCTGTCATTATTCATTAACAGACTTTTTAATATAGAAACAAAATCAGAATACGAGTAGGGTAAATGGATACTGTATATTGTAGATATTTTGACGTTTGATTCATACTTTCCACCACATTATTGGTTCACACACTTCTGTAAAGTGAAGGGCATGATAAGTGAAATAGCAACATAGATAACACTGTATAGTTATTAACACATAACATATACAGTAAGTTTGTTGAGTCCATTTACCTGTGTTTGTTCAGAAGAGATTAAATGTAACATATTTCTTAGGTATGCCCTGATGACCTGCGACCACCACTTGGGCCTCCTCTGCCCTTATCTCCCAGTTTAGGAAGACTGCCTCCTGGACGACCACCTCTTCCAAATGTTCTGCAAGAACAACTCAATAAACAGGCAGCGAGACCCCTTCCTGATGCTCCTTCTGAGACCAGTGAGGGTAGTGATGACACTATTGGTATTTATGTTGAAATTGAGGATGATATTCTTGAAATTGGCCGAGAAAACTTTATGAGAACTTTTGAACAGCAAAATGAAAAAGGTAAGACAGAAGCCACAAACTATAAAGAGTCAGATCAGGAGAAAAACTTGAATGGTGGTTCTAATGCACCAGCTCTTCCAGCAAGGGCATCTTCAAACTCTTTGGTTGGATTTCTTAGTGATGAAATACTTATGAACATATCAGATTTTAGTCCTTCACATCACTTAAACAAATATCCTTTGAGGTCATCCAACCCAAAAACTCCACCCAAATTGCCCCCGAAAGGAATTCCGATTCCTCCAGCAGCAGATGATGACTCTGAGTACAAAGTGCCCGTAATATCAAACATAGATACTGAATATCAGATTCCTTCCTCAAATCCCATTCCTACTGTTCCTGAAGAGATAGTTGCAGCTGAAACTCTACATGAAATATCTGCCCCTATACTCTCAGCTTCTCAGATGTATCAAGTTCCCCCTTCACAAACTATTGTCTCCATCAAGCCAACTAAGAAGGACAGAAGGAACTCGGTTATCGAGGAGCAGTCTAAACCACTAAGTTCATTCTTTACTGGGCAAGAGGATCCATATCCTAAGAACAACTTTAGAACTCTGACTAAACGATTTGAAAAGACAAATGATAACCAAGTAAGTGGTGAATTAAAAGATGCAAAACAATCATGTCAGGGAACATCTGTTAAAGACATGATTGCAAGGCTAAATAAAAGGAAGCCCACAGATGAAAAAGATGAACTTAAAAAAGAGGAACCACCTCACCCTGTTGCCACTACAGACAAGGTGGAGGGAGACCTTCCCAAACCTGATCCCCCTCAAGAAAATGACCCACTTTCAATAAACTCTGAACCTAAATTGCTTAAGCCAATGTTACCACCCAGACCACAGAATCTTTTAAATGGAGCCACAATAACCCAGAAAAACATTTCCTCAATTGAGGAACACCAGAGTTGTAACTCAAAGGCAGAGGATGATAATATATCTGATGATGATTATTATGAAACTCCAGATGATAATAGTTTTGACAGCAGTTCTCAGCAGGATTCTCAAGACACATCCCGGGGCAAAGACACAACTGCCCCTTGGAGAGTCATGCCAGAGACAGCGGGAGGTAAGCAAAATTAATTGTATACTGTATCTGCATGCAATGTGGCTTTTCATATTGTACAACCAAGACTATTAGTTGTCACCATCATAACACTTCATTACCTGTGCCTAAATAGATGTTCAAGTGAATGTAGTTTATGTTGTCTTAGTTACTCTTCATTAAAAAACTATAAAATAATAATAAACAATAAATTCTACCCATAGATATGGTAAATAACTTAACATAATAGGTTTCTGTAATGACATTTGGGAATGAAGAATTTTACCATTTTAGTGACCTGAATACTTGATAATCAGGTCATCAAACCACCACCACTAACCTCTAATTACTTAGGAGGAAATTTAATACAGGTACAGGTGCTGCTTTATGATGATAATCATAATTCTGAAATTGGGTTCAAACTTGAAAATAATGTCAAGCATATCACTTGTTTAATATTTTTAACACCTGTAGATGTACAAATATCTCCATCATTGGTCTATAAAGTTACCCACCTTATTTTTGTTACAGAATGGTTTGTAGCCAAGTTTGCATTTGTGCCGACCATTGACCAGGCGCTCGGCCTCAACCGTGGTGATGAGGTCTTAGTGTATGATACCTCTGGTAACTCGGGGTGGTGGAGGGGGTCAGTCAGGGGACGCTCTGGCCTCGTGCCCCGGGAGTATCTCAGGAAGAAAGAATAGTGTGCATAACTGGACTCATTTCAACATTAAACTCTGAAGAGCATGCAATTGTACACAAATAAACTTGAAGCATAAAATTCAGGCATTAGAAAAATCCACACAATTTAACCACTCCATCATCATGTATGGATAACTACTGTACAGTTAAAAAACACAGAGCTCTGTGACATTGGTGATTATATGACTGTACAGTACAGTACCTGTACTGTAGTATTTAATTATACTTTCCTTATATTTGCACAATACCTGGCCTGATTAGATGTTTCCATTCAGATGAATCAATACTGTACAGAACTGGCATTTGTCAAATTTACAGTGAACAGCTGAGCAACAAATTAACAATTTCAAATCACATTGGCATCATAAGAAGAAGTAATTTTGAAAATTATTGACATTATCAGTCCATTTTGAACATTGTTGAATGCCATGTAGTGTGTTTTCAGTCATGAATGATATTTATTCAAGCTTTCCAAAGAAAAAACAATACTCATTTATTAATTGTTGATATATGTGATAGAGTTTATTACTGATAACTGAAATATACAGTTATATAACTACTGTACATACCAGTATGTACACAATGCAGTACATACATAACTTGACACATGGTTTCTCCTTTAATCTTATTTTATAAAATATTACTGTATGTATTCAATACTGTACTGATACTATAATTGCTTTTTAAATAAAAGTAATTTTATGATCTCTTGTCTACTGTTTATTTGCTGTACAGTATATTTATCAGCTTACAGTATTTACATAACAGTATATAGTACTTTATATTCCAGTACTGTACATCTGGCTGTTGGTGGTACAGTGGTAGTGTGCTTACCTCTCACCTCTGCATCCCTCATTCGATCCAAAGCCAGATGTGAGAGTGGTGTGCAAGTTTTCTCTGGGTGTTCCATCTTCCTCCTGTAATAACACTGTACCCATGATTGGTGTACAAACTCCTTATGAACAATGGAGGTTAAATAAACCACCACCTTCCTTCCCCTATCAAAAAAGTAAATTGAAAAAGGTATACTGTACTGTATATATCAGTGTACAGTACTCAACCATTCTCAGTTTCTTAGGGTGAATCAGGATAGGTGAAAATTAGGAAATGTTACCAAGAAGTATAATTCTTTGCTGGCATGTTTAAAACTCATTCTTACTACTGTACAGGAATTTTTAATGATGTATAATTAATATACTGTACTGTACAGCGATGCTAAAATACTGTCTGTAAAGATTGTGGGTAAATATACTATTTTGTTTTCAAAATTGATATTTACTTAAAAGAATCCATACACTTTTCTTATGGTCAGAGCTAACCATCTGATATTCAGTAAAGGAAAGAGGCACTACATTTTCTTAGTTCATACACTGTCTAAATGAAAAACTTAATGACTCCTTCCAACTTATTTCATTTTAGTCCAAATGTTTTATGTAATTGGGGTACTGTATTTGAACCTTCTGGTCACTAAGTTTGACACTATTACAGTATGTCTTGCTGTCCAGTTTACTATGCAAAGAAGTAATAGTATATCTCAATTATTATTACTTAATTATTTTACTTATTAATTGAGACAAAGCACCAATTTCATTATAATGTACACAGTATAATGCTATTATTGTATTTGATATATGTATATACTGTAGGTCCATAGTGACTTTTGTCTCATATATTTAACACAGCAGTACATGCAGCACCTTCACCAGCCTCTGAAGTTACGGCATAGGTCAGGTCTAACATACACCACCGTACTGTATCCCTTGTGGAAAAAAGGGAACCTTATTTAAAGTAATGAAACCTGATTTTTCTTATAATTCATTATATTTACATTATTTAAAAGTATTTTTTGTACTGTACATATAATTTTCACATTAAAAACAAATTCACCAGGCTTTAATATACCATTTCACCACTTGTCCGTCTACTCCACTTACCATTCAAGTGGTTGGTCTGTTCTTTGTTGTGATCTTTACTGTCCAGTGTTAGTACTGGAGGAAACCTGTGATGCTTGGTAGTGTCATGCTGGATAACACCCTTCTCATGTGTGTCTCAGCCAGGACTTGGACCCATGACACAGTTGTGAGAGATATGCATGTTACCACTCTACTGTACCATCATATTAGACTCGTATTCCCCCAAGGGAGAATAAAGAGTTCAGTACCTTCCAATCCCAGGTGAATTTTGTTTTAAAAAATATAAAATAATGTAAATACAGTATCATGAATTAATCTATTAAAATGTGAGAAAAAATCAAGTCTAGAATATGTTTCCTTTATTTCCACAAGGGTTTCAAGGTTTGGCAAAGGATTGCTGTAAAGACCTGATCCTTGGCACATATTGATATATTATAGTTTGCAAGTGTTTGAGTTGTTTGTAGGTAAATGCTGCATTTTGATGAGGGGTCCACAACTGACTCTGCTGTCTTGTGAATTAAGTATTGTAGATATAGATGTGAAATTCTAGTGGTAATGATGGTTGTCCTTGATGATATAACCCAAGAAGATAAAGATGTGGGGAGTTTGATGATAAAAGGACATAAAGATGTTATTTAGTTAGTCTGGTGACTAATTTTTTATATGTTTTTTAATAAACTACAAATTTAGTGCAGATTATTAATTCACTTGTACTCTCAGACCACACGAGACTAAGGTACAATAGGTAATATTGTACATGAAAAGGGATATTGTACTGTGTAACATATCTATCATCTTATTAATAAACTGCTAGCTTCAAGTTACACAAGTCTTGTGTCCAGAAAATAAATAAAATGTATATATAGGATTGACTCACATTTTGAGAAAGTGAATTTTAGAATGTATTGTACTGTACTGTACAGGTACTTGATTGTGTAGTACAGTACAAGCCACATAACAAATTAAGTATAGTGTAAAGTATGTAATGTAAATACTGTTTTAAGTAGTTTTTATTGTTATGCATTATTGTCAACATTGTTAAACATCTTACTAGTCTGTAATGCCAAATAAGAGTACATCTTGTACCAGTTATTGCAATAAATATTTTTTGTACTGTAATTACACTATGCCAAATATACACTAAATGCTACCATGAAATAAATATTATTATAATAAAATATTTATATCTTTTTTTGTCACATTGATTATGTGATATTATCGTGTGATATAATTTCTTAGGAAGCTCTTAAAGATATGTTGATTCCCTGTTAGTCATCTGTAGATCATCTTTATGCACTACTGCCTGGGAAGATATTGGAATCATAATGAGTTATCTAATGGTAGACCCTGCTGCCATATGGCATCACAAAAATTGTGACCAAGTCCCAGGTTACTGATCATTGGGTCAGTGACCTGTGCATGGATGAGCTAATCCAAGACATTTGACACCACAGATGACATCTTTAGATGCTGCGCCAACCAATCACTGTCCGATTAGATGAAAATTGACAAATCACACACAAGGTTCCAACCACCTACACTTTAAGGAACCAATCATAATGACTTGTATAATACTACCTGAAAAATAACCTATCGGATGCAAGCTTTCAACCATTACGCCGTGACAATCAAGGTAGTTTTTTGTCTATATATTAAAGATATTAACGATAAATAGATATAAGAATTAGAGAGATAAATACATGGACATTGTACATTTATTGTATTGGCTGGTGTTTTATTTCTCAAAGTGACAGTTCGACTTCTCCACCACTGTTCAGGGTCATAAGTTGTTTCTTAAAGGGCTCCACAGAAGTCCGCGACTTCATAGATGCAGGCAACCGATTGTACTGGACTATGTGGGTAAAGGATCGGGCAGCAATAGGCTCAAGGCTTATCACTACTACGCAAAATCATTTAATAATATGCAGTTAGAGAAATTAATAAGATTTCCAAATATTTAAGCTCGCCAAACATTAATGCCTTAATAGTCATTAGACACTTTGAACCCTTTCCTAGCTTTAATTGGCAGCCAATGTAATTCGATCAAGAATGGTATAGTGGGAGTCTTCGGTGGGAGCTTCAGAGAGGACTTACAACTTCTAAGATCGACTTACAGAGTTAACTGGGAGATATATTATTGTAAATATCTTGAGTATCCGGCCCGTTTAATAGTATTACCTTGTAAAGGAATGACTCATTTTACCTTTAGGCAAGAAAGTAATCTTTACTCTAAAATAGACAGAATTTGTAGTGTTATGCCTTAGACATCAACGGCATACACGTAAGAGTCCTAGCTGTAATTAAATGAATGATAAAACTGAAGACCAGGAAACAGCTGTTCAAAGTTTGAAAACTATTTCTCATTGAGCCTGGCGGAGGAACACCAACGGACGGTGCCGCGTCTCTCAAGCTTGGCGCCGATCACGAAATTCCACTTTTATTTACTCAAATTTCTTCCGTTTTAGATCACGATAGTGTCACCTAAAATGAGTAAATAAAACAAATAAATATTATTGTCTTTTACACCAGGAGATCTTATTGTTCAAAATTAAATAAACGGTAAGAAGAGAGACATTAACGTAAATGGGTGGGTCGGGTCGCCTCACAGGTAACTCTAATGACAGCAATAAGTACCGAGACTCACCCCAGTTTCAAAAGTTTATAGAGGGCGGTAGTGACGCTAAGAAAAGAAGAGCATCGGAAGTGATGTTTTTCGCTTCTATTAAAGATTCATATTATCCATATTCCACCAGAGTGCGGCGGATAGAGGGTGGGATATCTTGTGGCTAGTGTCAATGTACGATTATTATTTAAGGTATAACTTTTTCGTCAGTGTTGTTTTGTCGGTTGTTGAGTTCATACGTGTTTGTTGCGGATTCATGAGAACTTGATTTGTTTTATAATATCAAGCGTGAAGCTGCCGACACCATGTTAAAGTTTATGAAACACCAACAAAAAATTAGTCCAGAACGAATACAAAAACAAAAGGAATTATTCGCATTCAACAAGGTGAGGGAATGTTGCTGTTAAAAGTTTGGTCATGAGGGAAGCAGCGGCGAGATGTGTCCATGTGATGTGTTTACAGAGGTAACTGCTTATACCTGAGTCATGACGAAATGATTATAGATATTTCTAGAATTTTGGAATTCCCCGAGACTTTGTATGATAAG
Organism: Homarus americanus; assembly: GCF_018991925.1. NCBI lineage: Eukaryota > Metazoa > Arthropoda > Malacostraca > Decapoda > Nephropidae > Homarus > Homarus americanus. Next base: position 984,099 of record NW_024756914.1, read on the forward strand.
CTGGACCTAAGGTGTTATATGTTACTTCAATGTTGTTTGTGGAGGGAAGCATGTAAACAAAACAAAGAATTCTTGTGGTCACAGGATGCTGGGCCAACTGAGGTCACGAGAAACGTTATTATTATTGAAAGTCATCAGCACGACACTACACCTTACTATAAAAATTGATCAGGGAGAAGATAAGGGGTCTGAGGTTAGATCAATGTTGCATTATTGGAAAAAAAAATTATGGTAGTTTGCTAGGGCCATTTACTCTGTGTTGATGGATTATATGTGTTGAGTGTGATCCTGTTGGGCTATGGTATAATTTATTTACAGTATTGTCATGCAGGATATGAACTAAGGGAAATAAAGCAAATCTAACAACCTAAGAAGGTTAATTTGTCATTATTCCCAGGTTCCAAGATTGTGCTTGGTGCTTCTTTGGTTGCTAATAACATTTATTTTACAAGGATGAAGATAAACAATGAAATCATGTTAAAAAGTATTTTAAGATTCCAGGCTTATTAGAGACATTTACAACAATTTTGGTTTGTACTGTAAGTTATTTGATTAGGTAGTTTTTTTTAATGAAGACGACTCTTTTACAGCCAAAAATAAATAAAATTGTAAAAAGGAATTGCAATATTTGCTTTGTTATTTTGGCAGATCTTTTTCAACCTGAACACAAATCTACATCCACCCACAACATGTCACTAAGGCGATTTTGATTATTTACATAATGTCCGTTTGATTCACAAATGCTTCTCAGCTGTTCTATACACATGACCCGGTGCTGGACAACTCGTACTTATGTAAGTCTTACCCATCAAAACATGTCAAGTCGTACACAATTTACGAGACAGTTTGTACCCCTGTATATATATATATATATATATATATATATATATATATATATATATATATATATATATATATATATATATATATATATATATATATATATATATATATATAAAGATATAAAGAGAAATTCACCATATGTGGGAAAGAATTCAATTAAATAAGATCAAAATTAGAATGCTCGCATACGCTGATGAACTGGATATAGTAAGCAACAACATCCAAGAAGTAGATACAATGGCAACAACCTTTAAGGAAATAGCAAATTCAACAGGACTCGAGATAAATGTGGATAAGACCAAAACAATGATCATGAAAAGAAACTAAAGGCAAAACTCAAAATGTATCAGAATAAGTGGATTAATATTTAAAAAACCGAGTCCTTTAAATACCTTGGATCACTTATGACATAAGAAAACAAGATTAAAGAAATAATGGAAAACCAACAATGTAAATTACTGTATAGCAAGGAGTGGAGCCAGTAATAGACACTACTTCAGTCTTCTGGACACACTAAAACGAAGATCCGTATCAAGAACAACAAAGCTGAGAATTTACAACACAATAATATGTCCAGTTCTTACTTACGGTTGTTAATAATGCACATTTTTGCAAATTTGTGAGCCTCATATCTGATGTCATCATTATCCATTTGGTAGCATTCTATCACTACTCTGAACCGATTGTGTATATTTTTATATGCAACCATTCTAGCCTGCAGCCCACATAATGTAGACTCTGGAGAAGTGTTGTCATCAACATGCTACTTTCGTTGTCTAATTCTGGTTTCTTAATATTCTGCAGTACTACATAAAGCCTGTGCTTCCATCTCAAAAATATCAAAGCGAGAGTTGGGGAGGAGTTATCTCGTGCGTTGAGTACCAGTTATCTTAGGTACGAGTTGGCGTGGGTATGAGTTAACTTTTTTGAGTACGATTTATCTTGGGTATGAGATGACCCTAACCCCACATGAATTTTGCTATATTATAAGATTTATCGGAGATAAGATGAACCCACCTAAGGTACCTATCCTAGGTTGGACGTATGTTATTTTAGGTTTGTCTGGTTAAGGTATGGAAAGGTCTCTGAGAAATGTTTGGTTACTGTAAAAGATCCTTGTGTTCTTGGTTGCAGTAAAAAATCCTTAATTTCTTGGTTACTGTAAAAATTTCCTTATGTAAAGATGACTGTTCGTACGTTAAGGTCATTGGAAAGCTTTAGTTTACAGATTAAGTTGCTACCAGGAATAATTTCATTGGCTCGACTTGACAGATAGAAGTCAATTACAGTATTTATAACAAGAACTCCGGAAAAAGTCCCACAGAGGATGGTAGTGATCCTCCCTCCACCAGTGAAATACAGAAGCTCTTCAAACACTACCAGGCTTTGTTCATAAATCCAAGGAAGTGTTCACATGCCCCAGGTTAGGTTATGGAAAGGTTTTATAACATTGAAGTGCCAGAACCCGAACATTCGTTAACCAGGGTGTTCCTGTACAATATACAGAATAATGCATACAGTACTGGTACAGTATACATTAACAAAATGTGCTTCCGGTTGGAAACTTTGAAATGATATTAAAGCCTTCATTTTTTCTCCCCTTTTGGTGTACCGTACAAACTTTATTTGGTACTCAGCATCTTAACAATATCCTGGGATTGAATCAAAGAAAATACACTAGCTTACAGTTTTGTTAGACCTAATACTGTACTGTATTGTACTGTACTATAGTCCATTGAGGCGGAAGGAAAGATATATATGAATTCAACATTTCCAAATACTTAAATAACCTATGTACAGTACTGTACCCTGTTTACTGTACAGTATAGTACTGTATATAAATTTTTACTCCATTAGTCAGTATACTATACATCATTATAATTACCATACTATCACAAGTAAAGTACAGTACTTCCCACATTTTCCATGTCACTTTGAAGAAAAAAAATGTGTTGCTATATTCTCTGTCTCGGCAGAATATGCAACACAGGATTATTCAGTGTTTGGGGTCCTTCTGAGCAACTAGCACAGATATTTTAGTTGTCCAAATAGACTTTATAATTAACTGCTAGTATAATTTGTAATGTAATATATGTACTGTATTTGGCCTGTCATGTACAGTACCCGGTATGTACGAAAGGATTCATATCTATGAAATGTGACAAAATTACATTTGACAGGGTAATATGTGAACACATAAAGTGGGCAATGAGAGAGCTAGGGGTTGAAGAGCACTGTGTTAGTGGTTCAGGCATTTTATATGTATATGAAGGCTCAAAAAATGTTGTAAGAGTGAACGGTGAGGAATTTGAGGTGAAAGTATGGGTTCGTCAGGGGTCTGACTTGAGCCCACATTCTGTTTATCATGGTGCTGGAGGAAATAACAGGACTTTAAGACTGGTATGTCCTAGGAACTGTGGTATGCTGATAGCAAATGATACTGTATTGAAGAAGCAGCAGAGAAAAATTAAGAAATGGAAGGAAGGAATAAGAGTTTGAAGACCTGCAAGTGAATGTGACAAAAACAAAAGTGTTGATTAGTGTTGTGGGTGAGGGATCTGTGGAGGAAAATGACAATGTGCTGCCTGTAAGAAAGGTATTAGCAAGAACTCAATTATGTGCCTGGCTGTTGATTTTTTGTGTCGGGGATATTTATCGGCCTTGGTTTCAGCTATTGGATTTTTAGAATACAGTACAGTATTACATTTCCTGAGCTTTAGCCGAGAAATTGTTCACCGAGTTTATTTTTTTTTGGGGTGGGGGGAGGGTAGGTTGAAGGTCAACACAAAATATTCACATGAAGGGAGAGATAAGCAGGTTTAGTAATTTTGTTTTTATTGAAAATTTGGTGCATATTTAATTTTTTTTTAGTATGGCAATGATCTGAGAGACCTGCAGAGCAAGTTTGTCTCCATACTTTTATTATCACAAGACAGTTTTCAAGTTAAATGAGACGGTAAATCTCATAGCCATACTAGGAATGTATTGACCACTCTTTAACATAATGCTGATGAGTACTGGGATATCTAATAGTGCTTTACTGTGTAATCTTAAACCTAGGTATACCAAACCTCTTGAGTACAATTACTAAACCACCTGAGTACAAGTAGCAACCTGTGGTCTTTGTACTGAAAGGGTTAAGGTTATGTTTGCAAGGGCTTTAGGTAGTGTACTCAAAGGGTTAATACATCATACTCAAGTGTTTAAGATGCCTTACTGGGCTAATTCATTGTACTGTACACATGGTTGGCATCACACTCATGGATTTTGTAGTTATACCAAGGAAAGGCACATCTGGTACAGTACTTCACTCAGACCCGGCACATTGAACATTATAAACTTTTACCACAAAATAAATGATTGAGCATGGTAATTACTGATTTTGGGTTCATATATATTGTACTGTATTTAAGAGATGGAAGGATGGATGTACCATTCCTATTTTATATTGGAGAGAAATGATTGAGACTGATTAAAGTACAATACAAGAACATGATGAGTTATGGGGGAGGATGGGTGGGTGAGGTTGTGGGAGGTGGTGAGCCGTTGAGATACCAGCAGTCAAACCAGTCGTTTTTCCACGGTACAGACATCTCCCTTCCATGCCACCCATCATGTTGATCTAAACCTGTCACAAGGAATTCTCAAAGATATTCTGCTGGTTGATGGTTTGGTACAAGCTGACTTTAGTTGACAGATTAATTAATTTTTAAGTGTAAAATAATAATGAAAATTTATGTATTAGTCATGCTTTACCACGGGTGTCTTTAAATACACTAGATAATAATGGTTCATGAGTTGTCTTACCCGGGTTACGATGTTCTCACACTTCACCAGACAAGTAGTTTCATCTGTGTGTACAGTACTAAAGTCCGGTTTTTTAGGGGCATATTATACGAAGTGTGTGAGACAGAATCACTATTGTTTATCAGATTTTCCAATAAAATACAATATTTTGAGAGCATAATGTAGTTGAGTTGAGTTTTGAGGTAATGTATCTAATGCCTTTCATTACTAATACTGTACAGGATTTTGAAATATAGTACAGCACTGTGTAAGTATTATGAGCTTAAAACACAATGGGGTGTCGTCCATAAAGTTGAGTGTTTTAATCAGTTTCTTGTTTATTTAAATATTTATAAATTATTTTTAAGATATTTAAGTTAATACTTCATGTACTGGAGTTGAGTATATGCACATTCACCAGAGCTTTCGGAGATGGGAAGTGAAATAAAAGGTACAGAACATGTAGGGTACTCTTATTTTTTCCTTAGGAATGAGACTCAGACGATGTGTATATAATGTCCTGGAGTCTCATGACAAGGAAAGGAGATATAATGGATTTTGTGTGTAAAGGTAATAGTGAAGACGAAGAATGGATGGATATGCTAGAACATTACGAGTCCTCTAGGGCTAAGATGTGTTTGTGGTGGTGAAATTTCGTTAACATTTTATTTTATTTCTAGTCCAACTGTCCAATGATGGTAGGGACGCGGCGTATAATAATATATATATATATATATATATATATATATATATATGGTAGAAATGTTTAACAGTATATTCTATGGTCGGTTTTAAAAAGCTGTGGTTAAGGTTTCATGTGTGTGATCAGAGACATATGACTCATAGTACAGTAAGTTGACAGTAAGAGGGGCATTGAGAGGAGTGACAAGTTTAATGTGTCTTTGGCAACACTTGGTGGATCATCTGACCACGGCCGGTGTTGGTGTGTGGGGAGTTTATGGCTCATTACACGTGGGCCCCGCAAGGTTCACTTCTTTCCTGGCTACACCATCGGTTATCTTCGTTTTGGCAACACTGTCCGCCAGCTTAGGGATGGACGGGGGTCCGGAATAGGAAATCAGGGAGTTAACTAAATTTTTGTATTTTATATTTTGCAAATTACGTAGTTCCGAGAAGTTGGTATATCATTAGTATTCATGTGATAAGAGATTTGTTAGCGTATTTGTTTAATTACGAGTATTGGGTTCACGACAAGAAGTAATGTGACCAAATCGAAGATATGTCATCTTTTAGTCTTTTGATAGTAACTTTCCGTCTCCGAACCACAGTATTTACTGGTGTTATACTGTTAACAGTAATGTTTGTAATAAATTCTGTAAAGCTGTGTAGAGAGATTATATAATAATTATTATCATTTACGGTTTATTTCTGAGAAATAGACACAGCTACCATTGTATCCCAAGGTATTGTACCGTACATGTATATGCATGACCTGTTACTACACAAACAGATGTGTTTGAGATTTTGGAAACCAGGGATAACTGTTCAAACATAGCAAGTGACATCTCCATAAACTTATGTATGCATCTATCCAGTCATATCAGTGAGATGGAACTACACCATGTTGCAAAGTAATGCCAAGCTACAGACAGTATTTAACAGCAAGTAAGGCATATGTGTACAGTGATAAAGGTTCATTTATTAGAGTTTGCCGAGTATACCGTTGTAGGCTAAACTTTGCATCACACGTGTCTTCTTAGGGGGTAACATAAGATAAACCACTATAACATATATTTAGTATCTCTGATAAGCCTTATCAGAAGCGTTTCCTGGGATGAGTCACGAGCGGAGTGATTGCTGGATGCCGCTGTGTGTATGTACAGATAAAGCCATGAGTCACCCCTTAGGAGCATGTGTGTGCATGTCAACCTGCTGTTTCCACGTGTACTCTAGTGACTTATTATTATTAACTACATTACTCTAGCACAGGCCAAGTGTAATTGGTAAGGTAAATTATCCAGTTATTATAAAGTACAGTACTTCCTTTTTATTTCTTAAATCATTAATTATCATTTTGGCTTCACAACTTAATATACAAATGGGCTTCGTATTCGATTTCCTGCTAAGTAAACGTATTGAGTTCAGGTAGTCTCAGCTTTATTTAGATACGGTACCATTTTGGTTGTAATTTTTGTTCTTTGGCATAATTAGTCAGTCGGGTGCGTTTCTAAATCTGCATTTACGAGAAATATTCAACGTAGGAACCTTTGTGAATCTGGAGCCAGAAGATATGAATTTATTACAGGTTACATTGTGGATTGTGATTTGTACTTAGCTTAGAATACAATTTTGCTCTGTTGAAAGTATGTCTTAATGGAGAGTTTGGGTGAATGTAGGAGCTTTAATCCACCGGAAGTTGCCTGAGCAGCTTCGTGTTAAAGTATGTCTTAATGGAGAGTTTGGGTGAATGTAGGAGCTTTAATCCACCGGAAGTTGCCTGACAGTCGTTACAGAAAAAGATTATCCTTTTTTGTTTAGATAGTTAGTGTATGTATAAAACCACTAACACCCTTTTCTTCTCTGTCCACCAGGCGTGTTATCATGGGTTCCCGGCCAAGCCCTCAGCTTTGGCGTGGGACCCCCTGCTTCGACTCCTGGCCATAGCCACCAAGAACGGCCAGATCAGGATGTATCCTTTCTTATACCACAGCGAGGTACAGGTTTTTCTTTCTTGGTCGTTGTTTCTATAATGACCGGTCGGATTTTTTATATTTTCTTGTCAGTTTATGTTTTTAATACTATTACTACAATTATTATTGTATTATTATTTTTAGTACACAGTATCAACGTTATCGCGAGTTATGACCATTTTCCCTCATCCGTGTGTCGCTAGAAATAATTTACTGTACACTTAAAAGATAATTATTTCTCTATGCTCCTGGATTGATGGTTAATTAGCAGTGTTTATTACCAGTTAAAGGTAAGTTTGATGTACTGTACTGGCGGAGGAGCGACTATGGCGGCACCAGTGAAGATGTTATTTAAGGTGAGTGCTTTAAGGAGACTGTTGTGTTGTGGTGGTGGTTAGGCAACTTACCAGTGGTCACCTTAATATAAGTACGGAATGTGTACTATTATTGTTGTTGTTACTAGCAGTATTATTAGAATAATTGAGAAATTTGTTTATAAATGGTATATAATTTATCTTAATGGTGCATTGTCTTTTTAAATTTCGGAATTTTAATTTATACTTTTATGATGCTGTTTTTATACTCTTGTTTTATTACTGATTGTTATATTGTAATTATCGTTATTATGATACATCAGTAGCTATTGTAGTCATTGGCACACCAAAATAACAGGTTAGGGAGCACAGGGAAGTGGAGACTGAGGGCGGGGGATTGGAGGGGCGGGGCCGTCACAAGGGAGAGGGAGGCAGGGCAGGAGACAGCAGATACTCTCCAGGGTGACGTATAGGCGTCCCCCGGGGTAAACAGCTGATCCCTGGTCACAGACACCCAACACCCTGGAGTCTTAATACTCGTGGCTACCGGGAGGGTGGGGGGCGACCACAGTGGGGAAGGAGAAAGGGTGGGGAGAATAGAGAGGAGGGGAGATGAGGTAAATGAGAGGGGGAGGCAAGAATGGTGAGGAAAGGTTAATTAATTTAGGAAGGAAGGGCGGAGAGGAGAAAGATGGAGGAAAATAGGAAAGAAGTAAATGAACCTTAGTGGAGGCAGCAGAGGTGGAGAGGTGAGAAATATTGGGAAAATGCAGCTGGGAAGAAGGAAGAGAAAGTGACTGGACAAGAGAGGAGAGATGAGGAATAGATGAGATATGAAAGCTGAGGAAGGAAGACAGGAAGGCAAGCAAGGAAAGAAGTGGGGGAGGGAAGGAGGGAGGTGATACAGAAGCCGTTGGTCTAGACTTCCAACACTGAGGGTCTCCGGGTAGAGGGGGGTTGTTTATCGTTTTCTCTATGGTCATGGAGGGGAGGTGAGGGTGTTCCTGAAGAAGTGTTAATCTCCCTCTGTCCAGGTGGCGGTGACATGTACGTATCCCGGATGGTTATATCTATACCTGCTAGATTGTTTAATACACGGGGTAAATGTAGGGGAATTTATTGTACTGTATACGTTATCCTGTTGTGAGTGTGTGGGAGAGAGGAAGAACAAGGCGATGACGTGAGCGTGGGGGGAGGGTGTGTTGAGGGAGTGCGTGGGAATGTTGCTCCGGGAGTGTGTGTATGTGTGTGTGTCGTGCCCAAGCTCTCTCTCTCTCTCTCTCTCTCTCTCCACCAAAACCGTCTTTCTCGACCAAACTTTTATCGTTTGACCCCAACACCATATTTGTTCCCCCACCCACCCACCCTCCTCCTTCAGTAGTGACCCAACCACCGTTTCTGTCTCCTCAGCTGACCCACGCGTCCTTTCTCTCCATCGTCTCCACTCGTACCGCATATTTTTCTCTCACCATTAGCTTACCACAGTCACCATCATCATTGTCCCTCACCACCGCCGTCACTCTCCTCGTCTTCATTGTTGAGAGGACAATCAGTCTCGACCTTGACTGTGGTGGTCATTAGTCACACACACACACACACAACACACACACATACACACACACACACACACATAACACACACACACACACACATACACATATAACACACACACACACATTACACACACACACACACATAACACACACACACACACAACACACACACATACACACACACACACACACATAACACACACACACACACACATACACACACACCGTTAATTATTATTATTATTACACACTCGCATACCAGCCACTAAATGCATTACGTTAACGCCGCTGCTGAAACCACAAGTTTACTTTTTACTCTCACCTAACTACCAATACCTGGCGTACCACACAACTGGTAGCGCCAACCTGCACTACACCCACCTACCTCATGACTGGTACAACAACACTAAGTTTACCCAACGCTGTGATGATGGTGGTGCCTTATCTGTGCTTCTTACCGTACCTCACCTACCTGGCCACACTGCCACTGGGGAATTAGACGTTTGGTCCACGGTTAGGTCAGGTCAGGTCCTAACCACACTGGTCCTATATTCACTACTGGTTGGTTAAGTGTGGCAGCTACTATACATAACTGATATTTTTCATCTGGGCACAGGACGGCTTTACTCCTACAGCAACTACTACTACGACCGCCACTACCAATACTACAACCACCACCACCACTACTACCACCACCAATACTACAGCCACTACTACCGTTACCTAAAACACAGGGAGACGAGGGAAGGAGATGAGGATGTGTAACTAAGAGTATCTCGTGCCTGGCTGTCCCAGGAGTCGTGGTTATATGCTGTAAAATTATCCCGGCGTCTGTGTGCTTCCATGATGCTGTGGCCTCGTGTTGTGTGTGTGTGTCTGTCTGAACTCTGGTGTTGTCTTGTTTATCACCCACACCACGATGGGGAGTAAGATATGGAGTGAGGAAAAAACAGGAGGGGAGTTTGTGTGTTTATTATTATTTATTGTAAAAGGAGACGTGTGTGTGTGTGTGTGTGTGTGTGTGTGTGTGTGTGTGTGTGTGTGTGTGCGTGTGTGTGTGTGTGTCCACGAACATTACACTTAGATGGGAACAGATATATTTCAAAAAGCTTTTCTACCTAACACACACACACACACACCACTACCAGTAGGCCAAAATATCAAAGGTGGTATCCGTGTATGCGCAGTATAAGGTCTTGTATCGCTTAAAGATGCTGTGATGAAACCTTAACTAGTGTGTACAGCGTCAAATCTAAGTGTATGTATCAGGGGGTAAGGTATTCAACAGCGGGTGTACTGTTTAATGTAGTGCTTGTACCTGTGTGTGGTGTTTTGTTTACTTTGGAGTAGACAAGGTTGTTTACAGTTTAGGGAGGGTGTGTGTAGGGGTTTTGTTAAATATACTGAATTAAGTTGTGTTTTGGTTACTGGCAAGAATGTATTATTTGTTGTATAGTACTGCACGTCTTATTATCTATACCTGTAACTCTACCCTTGTCTCTCTCTCTCTGGGGTAGGGGAAGAGTCAATATGATAGATTGATTAGATTAACTTGACACTAGTGTTTGGTCACGGGGCCATTGTGTACACATGTGTGGTGTGTGTGAGGAGGGGCGGGTGGTGGTGGCTGATGGTATCACTGCAGTGCACGGCTGCTGGTACCCCCCACCTCTCTCTCTCTAGCCTTAAACATTGGAACATTATTTATTTATCCAACATCAACAACAGAACAAGTACATGGTTCCTTATTTACAGATAAAAAAAGTGGCGAAAAATTTATCACTGGGAAGAAGGTTTTCTCACACACGAAGAAGCATCCATCAGTCAGGTCAAGTCAGGGAAAAGTTTAAAACAAAGTGGCAGTAAAAAATAGTGTCCAGTGGTGGTACAAACGCGCGCGCTCTTGGTCGTCTAATTGGAGGTGTAACTCAAGCGATCTTTTGGTTGCCCGACGTAATGAAAATGCAGGAAGATTTTTTTGACTCGTAATTTTTAGTTCCTGTCAGTGTGGGGGTGGGGGGAACAGATAGTCCGGTTAATGTCCTGTGGAGCGCCGGTGCACCGCAGTTATCCGGTGGTTTTCCTCAGCGGTGACCGTCCCTGTGTTGAGGTCCTAACGTCTGACTGGCTGGTGGGGGAGAAAGGGGTTGTAATTGTGGTCTGGAATAGTTTTTGGTGTAGTTAGGATGTTTATGGGTGTAGGATGGTTCTTGGGATGTGTCTCAGGCGGGGATGATCATAAGGATGTGTATTAGGGAGTTAATACACATCCTTATGTGCGGGGGCCGAGAAAGTTAATGTACATCTCATTTGGTTAATACATTACATAGAGGGCGTTGTGTTGTGGTGTTAGCTAGTAATGGTGATAGCCAGTGGTGGTACACCCCTGGTAGGTGACACGATCACGTGGTGGAGGTAATACGTTCACCTTACTTACTCATCCTGTCTTACCTCACCGCCCGCCGGCCTGGACCAACCCTCCTTCTCCCTTCCCCCTCCTCCTCCTCCTCCTCCCTCCTCCTCCCTTCACCTCCCTCCTCCCCCAAAACCCCCCCCCTGTTGACTTAAGTTTCAGGTGTGTTTTGAGGTTGGATTGGGTTAGGTTAGGTTGAGATTAGGTTGTGTGTTACTGACGTGGTCTTACCTGTGCTTACCTGCCCACACCACCTCCTTCGCCTCATCCTACGCACATCCTTCAACCTTCCCTCTTCCCTCCCCCACCATTTTCCTCATTCCCACCCCACATCCCCTACTACCCCACACCACCTCCCTCCTCATCACCACCCTTCACCACCTCCCCACTTTGCCTCACCACGTCCTATCGCGTTCTCCTTGTCTTGTCTTTCCCTCCCTCCCTCTCCGTCTTCTTATCGTTTTCGTTGTCTATATTAATATTCTCTTGCATCCGTTATTGTCTTTGATTACGAGAGAACCAAATTTAAGTGGTATATATTTTTAAAGCAGGGAATGTTGGGTGAATATATATATATATATATATATATATATATATATATATATATATATATATATATATATATATATATATAAACTATAGGTTATTATATGTGTATGTTTTTAGTAATATATACAAGGCAGGTTATTGTAGGAGTCAGCAGAAAATACAATATAGGTTAGCAAGGAAATAATTCAGCGTCTTTAAAGGAAATTTGGCACAGGAGACCCACTTATGAGCTGGGGAAATAGCTTATCAGATAACAGATATTGGTCTCTCTCTCTCTCTCTCTCTCTCTCTCTCTCTCTCTCTCTCTCGTCAATACTGCCTCACGTTTAATGTACCTGCATAGACTCGGTATCTGTCGTGACTCATGGGACAGGCTACAGTGTTGGTGGGTAGTGAAGATAGTGTCTGGGGAGGGTAGTGAGATATAGGAGAGGAGTGGCAAGTGTTTCAAGGATAGTGAGGTGATGGTGGTGACTGATAGTGATGGTGGTGGGCGGTGATGGTGAACATAGATAGTGAGTTAGGATGAATGGTGATGATGTTAGTGAGTTAGAGTGGTGACGGCGGCGGAGGTCGACCTTGAGTAAGATAGTAATAGTGTGTGTGTGGAGCGTGAGTCAGCGGGGTGAATCACTGTGGCTGGCTGGCCCACCGTGTATGTGTCCATTCACCCGGTGGGGGACGCTCTTCTCCCCCCTCCCCTTCTCTCCCTCTTCCCCCTCCCTCCCTTCCCTCATCTCTCCCCTACCCCCTCCCCCATCTATCCCCTACCCCCTCCCTCCTATAGTTTCCTTCTAATTTACCACTACGAACCTGCCCCTCCCTTTGTATCCTTATTCCCATCCTTCCCTATCCGTACTCATTCCCTCCCTTCATCCCTATCCTTACTCCCCATCCAGTAGCCACCACCCTCTACTTCACACCCAGTCCTGTCGCCCTTAATCACCCCTCTTGAAACACACACTATTCTCCCCCTCCCTCTTTTATCCCTCTTACCACATCAACAATTTACTAAGTGTTTCCTCTTTACCCTCTGTGTGTTGTGGTGCATTAGAGGGGAATAACTACACTTGAGATCCCGCGAGCTGGAGAGGAGGAAAATAATCATCGATACATTTTTTTTAATCTTGAAACACATTTATACCATCACCAAACCCAACCAGAATTAAAAGTCTTTATATCAGGAGGTCAGAGGTCAAGGTAACAGTAGGTCAAAGGAGGTCAGAGGTCAAGGTAACAATAGGTCAAAGGAGGTCAGAGGTTAAGGTAACAGCTGTAGGTCAGAGGTTAAGGTAACAGCTGTAGGTCAGAGGTTATGGTAACAGCTGCAGGACAAAGGAGGTCAAAGGTCATATTCAGCAGCAGGTGTATTGTACTGAGGTAATCTTGTCGGCAATAAAAGTACCAGTTATCGTGGGGGCGTCGAGAAGAGCTGCGTCAACACCTGTCATGTGGTTAATGGTTCAACAATTAACGTATTAAATTGAAAGGATAAATTGTGCTTAAAATCTATTGACGAAAACCAGAAGTCGATCACCTGAAGAACAAAACCCCCAGCTTATTTCACCCAAAGACTCTCCATCCCAGCTTATTTCACCTAAAGATTAACCACCCCAATACTATCTGGGGAGGGGGGTGGGGTTAACGTGAGGGTGGTTAATCTTTGGGTGAAATAAGCTGGGATGGAGAGTCTTTGGGTGAAATAAGCTGGGGCGGAGAGTCTTCAGGTGACCCCCATAGTGTTATCTCTAAGTGGAAGGTCGTAAGTAAATTCTAGGAAGTTTAATATAATATAATAATACACTAATTAAAGAAAATGAGAATGGGGACATGACGTTCAGACGCACTTGGACGTTATTGACAGTCAGACGTGTGTGGGTGGGGGGTAAGGAGTCATCATCAGGTGGAATGGTAATTACAAGGTAAGGTATTGGTTGTGGACGAGGAACAAGGTGGTGGTTGAAGGTGGCTCCTCCGTCTTGTTGAAAAAAAAAAGCCTCTCGGTGTGGTGTCGTACCCTGAACACCTAGGCAACGCTTCCTAACACACACGTGAAGGAGACGAACAACTCCTTGAGGTCCCTTGTGTATGTTTAGGGTCCCCGTTAAGACCTCCGTAGTGCAGGTGAGACAAACACTACCATTACTTTACCAGGAAATGACAGGACTTATAATCCACACCCAGCCCCCCCCTCCAGAAGCCCGTGAATCAGTTCCAATTAGTGGATATGAGATAAAAGACCTGGACGAGGAAAGTTGGTGGATAGGACCCCCCCTCTCGGGTCAGGGTGATGGCTTGATGGTCTTTAAACCCCACGGAAGTTAAAGACCTTCACGGGCTAATTAGCAGACGGCAGCAGATTTAGGTGTGTGTGTTGATCGTAAGGTAAGAAGCCACCTTCCTTAACCCAGGCTGAAAATTTAAGATCTCACAAGTGCACTGCTGGTAGGTCCCCGGGGGCGTGGAGCAGCGGAGGAAGGTGTGTGTGTGGGGAGACGGATCACTGCTCTGGAGTACTCGATGTGTTTGACTGTCTGTCCTTACTTAACCAAGGGGATCTTCTTAAGGTTTCCGGGCGTAAACTGAGGAGGGAAGTTGTGCACATTCAGACTTAATAAGATACTTGTACTGTTTGTCGTACCTTGTTTACCTGTTGACTGGTGCAGGGGTTGTGGTAAACTTGAACCATTTTGGGCGTGGTTTAGGTTTAGAGAGTGGGTGGGCGGGCGGGGTTATTGTTTATAATGACCACTAGCGTGTGTAAGTTAATGTATGGAGGAGCAGTGTCGTGTGCGGGAGGTACACTGTCTGCAGGTCAGGTTTAATACTGAACCCCGCACGGCCCGACCCTTCACTCAGATGCCGCCGCCATATTTATCTGTTATTGAAACGTTATTTTACTGATGCAGTGTTGTGGTGTTTATATTACTTAGGTGTGTGTGTGGTGATATATTTACAGACAAGGTTTATCATGCCAGGACGCACCAATACGGTACAGTAGAGTATATCCGTATGCTACTGGGTTTATCCAGCCTCCCAGAATCATCATGGAGGAAGCAGCGTCTCGGCTCACTCAGGCTACAAGTACTGTACCTGAAGGTCGCTTCTTGGGGGAGAAAACCTCGACATAGAGACTCACTCTCTCACATGTTAATGCATTGTATGTTGCATCATGTCTTATTATACTCCTCTTTGTTGTTTGTTAGTCACCCTAGGAGGGATGTGGTGGCCGAGAGGATACGAGGCTGCATCCTGTCCTGTCTATGGTTGTTGGTTGACGTTCAGGACAATCTAATTCACCAGACTGAATGGTTAGGCAGTCGAGTGCAGTAACGGTCACGCTGTCTTTGTATACAGTACTTAAAAAAGTAACACTGCCGGCTACATAGTGCTGTTTACACACTGTCTCTAACGGCTCGTCAGGCCTTAGGGAACCTTTTTCAGTTTCACTCATTCCAGAAGTGGCTGTTTTTCGCGTGGAGGAGTTTTCCCATAGTGGACTTAACGCTCCAGGTGATCAGGTCTTGGTTACCTGTGTTTTCACTTAATTGACTTCAGTACAGGTGCAAGAGTTCATGACGTCAGCCCCACTGCTTGTGTGTCAGTCTGTTTATAAACCAAGAAACATGAGAGAGAGACGTGTTGTCGTTCATCCTTCTACTTCCCAATGACAAAACTTCACATTTTAGGAACTCCGTGACGCGCGCTGCTTCGTCATAACCGTCGCCGCTTCCACGATGGGTTTCTTGCGCTGCCTCACATCCTGGAGTCCTCAGAGTATTTTTTTCATATCCTTTTAAATGTCAAGGATGAATACCATTATTTACAGGATACAGTATGTTCGTTCCCTCGGCCCCAGGCACAATTAAGGTGGCAGTTTAAGGGTTAAAGTAGACAAGGTGATTTATGGCAGTTTAAAGGTGAAGGTAGACAATTAAGGTGGTTTATGGTAGTTTAAAGGTCAAGGTACACAATTAAGGTGGTTTATGGTAGTTTAAGGGTCAAGGTACACAATTAAGGTGGTTTATGGTAGTTTAGGGGTCAAGGTAGACAATTAAGGTGGTTTATGGTAGTTTAGGGGTCAAGGTAGACAATTAAGGTGGTTTATGGTAGTTTAAGGGTCAAGGTACACAATTAAGGTGGTTTATGGTAGTTTAGGGGTCAAGGTAGACAATTAAGGTGGTTTATGGTAGTTTAGGGGTCAAGGTACACAATTAAGGTGGTTTATGGTAGTTTAAGGGTCAAGGTAGACAAACAGTTGTACATATATACGTCTTAACTTAGCAGGAATATTCAGCCGTGTGGTAAGACCGAGTTGTGACTACTCTTACCTGTGTGTGTTGCGTATAATTATCCAGGTGTGATCCTCTTCCTCCTTCATCTTCACCACCGCCACCATCACCTGGTTAACACAGTCACCTTTATAGGACTCTGATCTTGTTCGTGTCTTGTACAGAGTCATTAGTCTCCCCTACGTGGTTCAGGCGCCGACGGAGAGCTCAGTGGGTAACGATGGGAGATGAGGTGCTGTAATTAATACCCGTCATGAACGTGATCTTTCTCTTGACTCTTAGATCATCCTTCAACATAATTACATCCTTAAAACACAAGAAATTCGTAATATATGAGACCAATGGGCTATTAATGACAGTAATTGTAATCGAATTGGTAATGATGTGGTTCATCAATGTATTGTACTAACATGTAAAAGGCTGTGTGGGGCGTGTGTGTGTGTGTGTGTGTGTGTGTGTGTGTTTTTTTTTTCCGACTTCCAGGCTGCGGTAGTCACACACAGTATATCTACACACATTCTTGGGGGAATTTGTCTGTCTTTGTTAACTCAGGGTTTGTTTACGCTCACGTGTTGCTGAGAGGGGGGCTGTGGTGGTGGGAGATGACGTGCCTGGCTGAGAGTAGAGGAGACGAGGCTGAGGAATGTGGGAGTGGCAATCGTTCTTGGACTGATATGTTAATGTGAGGGCTTTAACGTTCTCTAGAAGCTAATACATCCAGAGCCGAATACCCAAAGTTCATATATAAGAGCCAGGATACCCCCACCCCACCTCCCGCGGATAAGATTTACCCTCAGGTGACAGCCAGCACGTGTTAAGTACGTCTTAAAGAGGAGGTTAACAGGAGTCATCTCACCTTGTACGGCTTACTTATGGAGATTACTGGGATTTTTTTTTTTTGTGGAGAGTAAACACGAATCTACAGTGTGTCTTGTATAAGCGTGGTGAAGTGTGTTGAGGGTGAGAGTAGATCCTGTTGAGCCGTGTGAGAGAGAGAGTGTGTCACTACTGATCTGCTGTAGTACTTGGGGTGCGTCTTGGTCGTAGCTATACACACTATTACCTGAACACTAAATAGGGTTGTTAATGTAAGACACTGTACCTCTGTATAGTCGACGTCCCATGGGGGTTGACGTCAAGAGGCTTCTGTTTGTGAGACAACCAAGTTTTTATCCTCCTCTCTGTCTGCCATAGATGGTTGATGAGCTCTGTGAGGCAACCAAGTGTTTTTTTTTTATATATACCGTCTGTCATAGATGTGTGTCTGTTCACCGTCATAATGCGTCACACTTATAACCCCTATACAACACTGTTATATAAGTCACCAGTGTGTATGTTAGGTGTACCAACAAAGAGTGAGTGTGTGTGTGGCCTGAGACTGGGCTTATAGTAAGTAATGGGATGTAGGGATTATTGTGAAGGGAGGGAGGGAGTACTGCAGGTGATCACGTTTCACCACCAGTGTCACAGTGGCCTTGAGGTGTCTTGTATGACATAAGGATCTGATGTGTGGGAGAGAAACACGGGGAAGTGGTATATGTTCATCTCTTCCTCTAACCTGTCAGCAGCCCAAAACGTTAGTCAGGAATTTAAACAAACTGAGCTGTTGCCTGTGTTTCCCTCCCAGACGTTTACTCCACTTGTCGACCACGTCATGGTATAAGTTATACTGAAGATGTCGTGGCCCGCGTGTCCTTGATACAGTACCTGCAGTTGCTCATGTTAATACTGTACGTTTTACTAACCTCGCTTTCTAACCAATTTAACATGTTGATTTCCTACTGCTACCAGGATAAAAACAATGTAAATTCTGCTCCAAGACTTAAAATCATCAATAATATGCGAACCTAACCTAACCCCCCAAATAACTGTTTATTTTTTTATTTTATTTTTTTTACTTATTTTTTTTTACTCTTTCCTTTTAAAACCATCTCATAGTTGACAGTGAACTCTGTATTTATTAGTGATTTCATTCAGGTAGTTTAGTCTCATTAATTACCCCTTTGATTAGTAAGTTAGTTTTGGTGTTAGAGTGTAGAGGGAGACAGTAGAGGTGTGTTTAACTTGTTATGTCGTGAGAGCAGGTGAAGCCAGGTGTGTTATGAGGGGAGTTGGGGGATGGGAATTTGCTGGGGCCTCACTGGGGTACTTATCGGTTTACAGTGATTATCTCCTGTCTGTCTCACCCTCCCCCACCACCACTACTACGACCCTCGACTTCCTTACCCCTCTCATCCTCCTCCCTTCCCCAGCCTCTACCTCCTCCCTCCCCTGCCCCTCCTCCCCGCATACCTCAATAGTTTTCACCATATTTACTTGGATCAGCTGACATGGAGGTGTGTTTATGTGAGGTTGTGTACGAACATTATGTTGACCGTGCGTGGTATGTCCCTCTCGCTGGACATCATGGTCTTACATATACGTGTATAGATTTTCATAGTCACTCACATGCTAGAACACAGTCCTTCATAAACACGCTCCCACACCCCTGCCCTGCCACACCCCACTTCTCCCACACCCCTGCCCTGCCACACCCCACTTCTCCCACACCCCTGCCCTGCCACACCCCACTTCTCCCACACCCCTGCCCTGCCACACCCCACTTCTCCCACATCCCTGCTCTGCCACACTCCCCAAAACCCCCTTACACTAGCTCCTCGACAGGTGTTTACTTTTACAACATCTTTTCAGGAAATTACGGTGTTTAAAATTTCAATTAAGACTTTTTTACGATTTGTATTTTTTTATCTGCCTCGTGCACGCTGTTCCTCATTAACACGCAGGACACACGGCCAAGTTTTTTGTAAGGGAAAAGTGTGAGTCAGGTAGAGATATGAGGGCCTCGTGGTGGAAGGGGATAAACATAGCAAAGACTTCTGTCATCGCTTGAAGATTACCCATCCTAACCTAACCTAAACCAACCCAACCTAACAATACTCATTAGGTTGTTTAATCATCAGGTGTAGTAAACTGTTTGGGCTGATCTGTAAGGTGATCCCACATGTGTGACAGCCAAGCATAAGAGTGAACTGATGGGGGTGTGTTAAACCTTGAGTCTGGTCGTCGTGTACTGTACTGAGAAGAATGTTTGTTTGGTTAGCTTAGGTTAGGTCAGGTCAGGTGAGAATAAAGTGTGAGTGGGAAGGTGGCTGTAGTGGCAGGAGGGAAGCCGCAGTTGTACGAGACACGTGAATGAAACGGAGCGGCTCTATCTCACTCGGTGGAGTACGGGGAACACCTGCAGGACAAGTGTGTGTGTGTGTGTGTCGCAGCTGTGTCGGGAGGAGGGGGTGAGGTGGGGTAGGGGTAGTTAGTGTAATGGGGGGGCAGGAGTCTGGTGGGTAAGTAAGATGGGCAGCTGGAGGGAAGGGGGACGGGTGATGGATGGGGGAAGGGGCGCTCTCTTAGGGTGAATATAAGTTCAGACATGTGGTAAGGGACAGGTTAATAGGCAGGTGTGTTTGTGTTGGGGTTGTAGTGTGTAATGCCCTTATAATGCTTGTGTGTGTGTGTGTGTGTGTGTGTCAGTAAACTTAAGAGTGGGACGCTTCCCTCCTTCCTTACCCCGGATGTACCACATATTTACTGCCGGACATATCTCCCCCCGCAGCCACACCTTTACCCACACCATCCCCATGAGCTCTGGTCGGTCAGCCAGCCACACCGTACTCTCCGAGACACTGTGTGGGCGTTGGACTAATACACGTTACTTGTTGTAGGTGAGTGAGGCAGTGTGGGTTAGGTGAGTGAGGCAGTGTGGGTTAGGCGAGTGAGGCAGTGTGGGTTAGGTGAGTGAGGCAGTGTGGGTTAGGCGAGTGAGTCAGTGTGGGTTAGGTGAGTGAGGCAGTGTGGGTTAAGGATATAGGTGGACAGGCTTTACTTGTTCACTACCTGTGTTGTATTGTAACACAGAGGACGAGTATTGTATATTGACTGGGCATACAATATTGTGTATGTGTATGTTTGTATGTATGTATTAATGTGTATATTTATATACATACATACATGCCTCAACAGTACTGCCATGTGTCTGTGACGTAGCGGAAGTAGGATTTAATAAACGGATGTGGTAGACGGGTCACGTTGTTGTGTTACGGTTGTACAGGGATGTCCGTTTATTGTTGTGTGTGACGGTGGAGTATGATAATAGGTTAGGTTAAGTGTGACTGATGACCTGCCTGCTGGTGTAGGTGAAGGTTGTGATGTGTCGGTGGTCAGCTGTTGGAAGGTGTACAAGGTGGTGGTGTAGTGTAAGAATACAGTCATACCTCACACACACACACTAGTCCACCGTGTCGTGCTTCCGCCAGAGCCTCGTCATTTAAACACACACACACTGAGGGACAACAGGTAGGGGTTGTATAATAGTAAACAGTACTGTAGGAGGGTGAGCCGTCAGCCCACACACTACAGTACAAACATGTTTGTATAGATGTATGATTTCTGTATGTGTGAATATTGTGTATAATGAGTGAAGTGCAGTATAGTGAGTGATGACGGGCGATACACACATCTTCCTGCCAGCACTTGAAAGGCTTCTTAAAAAAGCATCTAACTGGATCATAAGATCATAACTGCAGCTGCCGCAGCCAACACCAACACTGCTACTGTACCCGCTCCTCGCCCGTCCTGCCCCGCTCTCCACGTTATTTGCATTTTTATATATTGATAGTGAAACAGTTTATTTAGCCGGGAAAATGGAGATAAACTAATCAGCAATAACAGTATTGACATGGCTGACCCAACGAGGTCCGGGGTAATCATAGTGGCACCTGAAAATATTGTACATTAGCAGAAGCTCCAGTACACACACACACACACACACACACACAATAAACCGTACCATCAGTCAGTACAAAGTATTGGTGGACAGTGTTAGTATTAGTGTGGGAGGATGAGGCAGTAAGGCACCGTTGAGTTCACCTTGACAACATAATTAACTATTTCACTGATGTCTCCAACATGCTTGGGTAAATGCTGGTAGGTGAGGTAACCCTCCCTGGTGGGGGGGGACTCTCCTTACCTCGCAGCCTGAGGGAGGGAGGAGAGGCTTGTATTGCCGTAGTCTTTATCTTTACAACATAGACAGAGGGAGGGATTAAGTCAGCCTCCCTCCTACTTGATCGGACAAGAGAAGGTATGGATAGTTTGAACCAGTTTACAGAACGAAGGAGGGGGGGGGGATTGAGTGAGGGAGAAGTATTGGTTGAGGCAGAAGTGTTCCCTCTCGTTTGACCATCAGGGATTATAACACTCAGATTGCAGTAATCAGAAGGAGGCGGTGTAGAGTACGTGACTCCCACACGCTCTCCTGACGCCGTGGACAGGTAGGGAAGAGAGAGAACGGGGGGAATTGAGATGAGATACAAAGACAAACATATTGATTGATTGATGCAAATGTTAACAAATAAGGACAAACTGACTGACTTAACGTGTCAGCCAGACGGATACCTTGACGTGATTACAGACAGACAGCTTGACGTGGTGACAGACATACAATGACAGCCATCCATCCAAAGACAGCAACACCAATACGTGACTTCCCACACACACACAGGGTCTTGGTCACTAACTCAGCCTTAACACAATGGGATATTACCGCTACCTTAACACCTTTACAAACATATTTTATCCCCCCCCCTCCGGAGTAATCCACTTACCACACACCTACAGTACTCTAGATGGCTGCTTAACACCTGCCTTCCTAAATCAGCGACTGGAAAAAAATGGTGTCCATCTCAGAAATTATGGGACTCTAGTCTTGTGTTGTTTTGATGGTCGTGCTGTGTGTGTGTGTCAGCTGAGGTGTGAGCTGTTGCCCGGGTGACAATAGACAGTAAAATTAATGTAATGTCTTGGGGGGGGGGGGAGTTTATCCTCATGTGATCCAAACTATTTATTCACCGCAGCTACACACCACGTACAGTACTTTTTGTTTTAAACCTTGTGGTGAAACGTCTTCTGTACCTTACCTCCTGGGGATCACACCGAGCATCGTGGAGTCAAAGGCCCCATTCTCTACACCGTCTCTAACGAAGGCATAACCTGTTCACGTCCTCACGCCGGGGTACACCCAACCTGGGTCACCACGAGGACGCCAGTTTTAATATTTTATTTGGTTAACGGTAGATGATTATATTCATCTCAGAGGCGACACAGTATACGAGGGGTTTAATACACTGTAAATTTGATATAAAGATCCACACGTGTATATATAAACCAGCCTTCAGGATTCCAAGTATATGTGACGGACGGACGGGCGGGCAAGGGGTGAATAATATGGTCCCCCATGGTCCTAACTGGGGGCATGAAGATGGTGTGAGAGGCCGTCAAGGGAATTTTAATGGTCTCATTATCCTCCGGCTTCCAGGACAACACAGGCCTATGTTACATCTCTCTTCACACACACACACACATACATACATAATATGCTTCCGGGAGAGCGTCCATACCCCCACACTAATGCAGCTATGATCCATTTTAGATGACATTTTGTGCTCTTTATTTCCTAAGGCTTCGTATCTCTAGTTACATGTACGGTCTTAGGGGTGTGTGTGTGTGTGTGTGTGTGTGTGTGTGTGTGTGTGTGTGTGTGTGTGAGAGAGAGATTTTAAGCCCATTTTGGGTTTTATTTATTTTGTATGCTTTTAGCTTAAGTTAATGTGTCTGGGTTGGTTGTTATTTCCGTAGTGGTGGGGGTAAGGGTAGTGGCGGGGAGGGAAGGGGTAGGGGTGGTGTGGTAGTGGCAGGGGTGGTAGTGGTGCTGGGGGTAGTAGTGGCAGGGGTGGTAGGGAAGGTGGGGGAGAGTGAAACTTGTGGTCGAGACATAGTATTGACTCACACTGTGGGTCTTTGTGGAGTGAATATTGATGATGATGAGGAGGAAGAGAGAAGACAAAAACTGAGACACTAGTGGGAGGAACAAGGAGAGGGGAGAGGAGGTGGTGATGAGTGGGGAGAGGAGGAGGCGATGAGTGGGGAGAGAAGGGGGCGATGAGTGGGGAGAGGAAGAGGCGGTGAGTGGTGGAGAGGATAGGTAGTGAGTGGGGGAGAAGAGGGGGCGGTGAGAGGGGTGGTAGTGAACAGTGGGGTGGTTGAGGCTACTGTGTAGTGTTGTTGTGTCATAAGGACCCTCCCCTCCCCTCCCCTCCTTCAACTTCTCCATTTCTCTCCCTTCCCTCCCCTTTAACTCCTCTTATATCTCTTCCTTCCTCCCTTTCTTCTTCCTCCGCCACTTTTTTTAACACATTCCTCATTTATCCTACGACTTTCATAAACCTCCACACACATCTCCTCCCCCCCCTCCTCTCTTCCTTTCTCTACCCCTCTTTCTCTCTCTTCCTTTATTTCCCTCTCCTCTCTCGCTTCATCCTATCTGGTAAATGACTAACTGACTGTCGCTCCACGCCCCTATGTCGCCTAGACTAGACCACACACACACACACACACACACACACACACACACACACACACACACACACACAACAACACACACACACACACACACACACACACACACACACACACACACACACACACAACACACACACACTGGTTTAGCTACCATGAAAGGATAAATTATGTGACGCGAACAACTGCAACAGAGAGAGAGAGAGAGAGAGAGAGATTGTTTCAACTGCTGGTAGGTGTAGGGATGTGGGGGGGGGGGTTAGCAACCAGACTTGATATGTAAAGAGATGTCTCGCTCCTTGCTTGTCGTGGTAGTTGTAGTAGTTGTGGTAACGATTGTGGTTGTTGTATTGGTGGTGGTGGTAGTTTAGTGTGATGGTGGAGAATAATAATAACAATAAATATTATAACACAGACGAAGGCTCAGGTGTGCAGAGCAGTATAGTCTATCTCTGGGGTGATTAATTATAGGGCAGGTGACAGGTAGCGTAAAGCCCCACGGTAATGGACTCAGGCGGGAGGGAACAATTAAGGAAGGACTCTGTGTGAGGCTGGGCAGGTGGACAAAACAGTTGTACACCTTATTTACACCATACCTGAACTCATTAATTAGACCGACCATACCTGAACCTTACCTGGCCAATAATATATGTTTATTTGTTCAATTCGTGTTTATTTGTTCATTAAAACTATCGAAAATCTTATTTGTTCAGTTTTTATCTTTATTCGTTGTAAGTAACTGTGGGTGGCAGTGAGGGGCGGTAGAGAGGGTGTGAATGAAACAGTTCGCATGGTGTGTTGACGTGTTGCACATAATGACTACCAGCTGGACGATGGTACTGTGTGTGTCACGAAAGATATATATATATATATATATATATATATATATATAAGGGAAGTAATGATATTATGTGATAGAGGCAGTGGTGGTGGGATAGTGATGGTGGTGATGGTAGGAGGACAGACTGGCCCCCAGAGCCGTGTAGAGCTTCCCAGTTCCTCCCTCACACAACACTTCCGGGGAAGAATTTTCTAATCTTTAGCCGGGAATTCTGTGTTGGAAAATAATGTCCTTTTTGCAACCTGGCCTGAACTCACCTGACCTAGCTGAAGTTCCGCTAGGTTGGGTTATGGTCGGGAAAATAAGGATAGGTCAGGGTTAGGATAGCTCAGGGATGGATAGCTCAGGGATGGATTAAATCAGGTGAGGTGAGGTGAGGTTTGATTTAGGCGTAGTTCATATCTGTATATGGTTGTTCAAGTGACCACGTCTCGGTGTCCGTGCTTGAAGGTGGCGCCGTCTGTGGACCGAGTTGAACACTACGACAAGACTATCACAGTCTAGCCAGATATCAAATGGCTTCTGGCAGACCAGTCAGCTGAGTCTGGTCACTGTTAAGCCATGTTGTTATCCTTATAGCAGTAATGTTACATGTATAGAATTTTTGTTACGGGGTTGAAAGGGTGGTTTTAGCCATTGCCAGAGTTATTTCCGTTTTATAAGAATTGGTATCACGGGTGTACAGTACATACGAGTATCCAGACAACTTGGTGTACTGTACGTGTCTGTGGCTGGTGACATGTTTGGTTAAGTGAGGTTTCTGCATCTGGGGTGACGTCACCAGGGCTCTTCAACACTTTGTCACTTCAGGACAAAACCTGCAACAACGTTTCTTAAAGGTTACGTTGAATTTATACGTCTATTTGTTGGTTACGTTTGGTGAAGCTGCGTTGTGACTGCAGTTTTTTCCTACTACAATGCTGGAGAGAGAGAAGAGGTGGGGGGGTTATTAACGTATATGCCTCTGGAGGGTTATGGTGGGTGTTACTCCCCCAGACCCGGGATGGATCAGGGAGGGGGGCAGGTAGACTGGGGGACCACAATTGTGTTACTCACTAACTTGTAAGGCTTGACAGCTCAGATTTCACTGTCTTTGTTCGACACGGGGTTGGCTCTTTGACTGATTGGCTGCCTCGATACATGCCTGCCAGATGGGGTGGTTTACTTGTCTGTCTGTCTGTTTGTCAATTGGTTTATAGAAAGGTTGCCACTGCCTAGTTTTCTGTGAAAGTTTATTATTATTATTATTATTATTATTATTAAATCTTGGATATCGTTATTATTATTTATTAATTATAGTAATGTTCTTTGGTGTTTTTGTATTATTACCTTTATCATTGTTACTAGTGATTTATATTATTATTTTATTATTAAGATGAATGCAGGGCCACAAAGACGCATAAGTTAATGAGTTAAGGTTAGTGTGTCAGCCCGTAAACTTGTATCTTTGTGTGTGTGTGTGTGTGCGTGTCATTTGCGTATGTTTCCGCTATGTGTCATCTCCGTGTGTGTCCGTGCTTCAACTGACTCCTAGGATCGTGTTTTTCCCGTCAGGTGTCAGCTGATTCCGCAACGCTGGCGGGAAGTGACAGGCAGGTCTTGTTGACTAGTGGACCGAGGAGCCTTTGTTTTAACCAACACTCAAATTTTCTTCCTCTTTCACTGATCACAAGAGTCGAGTGACTGGCTGAGGTGTGTGTGTGTGCAGGATAGAACCGGGACAGCAAAGAACCAATTCTCTTGACAATGACTTGCGGGTTGATAAGGGTGCTGGGGAGGGGAGAGGCGGGGGGGTTAGTATGCACTGGGAGGTTAGAAAACGTCTCTGGGTGTTGAGGTTTACAGGTAGTGACAGTGGGGGGATAGCGCTGAGCTTTTGTGTACCTACCCTCCACCGGAAGGGCTTCACTCACCCACTACAGTATACAGACTTACTAGTTCGTGGGTCTACATGGGTGATTATTTTAGACCAGATTCTAACGTAATTACTGAAGTAGCGTCTGGCGTTTATCTTGGCTGTGTCGGACGAACGTTTTCACCATAGGTACTTGTACTTCGAAACGTTTCTCCAAATTGTTTTATTATTTTTTGTAAGATTTTCCTACATCCTTACGTGTCTTATTTCCGGATTGCGCATTGAACACTTAATTGTGAAGGTCATTAGGTTAGGTTAGTTAAGGTTAGGTTAGGTTGGTGATGTTAGTTTACGAGAGAGAAGCTCCGTGACGGCCCGTGTCAGCTCACAGCACAACGCTCAGCTGCATTGTTCACAGATGGACGTCACTCCTGCCTGAACTGAGCTGAACTGAACCTCGCCTGCAATACACCGCATGGCAGTCTTCAGTTTTTATACATTTACTTTACATTTTTATTCATAATTATACAAAAAAATACCAAAAATTACTTAACTTATTGTTTATGTACCTGGATTTCGCTCTAAATTATTTACTGTCTCCGGGCTGCCACTTACACAATGTTGCCACAACTCTTGCAACTTTTTAAGGCCACCGAATGCTTGTGAAAATTTGTAGCGAATCGAAATATTTTTGCTGTTGTAATCAAGGTGAATGAGTTTTTCTCTCGCAAAGATAATGTATTGTAACAACTTTTAACACATAGGCATTTGTACACACCTTAAGTATTTACGTCTCTCGAATTAAAAGGCTGAATTTAATTTATCAACTCTCAGGTAAGCGGAGAGTGTTGGTAATCCTGCCACAAGTTATATTTACATTGTATTCGCTTATTATGTAGTAAACCCAGCCAAGGTTATTGGTGACTCTTACTCTGTGTTCTCTCATTATCCAAAATTCCATTGGAACATAATTAGTTGACGTAGCTGTGGCAGGAATATTTTGTTGTGAGGAAAATAACGGTAAAAAGTAATGGGGGATACACAGTACATGAACACTAAAGACTACCATAAGTTACCGTGAGGGGATGTGTGCTTAACTCAGTAACGTATCGTATATCTGGTGAAGTAGTACGATATACTGTCATTACCTGACCTCAGAAATCAAGTACATTACAGGTACATAGTATTAACCTAACCTAGCCTAAGTAAACACCCTGTACCTTCCAAGAAAAATATTGATGAAATGGGGTGGAATGTTTCACTTCCGGGTTTTATATATTTTTATATTTTTTATATTTTTTTTTGGGGGGTGGAAGCTGTGTGACGTGATCTTTTGTTGAATATCAGTATTAGGTTACATAAGGTAAGAAGTGTTCCAGACATACGGTACTCAGAGGCTGTTGAGACCGCTAGACTAGGGGCCAAGACGTGTGGCAAGAGCAGCCTTTGTCAGCGGTTCTTTGCACGCCTCCTTGGCTTTATCTAAGAGCTGCCTCTCATCACAAGCACACTCGAACAAGGCCTCACATCCCCACCTCAATTATTATTTTTTCCACAATGATGAATAACGAACCTAAACTAAATAATTTTTGTTCTTTAAGTCACTCTTTTCACACCTCATTATTTTAAGTATACAGTATATGTCGACAACAACAACCGATAATGACAAATGATAACAGATAAATAATGAATAACGTCGTAAATAATGTCATACACGGGTAGAGAGATTGAATAGAAATCAGTGATAAGTCAGGATAATGGACTTCAGGAGTTTGCCACAGAGTCTCAAGAGGAATATCGACTAAACTTTCTTGGAAGACGCCAGGCCAGCTTTTGTTATGGATGCTGGGAATAGGTTAGGTTAGGTCTCTCGGTGGCTGCTCGTATTTTAACCTTTGGATACTGTATATATTGTCAACCATAAACTAAGATATACTGACTGATCCAGCTTCTTAGGGGGTTTTAAAAGGTGGTTTTTGTCAGCTTGTTTTCTCTTATGTTTGTTAAGACTTACACTGGTGTTTTTGGGGTGGGGCAGTAGCGGGGTCTATTGTCGTCAAAGATCAGTATTCTCAGAGGTTTGTACAGTGAACACGAGTTTTCTCTTCTTGTAACTTAAAAAGAATGCACCTGGCAAATTGATATCAGCTGAAGAACACACTTATGGAAATTGGAAAGATTATGGATGTTAATTTTTTTTCACCTAATTGATGCTGTGATAATGTACTATTTTTTTTTTAAGGACTAGTCAATGTTTCATAACAGTAGTTATAAACACTTAAAATGGTAAAACATAATGTTGTACAGGTAATGTGAACCATGATTGCCATACTGTATAAGATATGTACTGTTTTGATGTACTGTTTAACATGGCAGTTGTTTACCCAGTCAGTTTTTGGTCATCCTTTAAGTTGTTTGTCATTGATAAACAAAACTGACTGGTTAAACTGTGTGTGTGTGTGTGTAATACAATTTCATGTTTGTATGTGAATCTGATACATATAAGACGATGTTTTTCCTTAACGTGAGGACAGTTATGGCACACCAGGAGTAGAGTTGTATGGTCAAGATGAGAACAGTGAATCAGCCATCACTCACCTCATCTTTCTACAAGGACAGGTTTGTTACTCCTCTGTTATGTCTTTTTTCTAATAGGATAGTTTGCATTTTAGTGATTAAGAAGAAAAACAAAAGACATTGGAATGTAAAGTTACCCCCCCAAAAAATTATTTTTTTTGAATTGGTACATAGTGTTTTATTCTTTCTGCCATAGTGGGTTTTGGTTCTCTGTTTGGATATTTTGTGAAGAAATTGCACAGAAGCATCAACTTTCCTATACAAGTGTAGTGACAGATTACAGTAGAGTATTATTAGCACGATCAGATAATGTATTCTGTATTTTATTTACGTATAAAACATTTCTACCATACAGTTCCTCCATTGAAGTCTCTAAATAAGGTATGAGTTTGAAGATACCTACAGTCTTACCTTAGTTAAATCCAGGTATAATAATTTACTACAGGTTTTTATATCCGTAGTTAATACACTTAGTAATCCGTGAACTAACCAGTTATGCCGTGTGATTTATTTGGTGTGTAATAACCTCTCCTTGTGTGGGTGTGCGTGTGTGCCTTGACAGTGTCGTCTAGTGTCTCTATGTGAGGACAACAGCCTACACTTATGGCAGCTAAAGCAGTTAGATGACTCTGGTAGTATGCAGCTAACCCAGGCCAACTCCACGTCACTTGAGGGAAAGTAAGTTTAATCTAATATATTCACAAGAGCTCTATAATGAACTTTATTTTAGCATTTACTGGGATAGGATAACTTATTAGCATGTTTTAACCCCTCTCTCTCTCACACACACACACACAGAGTTAAGCAGAGTGTAGGGAGGAAATGGTAGAGGAAAGGGGATTAAGACAGGTGTAGGAGGTAGCAGGAAGGTGGGTAAACCTATCAAGTAGAAATACCTAAACCTACCTCAGCCTCTGAGATTTCACGTTGAGGAATTTGCAATTATGTGTTGTTAATTAAATAGGTGTAGCTTTCCACCATTGTTAGTTTAGTAGATTGGTAGATAACTTGGTACTGTACACTACGTCTGTTTATTAAAGTCATAATGTTGTTTCATATCTTTGAGGTTCTTAATTGATCACATCCACTCAGACTTGTACTGTACTTTTCTCCATTATTATCACCACAGATTACTCTAGCGCTGTGTACTATATTGTATTGTGTTTTCCAGCAACATTTGAGAGTGAGACATAAGTACAAAGTAATTAACACGCTCTCTATATTAAGCTTTATTTTCATTACTTACAGTATACCTTTCTGTCAATTATTGAGTGTTTCTGTCTCCTTTCCCCCAGGCTGAAAAAAATAAGTGTAGTCGTAGCGGACAGCAAGTGTGAGCACCTAATGGTGGGAACTGAAGGGGGCAACATCTACCTTCTCAACCTGTCAACGTTTGCCATGTCAGACAACATCATCTACCAGGATGTTGTCATGCAGAAGTAAGTTAGCTCATGTGTTTTATAAGTTTATCTGACATCATTAAGTACTGTACAATGAAGATGCTATATCTGTACTGTACTTATGTAAGTTATATGTTTAATAGCTTTTAGGTATCTGATAGTATCAACATCTGTCAGGCTGAAAGAAATTATGATATTTTATACATTTAATATGTTTAATGTTTCCTTCCAAAATGTTGTCAAGCAAAAATAGAAGTAATATTCATGAAATTGTTTTGTGTCTAACACCATCTTGTACCAAGATGATGTCTCTCAGGAGTACTGTACTGTACTGTTTATGTTACTGTGCTAAACCTTACAGCTGTTCATTTCTTATACAGTATAATGAAAGTAATGAAGTAAAATATCTTTATTAAAATACAGTATTTTAGTAACAACTGTACTGTGTAAGACTTATATTGTCACATAAGTTTATTAAGGAAGCTGGATGGTTTGGGGAGGCTTCCCTATGATTAATGTCAGTTTAGAGGAAGTAGAATTTATTTAAGTAAATTGTCTACACCACTTGAGCAATGGTATATTTTTCAGTGTTCCTGAGGACTACAAAGTGAATCCTGGTCCAGTTGAAGCCATTGCTGAACATCCAACAGAGCCGAACAAAATTTTGATAGGTTATCAGCGTGGCCTGATAGTTCTCTGGGACAAAAAGAATCTTTGTGCTGACCAGGTGTGTATGAAATGCCTTTTACTACTGTGTGGCAAAATGTCTCATGTAGAAACACCTTTCACCATCCTTCATTGTTGGATGGGTCAATTTGTACAGAACTTACAGATAACGAGAGTAAACCTCCAGAATACAAGTGCTATAGTGTGAAGAGTAATGGGAGAAGAACTAAGAACAAGAAACTGTATTTAATGAATACTTTACATCATATAATCTTTTCCAGACATATGTGTGTAGTCAGCAGCTTGAGTCTGTGTGCTGGCATTCAGATGCATCACACTTCACAACCTCACACAATGATGGCAGCTACATGGTGTGGTCGGCAACAGAGTCAGCGCAGCCTACTGATGGACCCCACACTGTATATGGGCCTTTTCCCTGCAAACCCATCACCAAAATCCTAAGGCCGACCGGAAAGGAGTAAGTTCATTATTTTCTTGCCAAAAATATTTACGTTGCTATTTTTTTTTTACAAAGTCTCTTATAATAATATGTTTTCCAGTAGAACTTTTAGCGTGTTTTAATATGTGTACATGTGCGTGTGTTAAGGTAAAGATTGATGGCTCTCTCTCTCTAAAGTAAAATCATTGTTCTTCTAGCGAAGACTTCATTGTGTTCAGTGGTGGCATGCCGAGGGCCAGCTACGGTGACCGCAACACTGTAACGGTAATACTCGGAGATTATCACGTGACTTTCAACCTCACCTCTAAAGTTATTGACTTTGTACTAGTGAAGGATAGTGAAACTGGTAAGTTAAATTTGGCTCTGCATCACTGTAGCAATATTGTCAACATTAGTTTTTATTATAGTGGTTATAATGTGGATTTATTTTTGTATGTTCTGTATTTGGTTTACTATTACGGTATATATATATTCATGTATTACTGGTCAAATGGTTCCCAGACCTATTAGCCATAATCCTAATTGAAAACAACCTAACCCTAATTATTAGCACTGAGGATGTCTTCAGTGTGGGTACCTTCAGAGTTGTGGTTGTGTAGACTGGGCCTCAGACCTGGTGGTAAGGTTGGGAGGGACTGGGACTCGTTACACCAGTCACTAAATGTGTCCAAAATATGTTTTGTACCTTGCTATCAGGACATGCAAGCTGCCTGGCCATTCTAGCAGAGGAAGAAGCTGTGTTTATAGATCTGGAAACAGAAGAATGGCCAGCCTTTGCTGCTCCCTACCTGGCATCTTTACACTCATCTGCAATCACATGTTCTGTATTGGCATCTTCAGTGGCAGAAGATGTGTTTGACAAAATTAAGGTACAGTAATGGGTGTTTTCTGTCCAGTCATTGGTATTTACTTAAAGTATAATTCATGTTTACTGATATCTTGATTACAAGTTTCAGCATTTAATTTTTTTTTTTTTTTTTATAAGAGAAAAACCTCAGCTTATAGAGCACAGGCAAGCTTTTACTGTCTCTTAAATTTGTCTCTGTGCAGGAGGCTGGGTCCAAACAACAGACAGGGCTGTCCACCCGGCCTTGGCCCATCAATGGAGGCAAAATAAAGAACACTGATGAACCTAAGCAAAGAGATGTCTTACTGACGGGTCATGAAGATGGTGAGTTGGTCTCACAGTTTACAGTGACATGTCTGCTTTTTTGTTGTGTTTGTGTAATATATTAAGGTAAGATTTTGTCTGATTTGCATTTAACCAAAAAAATTTATTAAATAATTGACATGTCATCATTTGTTGTCTTTAAAATAGGTCTCTTTTTATGTATTAAATAAAACAACAGAAGTATATTATGATATGATAACAAGCAAACTGTACCATTTATTTGGAAGGTGATAAAACTTTTGGTCAGGAGTAGTGATTTGGGAGCTAAAATGGTCACTATTGTAGTCCAAATATGTCGTCCAAGGATAAAATCTCACCAGTCAAGCATATGATGTTAATATGCTAAGCTGATTTCTATTGATAGAATATTGGCTGTTCATCAGATTATTTTTTGGATATGAATACTTTGTCACAGTATTTGAATATGAATGGAAGTATTGTACTACAGAACTTAGATTTTTTATTGGAATGTTCTGGATTGCATTTGAATAAGACTAAAGAATAAAAAATACCCCATCCCTGATTGAATGCACATGTATTAAAACTAATAACATTATTATGATATATTTGCTACTGAATCAAGTGTTTGTTTGTATAGTGTAATGCAAGATCTAACAAAATGTCTTTCTGTCACTACTCGAGTAATATTTCTAACATGCACAATCTTCATGGATATTTTGACCATAAGAAAACTTATCTCTTTCCAGGTACTGTACAGTTCTGGGATGCCTCTGGAGTTTCTCTGACACTTTTATACAAGATACAAACATCACAACTGTTTGTGTCAGAGGATCTTGGAGGTGACGGAGCTTCGGCGGAAGATGATGATTGGCCGCCGTTTAGGAAGGTCAGTTTCTCTTCATCTAGATTGTTAGTGTAGTAAGAGAAAGGGGAAAGTGACTGCTTTATTCTGAGCCTTAATCAGTCATTTCTCCATACTGCAGGGCCTTGGACACCAGCTGAGTTCACATAGGTTTAAGGTCGCTTGTTTAGATTTTCCATAGCTCATCTACTTTCATTTTAATAATAAATGTAAATACATCAAAACAGTTTAGATCATTTATCTATAGTGTACAGTGATGTGTGTCTGTCTGTCTTTGTTTTTACAAGTTCAAGATATTATGATATTTACTTAACCCTTTTAAGATTTTTCCTATTTCTAAATTTAATAATAATTAATGACAGACCAGGCAGATGATTGGGGTCTTGTTATGGAATACATGGTAAGGGGGAATGAATGAATGGCAGGGAGTCGACGGAGAGTCAGTGTTTGGTCTTGAGTCTGGCCTCCGTACAGTACAGTATAGTACAGAAATGAAAAGTCTTGGAAGGGTAAAGATATTTTTCAGTCATGTGAACAGTATTAATGACAAGTTTATTATCCCTATAGGCTGGGCTGTTTGACCCATACAGTGATGATCCAAGACTGGGTGTGAAGAAGATGGAGATCTGTCCTTATACTGGAACACTTATTGTTGCTGGCACAGCTGGACAGGTTCTTGTACTCAACCTGACCATGGAAGAGAAGGAGATAGTACCAGAGGTAACAGCCATCCCTTGTTATCTGTTATGTTACTATTATTAATCCTCCCCAACCTTATGAAAAATCCAGCTCTAGTGCTGATGGTACATTTTACACCATTGTTTTTTGATGATTATTAAACTTCTGTATTGTTAACTAACAAACATAGAAGAACATTCTTATGGTTTCTGAATGTTTATTTTAATAATATTTATTAGATTTAAACAAATTTGAAATAAATTTTTTCTGTTACAGTGTGTGAAAGTGAACGTGGTAGCTGAGAATGATAATTTTGTCTGGAAGAGTCACAACAAGCTTGACATGAAGACGGAAGCTGTTAAATTTGACCCAGGCATGCAGGTAATGTCCCTGACTGTAATGTACAGTATTAGTTAGGTATTTTGATGTTGTTTTATAAATGGTATTATTTCTGTTTATATTTGCTTATGTTAAATAATGACAATAAAATGAATGATTATTGATAATAATAGAGAGATAAAAGTGAACTTCAGGCACCCATTCACAGCTGGGTTGGTTTGGGCAAAAGTCACACTAAGCTGCAGTAAAACAATCTTTAGATATTTGTATGGAAAGAAATATAGAATGTTTTTTGAAATATATAAAAGAATATTATTACAAAACTTGTCTCATGCTGATATTTATTTACCAATATTTATTTATTTTTTGTTACCTTCCTTTGCAGCCAACAGTAGTAGTGCAGTTCTTCCCCCCAGCCTCATGCACCTCACTCAACCTACACAGTGAGTGGGGACTTATAGCATGTGGCACAGCTCACGGATTTGCTCTCTTCGACATAATACAGAAGAAAAACCTGCTTGCTAAAAGTACTTTAAGTCCTCTAGGTAAGTGACTGTTTCTTTCTTCATCTTCACTTTTGACAGATACAGCTTTTGACTTTGGTTTTGTTGCTGTTGTGTGAGTACCTGATCAGGAAGCTTTGTGGTCAGCGGTTTATAGGGACGTAGGATGTGCTGCTGCTTCTTGGTTGTCCGTCTTCTTCATATCTAGTGCATCGTTCACCTCATCCTTAGTCTTCCCCTCTATCTCCTATCATCCACCTTTGATTTTAACTCTCACAATGAAGTAAACCTCTTGTATTTTATCACACTTCCTGGATATAGAAACTTAAGAACATTCTCTTCATCCAAAAGTTTGTGGTTCTTTTAGTGTCTGATGCTACATTTCTTTATTTATTCTCACAGACATAGCCAATGCTGCCGACGAAGGCCCCATGTCTCGAAGAAAGTCTTTGAAGAAATCTTTACGCGAGTCATTTAGACGTTTACGCCGTGGCAGATCTCAACGTAAAACTGGAAGGCCAGGTCCCACCTCACCCACGAGTACACACCCACAGAGGTAAGTGAGATGTAGAGTCTTATGAACTGTGTTGTACATGATTGAGGCAAATTTGTTGACCGTTGTACTCTGATAATGTTGAATAAGAAAAACAGACAACTTCTTACAGCATTCAAACTGTACAGTACTTAGTATTAAACCTAACATCTGACCTGTATGTAGTTACTATGAGGATGGACGAGCCTTGTGATGAAAACTATGAACAAAATCATTTATTAGAAATTGGTATCATGGCCGAGTTGCTTACAAGATGCAGTCCAGTACGTGATGTTGATGATTTCCAACAGATTTTATCGGGATATGAATTTATGGCCAGTCACTTAATTATTTAGATTATTGAACAAGGCCTATCAGTGTTTCAAGGTGTATAGTGTAGTGGATCAAACGCTCCATTATTCTAGTGTATCATACAAGGGCAGAAAATTGGCATGATTTTACATTCTTGACAGCACTGCCACCCACACACTTTTCACCTTGTTACATATTTGTGTTTTATTTTCCTCGAGTCTTTTATGTCATTTACGTAACTAAATGAGTACTGTATTTTTTTTTTTTTTTAATAAATATAGCATGTGCTGTAGAGACTTGGATCATAATATTTATTGGGCCTTGACTAGTTAAGTAATTGTAAGATATTTGTGCAGTTTCTTCGTTTTTTTATGGTTTTCATTTCTATCTCATCTCTAAGACATTGTTTGTATCAACGTAGCCATTCAGAACAACAAAATCATTTCTATTATATAACTATTTTACCCATATACTGTGCTCCTCTGCTCCATAATAGTTGTCAACTTGTATGAAATGCCCAAACCACAGTGGCTGGCATAAATGGTGTTGCATTGTACTTTTTGACGAGAGTTTCTTAGTGTAAAGCAAATGTAAACTTACGTAGATGTCTTTTGTGTTTGGCTCTTCATTATTTTGCAGATTTTGGTCACTTTAAAACTCTGCTGTACAGGTCTCAGAAACCTGTCTGAAATGATCACATTTACATTATAGTTCCCTTGTGGTATTGATTCCAGTAATGACAAGCTGTTACCCCTTGGCTTGATTAATGATGCCAGTATCCAGAAATCTATAATAATTTAAGAATAACAGTGAAACATCATCATCATCATTTTATGGCCATGTCCCACACTTGCGTGGGTTAGCCGTAATTATCTGAGGCAGCTATCCGTGCTGCATGGTCTGTTGCAGCCTCTTTTACTCTCATGTCATTTCTTACGACCTTTCTCCAGGTCATTCTTGGCTTGCTCCTGGCTCTCAAACCCTCCAAATTTAGGCTGTTGTACCACTTGGTCTCATATATATTCTCTCTACTTGGCCCAAACCATCTCATTCTGCCTTAATGCAAAACTTCACCAATATTCTCATTATCCAGCTGGCTTCTTAACTCTGAACCGGGCCCCCGTCTTTCAGTGAATTACAACACATCCACCTCACTCTTCTCATTATTTTTCTCCAGAACAAAAGCTTTTTGTTACCGATGCCTTATTGTCTAGAATTTATTTAATTTTATTTTTTATCAATAGTTTTTTATTTTCTTCTTCTTCTTCTTTAATGGAAATACCTTAGATGTGTTTAGTTAACAGGAATGGGCTTTGTGGAATTGTAACATGCACAGGTTTGGCATTTCAACAACTGTTTTGCTTCTAATTCTGATGTGACCGATTGTCTTGACTTTTCTGCATCACGTGGGACAGAGCAGTCAAAGTCTTGTTTTGTCTTGGCAGGTTGTAAGGCAACATCAAATTAATTTAGCAGATTAAGAATAAACACTTATCTCATGTTCTTCAAGCAGCCTTCAAAATACTGTACATGTTTTTTTTCTTCATGACCAAAACATTCATTTCCTACCTCAGTCTTTCTGTACAGGTATTAAACCTGTTCTCTAAGTGGTTAATGTGTGTAATCCTATTATTATGAAATATTAGACTATCCAAAATATTGTTTCATAGGGGAATCAGAAAGTCCTGGGAACAAAATTTTTTTTACACAGTGTAATAAGAAACTCCCAGTCTAGTGTTATCAAAGTCAACTAACGTGTCCTCATTTGTTTTTGTACCCCATTTATCTCCCTGTTCATTATTTTCCTCACATATAATCATTCATTTATCATTACCAAACACTTCCTTGATGGTGTGTGTTTGAATGTGAAAGTTGTACACTGTCCCCAACATCTCTGGTGAAACTCCAGGAAGGTGTCAAGAAGAAAACCGCAGCAGGTAGCAGAGTGATCTGTGTGTGTGTGTGTGTGTGCGTGCATGCATGCAGCCAATAGCCTTATGATTCCCCCTTTTTTTGTTTAGTTTATGGTACAGTAATAGGTTCAGTCATTGTCTTGGGATGGACAGTTTGGCATCAGTCACACTATAAGCTCCTAATTCTAGAGAGAGAGATTCCTCACATCTCAAAGTGTCATCTGCTGTGATGTTGTGACAGTATTTTGATTTGGGGATGATTCACTGTCATTAGATCTGATAGATTCATGGATTAAGTTCTATTCCTGAGCTAGAGCAGTAAAGTATAAGTGAACAAGTTATTAAAGTAGTTAAGTGTAGGTAGTAAGTTAAGGCCATACAATACAGGTGGATAGATAGACAGGTAGGAAGTTAGGCTATCTGGCTCATTAGAAGATGACCCTTTTATAAAATGGACTATCTGTCATAACTTTAACCCCACCCCCCCCACCCCTCTAGGGTGGACCACGATATAATTAGTGACACCAGCGATGAGTCACACGAGGAAGATGACGAACAATCTAGGTAAATGTGAGCACAATAAAATTGCAACGATTGGCTTAATTCGCTTCTTACTGTAACTGGTAGCGGCAGCTGTTGTAGGCATGACGACGGCAGTGCTTCATTAGCACTTTTAAGTTTTGTTCTTTTCCTTTTGTTATATTTCAGTGGCAGCGATGATTGGTAACACAGTGGAATGTCAGTATTTTTGTCTGCTGGTCCTTTATTTATTTTTATATTATGGGCAGAGTATTGGAATTTGGTCAATTAGTAAGTGTATGTGTTCTTGGAGTGTACAGTATATTGGTCTGCCCAACACCATACTTCTTGCTCACACCAGTCATGTGCAATTTTTATCATTATGAGCTTGAATGCATGAAACAAGTGGCTTACCAAAAGTTCATTATTTCTCTATTGATTTGATCTCAGAAAAGGCTGTGCATCCTCTTTTTTTAAATAGCTTTTAAGTTTTAATTCTTATTTTGTAATGTGATGATGTGCATGCTTCCATGTTTCATGCAGCCCTGATGAGGAAGTAAGTGAGGAAGCATTTGATATGAGTGATGAAGGGGAGGGAGACCAGGAGACACAGGCAGAGACAGGGAGACCTGAGAATGGAGACCAGGAGACACAGTCAGAGACAGAGAGAACTGAGAATGGAGACCAGGAGACACAGGCAAAGACAGAGAGAACTGAGAATGGAGAACAGGAGACACAGTCAGATAATGGAGCCCAGGAGACACAGGCAGAGAGAACAGAGAATGGAGCCCAGGAGACACAGGCAGAGACAGAGAGAACTGAGAATGGAGCCCAGGAGACACAGGCAGAGACAGAGAGAACTGAGAATGGCAAACAGCAGATTAAAGATAAATCCCATATTTCTCCATCTTCATCAAGAGAAGTACAAATTGTGGAGACCTTACCACCAGTAGGTGTTTCTCAGGCTGTGGAAGAGGAGATAGTTAGAGCTGATTTATCTGAGGATCCTGAAGGGGAGATAATGGAAGTTGATGAGGAAAGTGAAGCAAAAACTGATGATCCAAGTAGCACTAGTGGGAAAAGGTCAAGTGAGGCAGTGACTCCCATTACTGAGCCAGTACCATTCTTCTATTATGTAACACCAAAAATATTCAGGGAAAGTTCCAGAAAGAAAGACAAAGATAAATCCTGCATAAAAGAGTCAGATCTGGCTGAGCAGCCGGCATCTTCACCCGTGTTAACCCCCAAGGTTGGGGTCAATAGGTTCAGAGATTGGCTACAGCGTCGTGAAGCTGGTGAAGTTACAAAGGTTGAGGGTGTAGAACCAGGGCAGTCTAGGGAAGGATCACTACGTAGGCTCTTATGCCGCTCCAAGTCTGAAGCTGCAGGTCCTTCAGCTCAGGTGACAGAAGGAGAAGTTACTGACAATACAGTAGAGTCTTCAAAGGAATCCACTCTGTCACGACGCCAGCGATTGATGTTGGCCTTCAGGCAGCGTCCCTCAAGTGTAGAGGTACCCGTACCCTCTGAGTGTAGCCAGTCTCCAAACATAAAAGAATCTCAGGCAAAGTCTCGCTCTTTGACTCGTCCTCGCAAGTTATGGATAGGCGGTCGTAGCCAGAGTGAACAGCAGGCCAGTCCTGACCCCTCTGAAGGTTCTCCCGCCAACCCGGCCATGCAAGATCCTGCCATGACTCCGGCGAGAGAGCCAAGGAAACGCCCTTTTCATCTCTTTCTAATAGGCCCTAGGGAACCCAAAGAACATGAGCCTGATGCTCCACAGAAGAGCATTCCTCTAGAGAGTCCAGAAGATGTTTCCACCCAACACTCGCCTAGCTATGACATGGCTATAGGTGGTACTACTGCTGAAAGATCAGAATCATCTGAAGGCAATACTAAACCAGAAGGAAGTAGTGGAAAGTTTAAAAAATTCTTGAGGCAGCAAAGTGAGATAATTCTGCGACCCTTTAGTCGACGCACTGCTGACCAAGACAAGAGGAAGAGTGCACCAGTGCCGACTATTGACTTAACAGCACCACAGGAGTCGGCTGTAGAATTATCTGACTTAGAGGCTCGTCACCCTAGTATTAGCACTTACATAGATGACACTCCTACTGCTCCAGTTCCCCCTCCTTTTGTTCCAGATGTTCCTTCTGAATCTTATCCTCATCCTCCTGATGATAGTAGTCCTGTTCCCCACAAATGTGAAACTATAAACCCAGAACTCCTTCATTCCCCTGAATCTGAAGTAGATTCATTAGGATTAGAATTGCAGAGTTTGCAGTCAACCCCCGATGTAGTACGTAAGGCACCAGGTAGTCGCGGTAGTACCCTTAGTCGTAGGCTAACCTTTTCCCTACCCTTTGGTAGCACGGGAGGAGGAGGAGGAGCAGCAGCAGCAGTGGATGATGAGGGAGTCAAGCCAGTAGAGAGAGCAGTTGAGGCACGTTCACACGCCAGTGACTACATTGGCTCCATGGTTCGCTGCCTCCACCTCACTAAGTGTTTCATCGCTAATAGTAAGTCTTGTGGTCTTGTATCATTGACAAGAAAATATAGTTTTGTTATTGAGTTGTGTAATTATACTGTTCCTTATAGTTCTTGTTCTGCCACTTTATGAGATGCAGATACATCATTGTATTGCCAGGGTTGATATAAACAAGTAATCTATCCTTTGTCATTCAAAACTTATCACAACCTTAGTGTATGTTGCTCTTGTAAAAGTTAATTTTCCTTAGTGAGAAGGACCATAACCTGACCTAAACTGCCAAGGATTAACTCTTGAGTACTGCTACTGAGCTTTAGAGAGACTTGTATGCTGAAGTTTTTCTTATTTACTGAAGTCAATGCTCATATACTGTACTTTTGGGGAATGTGGTTATATTACTAGGTTTGAATAATTTAATGAAGATAAGTTTTTCATATTTACAATGGATATTTTTTAAAGTTCTAATGCATACTTTTAAATTCTTTAGCACAGTTGATGTCAGCCACATTATGGGCCGGCACTAACAGTGGGGCCATCTTTGTGTTCACCATTTCCATCCCACCATCTGAAAAGCGAGGAGAAGTACCTTTGAGTGTGCAGTTAGGTAAAGAGATCCACCTGAAGCACGGAGCTCCGGTTATAAGTGTATGTATCCTCGATGGTGCAAGTAGACCATTCCCTGAACCAATGGCCGTCAAGAAGGAGGCCGCTCCATCACCTAATAGCAGTTTACCACACAGAGTTTTGATTTGCTCAGAAGAACAATTTAAGGTAAGTGTTGACTTTTATCCCACTAGATATACCATAATTTCAGTTTTTCATATTGTTTGTGTGATCTTCATATGATGCATTACTGTCCACCACCACCACACAGGTGTTTTATCCTGCTCAGTCCTCTTCCCTTCACCATCACCTTAACACCCAGCATGGTGGAGACATACATCACCTGCACTGTCTTTTACTTTATTATTTTCTTTCTTTAAAAACATTATTAAAATATCTTCTTTTTTTCAGGTGTTTACTTTACCACAGTTAAAACCATTCTGCAAGTTCAAACTGACGGCTCATGAAGGCTCAAGAGTGCGTAAGATAGGCTATTCAGACTTTTTATCTTCAGTCGATGAAAGTTACCGGGAGCCGTGTTTTGTGGTCATGACCAATATGGGAGATTATTCTGTGTATTCCCTGCCTGATTGCCGAAGACAAATGTATGCAGCGCACATTAAAAAAGAAGATATCAAGTAAGTCTTACTATATTAGACGCTAACTTGGCTTTTATTTGGGTTAGATAAAATGTGAGGCTCGCCTTGTGCTCCACTTTCCTTCATGTTGCAGCTTCTCTTCACAGTGGAATATATGTTATACATTTTTACATATTCCTCACTTGTATACTGTATTTTGATTTTTTATAGTGGCATCAATAGTGTGGTGTTCAGTAACCGCGGTGAATCCCTATACTTGATGTCTCCCTGTGAACTGGAGCGAGTATCTCTCTCGGCACGGCACATAACTCGGCCCACCGGAACAATTCCCGTCATAAAACCTCAGCTCGTTAAAGAACCCGAAGAAGAAACAGAGCCATCAAAAGAAAAGGTTAGATTCAAGGCCAGGAGACTAGAACACACACCTCCTGTTATCTGTGGTGCAGTGTACAATACTTTACTTGAAAATAGGGAATTATACATACAGTTTAGATCCCATGTGGGTTCTGAATCTGAGGTCAATACCACCTAACAAGAGAAGTTTAACTAATCCAATTGTTTTCCATTTCTTCTTTTTGTGTGTATTGATTTGTGGAGATATTCCTGTACTTGTATATATTCCTGTAATTTTACTCTTTCCTGAAAATTTCTGACAGCTCAGAAATATAACTTTTGATCACACACTTATGTAGAGAGATGACTTTGTGTTACTACAGCAGTCACAGACAATTAGCTGCTCTGCAAATCAGTCACTTTAACTGTCCCTAAGGCAGCTAATTTAAATAGGGTTCACCAAGTATATTAATAGTTGTCCGGAAAGAATTTAATCAAGAGAAACTGAATTGTTTGTAATTGACCTTTGTTTTCAGTCAAATGAAAATCAGGCAGAGGGTGATGATGGTGCTGCCAATGCTGTTGCTGCTGCCACTGCTGCCACTGCTGCTGCTCCTGAGACCCAAGAAGAGCCTGTTAACCCCCAGGAAAAGGTGAGGGTGAGATGATTTCACATAATTATTTAAGAATAAAAAACAAGCTATTATGTATCTGACAAAATTGGGTGGATGAGGTACACTCAGCCCACTATACTCTGTTCACCTGAGCTTGACTCAACCAATCATGAGCTCCTTTTATTTGGCCCAGTTGCAAGTTTGGAGTGAACAGAGTATAGTTACTTCAATAAATCCCTTGATCTTCGACTCACTGAGTGAAACTAAGTGAATTTTTACTTCCATGTTACTTGAAGCTTCTCAAGTTTTGTTTTAACTCTAATTTTATCATTGATTTAGAAATCCACTTAATTTTTTTGATCACTTCCCTTCACAATATTCTTCACTCACCATAGTACAATATGCTGTGACTCCACAGACAATCCTACATCCTGGCTGCTCCTAGATAGATTCAGTGAGCTAAATAGTTGCATGAAAAAGATGTTTCATATTATTTATTGTTTCACAGGCTGATAATGGATCTAGCATAGCTGAAAAAGACGAGAAAGTATCGGGCGACGTTGTAGGTGAGAGTAATAGAAAGGTGGAGGAAGTGAAGGAGAACGGGGACAACAGTGTCCTCAGTGGAGACATCACCATCGACTCAATCCGTGACCACATGTAAGTGAGCACCGGTGGCTGGGTGTGTTGCTTGTGTTTATTTTATGCTTATGCTGTGGATGGTTTAATTTATTTATGTTATGTGTCAGGTGATTTATGTTGGTATTATTTGTCCTATATTTGTTAACACATTTTCTCAGAAATGATTTTCTCTTCTCAGCAAAAGGGGATACTTTGACGTGTTCACAGAATTCATTATTAATGTTTTAAGCAATATATATGATAAAATTTACAAGTGAAAGGATCATTAAAGTAATTTTTTTTATAAATTAAATAATCAGAATCCTTAAATCTACCATCTTTTAGTAAATTGAAATAACTATTGAATATTAACAATTATACAAATTCAAAGCTTCTGGCAAACTGATCCCTCTCTTTTTTAATGTTTCTTTATAACTGCATAATGCAAGTGTGAGTAGATCAGGTGGGAGTGCTCAGCTGAAGGGTAATTTTATTTCTGAGGGAGTGGGTTACACAATGTTGTCCAGTATTATTCATCTTCTATTTTTCTCCTTTGGAAAATGAATTAATCTGAGTTGCCTCTTTTATTTTGTTGGCAATGTTGCACTGGCCTTTTGATTTCATGCGCTCACAATTACTGCGGTGATTTTGTTTCTTTGTACATCGTTTTCAAAATATCAGGAATTGCAAGTCAAATGGGCCCCAGTCC
Organism: Homarus americanus; assembly: GCF_018991925.1. Classification (NCBI taxonomy): domain Eukaryota; kingdom Metazoa; phylum Arthropoda; class Malacostraca; order Decapoda; family Nephropidae; genus Homarus; species Homarus americanus. The sequence goes on from NW_024756914.1 coordinate 1,028,466, forward strand.
TTATAGACTGACCTATTAGGACTAGGCCAGTCTGACTGAATGGGTTTGGTATAGGTCTACCAGGACTGGGGGCATAATAGGCATGGGGCTGAATGTTCTTCTCGCCCATACAGTACTGACTATGGTTGTAAATGCTCAGTCTTTAAACTTTTAACTCGTATCTCTCTGTACATTCAAGTGTCAGTGTCACTGCTTGAAGCACTCGAGAAAATTGATACAGATGTTAGTCTCAATATTTTGATTGTTACAAGTTTCAAACCTCAACAGAAGTTTCTACAAGATCTCTTACATGCTCCCACACTCGATAACTGGTACTTAAATCCCTTGCTTCTAACAGTTGATCAAATATATCAATGCCATGGTAAAAAGCTTAAAAATTTGCATTTGTTGATAAAAACAAGTGCAGCATTACTGGAGTTTCCTAAATCCTATTGTACTGTTACACTGCCCACTCTTCTGTGTACACTGGCAGTCACACACTCAGGCCATCACACAGACATGCTCGCTTGCTCTCTTTTTCATGAACAAATGCTTGCATGCATGCATTATTGAGTTCTTAAGTTATGTACTGTTTTGTCTGTAATCATCTTATATCCAAACCACTCCAGTGATTCTTCACAGCATCAACTGATTCTTCTTCCTTTCTTTCCTTTTTATTGATGTGATTAGTAATTTTCTTCCAATTCAACTCTTTGATGAGACTTTTGGTGTGAGCATTATATACATTATATAATATAGTAGGAATATACAGGAGTAATAATGAATGCAATTTTTGTGCTAAGGTCCATTAGAATCATTATACAATATACAGTATGTGAAGTATTGGATAAATTAGATGGATATTTTAGGACTTTTATTTGGGAAAGGGAACACCAAAGCAGAACACATCTCTCAGAGCACTTGATGGGTGAAGGGAGAGTCTCTGTATGCACCTCACCCTGGCCGGCCTGTGTCATAGTGAGACGGCTTGTAAGAGTGGAGAAAAAATTATGTGAAATTACTGAAATACTGATAAACAGTACAACTTCTATGGTGTTTCATCCTCTGTGTATTCCTCCACACTGACAACTCCTCTCACAAGTGCTCCCTGTAGGAAACATTTGCAGCAGTTGATAGACATGTGACAGTAATAACTTCTCTTTCATTACCCCTCCCACTCCCCTTTATTTCCTCCTCCCCATTCCATCTTCAGGTGCTGCGTGAAGCTCAAGGGAAATTCTCAAGTGTTTATTCCTATTGGTTTTAATGATTCTTGGTTGGTCGCTTCTCTAGGCGATATCTCGGGACACTTTGAGCCAGGAAACTGAACTTTTGACACAATAATGACCCGGGTGTTTATGGCGTGGCATGGGGGTGTACAGTGATGTAACACCACTTATTTGTTTCAGTTAATCTTGAGAATTCCTGACTCAAAATTGAGTTGTTACTGGCTATTCTTTTATCTTGGTTTAGGCATGTAGAGATTAGTTGTTGTACCCGGTGGTTGTTTTTGGTTTATTGTCATCCTTTAATGGTTCAAATATTGTAAGCCACTGAGGTAAACATTCTGAGTAAGGAATGGACAATTGTGCCAGAAGTCGATGTGTTACCCAGGGGATGTTTATCCAACTCTTAGACAGTGTCTTCTTAGTCAGCTGTAAAGGGTAACATTGTGTAAGTTATTGAGGATTTTTTCTCTCTCCTGTCTGGTCTGTTCTAATTCAGTTATGTATTTCCCATCTCTGCATGTAATGCACCTGAAGGTAAACCACATTGTATTTTATCTGTTGAATGCATTGAAAGCTCTTGTAAAATTGTCTTGTTTCTTGGTTCAGCTCGCCATATTGTTATTGTTCGAGCAGAATTTTTTTCAGGCAATTGAGTTTCTGGTTATCTGCACCTAACCTAACTTATACTAATCTAATCTAACCTAAACTAAACTAACCTAGTCTCACCAAACCAAAGTAACCTAACCTAACCTAAATTTACTAAGTAACCTTACCTAACCTTAATGCTTAAACACTTCAAGATACATTCTGGTTGTGTGTGGTGGTTCTCCTTTGCATAATGCCACTGCCTCTTCCTCCAAACATTACACTCACGACTTGGCGCTACATTTTGGATATCAGTTGCTGCTCCAACACAAACATTTGAAACACTGATGAAAGATATGAACATGAAATTTTTAGAGGCTGAAATTAAACAGTCTGTCGGTTGCTTTTATAAGATAACTTGCCACAGTAGTTAAGAGTGAATGGATGAAGGTGAGGGAGAGTGTATGTGTTATGACCATCCTGCAGTGTACAGTAGTGGGAGAAGCGTTGTAAGAATTAAGAAAAAAAGTGGCAAACTCAGATAATTTGATCTTGAAATTGCTTAATAAAAAATAAATTGGAATTGGGAAAATTACTTCCAGTCAAAGTTTTTTGAGCCGTGTTAATGAAGCTTCAGTGTATAAAAGTAAACTTTTCATATAACTGATACAGTACTGTGGACATCTTTATATTTGCTATGTTAGAGCTCATTAGTTCATGGACAATAAACAGATGACAGCAGTCACTGATAAGTAATATTAAACTTCTGTATAAAACTAAAGAAACAACAATATTATTTTCTAAACAACGCTTCACTGTTGCGTAAATTACTGATAATGTATAAAAATTATTTATTTATTTTTTTTACCTTGAAATTTGCAGTTTATGTAAAATAAGATTTGGTATATAGAGTTGCCAGTGAACATTGCCTTCTTGATAGGGTTCTTAGTTTCCTAGTGCTGAAAATCTTTTTATTTGTTGGAACCCACTTTACCTTTTAAATGTTTCAGGTTTGATCCAAATTTTACTGTCAGTAGTACAGTAGTACCTCGCTTTACTAAATGTCTGGTTTTTGTGTTTTTGATTTTGGGTCACCCTTGTGTGTCTGCATGACTTTGTAACTCTGTGCTGGTGTAGGGATGAGCTCAAAGTGTCGGAGAAGTCTGTGGATGTGGCCAGCACCGGGAGCACCACCCTCACCAGTAGTGGCGGCGGTGGGGCTACGGTGAAGCAGGAGAGCAGTAGTGTCACTGTTGTCAAGTCTACCACCATCACCTCTGTATCCTCGTCTTCTCAAGGTACGGACGACATTACTTGAGGGGGTAAACTGTCTGGTCAGTGAGTGGTATTTAGTAGTGAAAGATACATAGTGTTTTGTTTTTTTTTCCCTTGAGGATGTGATTCAGTATGCAGTACTTTTGGTTCTTTTATATTAAAACTTTCCAGCACTGATGGGAAATAAGTACAGTACAGTGTAATATAATAGACTTACAAGTTGATTAAGTCCACAACACTAGGGCTCACAAGGTTGAGAAGAAAGATATGAAGAGTTGAGAAAACATGAATGGTTTATACTGTGTGTGTACATGAGTAACACTGTCAGATAACTTGCATAAGTAGTTATACTTACAAGTTCATAAAGAAGCTGTAATTTATTGTTTGTATTAAAAATAGTAACTTTGCACTTTTCAACCCTGATACAGTAAATATATCATACCTTTATTATTCCAAATAGTAATGATTGTAAAACATTTGCAAACAAATACTGTACTGTATTAATGAAAGGAAATGAAAGGAAAACCTTGAACACAGCAGGCCACACATGGGCTGTTCACTCACACAAACACAAATGTAAAATTATTTACAATTTTGACAGCATTGACCAATTGTCTAAGCTCTGTTTAATTTTGTCTTCCATAGCAGCAATTGCAGTTTATTCAAGTTTGTATGTTGCAGGTGTCTGAGTGAGTCCCACCACCTTATTGGCACATTCAAAGCTCTTTTTTATGTTTTGTATTTAGTATAATGGAAAATTTTAAGATGAAAACATGATTTTCACTTGAAAACTTTGTTATATTAAGCATTAAAACAGGAAAAAAGGCACTGACTCTGCTGATGAAGTGTTCACTCGGCAACTAAGAGTTAGGTAGTGTGAGTTGTATTGGCCTCTGAGGAAGCCATAATTGGGTGGAGCATAATTGATAAGTCATTTGTATCCAAACAACTTTCCTTTTTTACTCAGTGGTTTTCCCTTTTTCAAGACTGTCCTTAGATACATTATGGTGTAGGTACAGTATCTCCACACACGGGACAACACAAAGCCTCTCGGGCCTTTTAGCTAGGGTTGTCTCAGACAGGACACTGTACATGACTTCATTCCTCACTTGAGTTTCTCTTCTCTGAGTGTTCATCACCAAGTCTTGCATGTAGTTCATGAATAAAAATAAAAAAGATCGGATGATTTTTGTGAATGTGGGAGGGTTTAGTAGTGCAGTATGAGGATGTTACAAGGATCAGTTCAAAGAGGAGTCTGGTAAGTTTGGTCGACCACCAGTTATGAAAAACAACATTTTAAGGGATCTCTTGTTTTGTTGTAGAATACAGTATCCACTTGAAACTTTTGTACTTTGTGTCCAATATGTTTGAAGTGTCCAGTTTTCATTAGTAATTTTCTTCCTCTTCCTTTATATAAAGTATGATTTACAGTAAGTGTGTCCCTCTGTTCAGGCTGCCATTAATGAAGGTTTGAAGATGTATATATTTTTATGTTTTATGGATTTTAATGTTTATTGTCAGTCTTTTCACTCAAAGCTTCAATTCTTTTCTTTGATTCTCACTTCACACCAGAAATACATAACTTATTGCTGGAGTAAATTTTTATTTCATATGTAAAGCAGCAGCAAAGCTTATAAATGGAGGTGAAGTAAATAGTTGTGGCATCCAAAATGTCCAAGTGTGTCATGTGTCCAATACTGTACAGTGTTTAGGAACATGTGTCTTAAGATAACCTTTAAGTTATGCTGTTAACTAAGCCTCCAGTCTTCTGTGGTGGCCAAATTTACTGAAACATTATTGAGAAAAATGGGGTACATTTCTTAACTTGTTGCCGGGATTATTTGCATACATAATGCTATCTGTAAACTCTTATAATTTCTTAGGCTATCAGGTTTAGCTCTCCTGGCAGAACAATAAGTAAAGCCTTGTGCAGAAGAAGTTGAGAATATAAATTTTGCTGACCTAGTTTATAATGTTTTTAGCCACTTTTAAGATAGTTGGAGTAAGTAGCTGCTAAAGTTTGGCTAATGTATTCCTGTTAATGTTTCCTTTATATATTATTTATTCTAGTTGATTGTAAAGTGAAGTCTTAAGTGATTAGTTGTTTTGAAGTAAATTTTCAGTTTCTATGAATTGTTGTATTTATAAAGATTTAGTTTGTGTTGGTTAGTTGTTGGGAGTTGTTGGTAGATCATAATATTAAGCCAGACATCATCGCCTTCCCTAGAGTCGTCATCCGTTCAAGTAGTTGAGACGTCCACAACTGAAGTGAACCACAGCACTGTAAATGGAACTGAGGTTTGAATCTTAAGTGATTTGTTTTCGTTCATTTTGAATGTTTTGAATTTGTTTTTATAGGTATGTGTGTGTGTGTGTGTGTATGTGAAGGAGGGGGCATAGGTGTGCATGTATGTGGTGCTTGTGTGTGCTTACAGTGCATGCATGTGTCTCTGTTTGTATAATCATCTTAATTGGTTTATATTTGTTCGTTTGTATGTTTGTGTGCACTTAATTGTGTTTCAGGATTGGGAAATATGGCAAAAAATCTAGATCAAACTTCAGGTACTGAATAGTTATGATTGTAATTGTATCAGATGAGTTTCTTAACTTTTATCATAGAAGAGAGTGAGGTGCAGTAGAGAGTGAGTTTCTGTTGGCCACCAAAACCTGAACATTATTAGTTTTATAGTCATTAGTTTGAAAATAGTGTACAGTACCTAACATCACATTCTATATCTTTTTACTTGTGTTTCATAGCTTTGGGATTTTTATTAATAATAATGGTGTTTATTTCTTATTTCTTTCTTTGTTACTTTATTAGTAGTGTTTGACCTTATCCTAATACTACACAGGTAATTGGGTTTATATTATTAGACACTGACTATGTTTTCCCATCGTAGTGGCACAGGTAGTTGGTGAAGTTGTCTAGATTTTTTGTGGGTATCCCAGTGCTTGTGGCTTAATCAGTGAGGTGCATGTCTTACTGGTGGGTGGCAGTGCAGGTCCGTGTTACTATTATTATTATTATTTCCTAACTTGTAGTAACTGTGATTATTTAGTAATTTGACATACTTCTCTGCAACAGACTTTGCTTGTTCTTGTAAGTTACCAAATCAACAAGTAAGTCATTATTGTATGTTTTTGATTACAGTTATTGCAAGGGGGAAAAAATAAAGAAAAAACTAATTTAGCGTTTTTAATGAGTGTGACTTTACTTGTATGCTCCTACTGAACATTGTATCATCCATTTGCTAATATACTCGGTGTTGGGCTAATGTTGCAGGTGGCTTTTGTGCATGATGGGAGTTCTTGTGGTCCCCAAGTAATTGTATTAGTTGGAAAGTTAATAATCCTGAGGTCTATTAAGATATAGTATACTTGAAATTTCCTACACCATTAACGGAAACACGACTAATTTTAAGCTCGTCCATCGGGTATTCACAGGTATAATGTGTGGTAATGTATTTATATGGGTTATAAATTAATTTTGATAGTTATAAGGGAGTAATTAGCTCATTATAACATTAATTATGAAGAGTATGTTGCACTCACACTGTTTTAAAGACTGTGTGTAGATGGTTCAGTCTTACTAAGGTTGTCTTCTAAGTACGGTATACTGTATATATATATATAATGAATGTGATGATGTGCAGTAAGTAAGTAAACTGTCCACTGAATTGCTTGAACATAAAAAGTTTGATCAAAAGAGAGGAGGAAATTACCAATTATTGTTAAATTATTACTACATTATTATTTTGTTTAGTAATATCTGTCAATCAAGGTCAGGAATTGAATTTTTATGATATATTTATTGTTATGTAATATTTCTAAGACAAAGATTTTGGGTGATATCTGTGGCAGTGAATTTATGTTGCTAATACAGGTATATACAGTATATAAAGGTTAATAAATCTTCCACCTTGGATTGTCTGTAACATAATGCAGTTTTGTTCATTTGCAATATTCAAGTTTTAAACATCATTTTGTTTTGCTTTGCATGCTTGCAATATTTGGGTAAATGTGTTGAAATTCATGATAAAAATTATACAGTACATAATGTTTGTGAATTGCTGTGTAACATAAAGTTAAGATTTTTTGTGTGTTTATTAAGAATGCATGCAATTGTTGGGAAAATTGTATGGAGTAACTTATAAATTACCAATGAATACTGTAGCATGGTGTATCTTGAACAAGGCACTAATGTCAGTGAACAGGAATAAATATAATGGAGAAGATTTTGTCACTGGCAGTCCTTGTGTCTGAACAGTAATTAGCAACGTGTAGTACTTCTCACATTATACAGAAACTGGTATTACAGTCTAATTTTTTATATATTACCCGGTATGCAGCATCGGTCAAACTGGGCCATAACCTAACCTGATAACTTGTATAGGAATTAGTTAGGATTAGGGTCCTTAAGGCTAGGTCTAGGGCCCATTTGGTTGTACAATATTATAAAGAGTGAATAATAATTGGTTCTTGCGCTGTGATATGACAAGAGTTTAGCTAAATTGATTAACATATAGTCCATAACCTCTTGAGTATGATGCCGGTCCCCTCAGTATGTTAACCACTTGAGGACAGTGACTTACTCCTCTTGAGTTTGATGATATTGTATTGAGGAAGTTAAGTCATTCTATTCAAGGAGTTAATGATAGTTTTAAAAGAGCTAGTGAATGGTGCATATTAATTCAATGCAATAGGAACACTTAAAAATAAAATGTAAATTTCCCTTTCTGAAATATATATAGATCGTAGTCTATGAAGAATTAGGGTTGTCCATTAAGTTACCTTTTTATATTGTATTTCAGCCTTTTGATGATGACATCCCTTACTGTCAATGTCTGTCTGTTTATTATCTTGCCTCCTCTCTCCCACTGTAATGTGACATGGCTCAACGAGGGGGGGACACTAGGTAGAGTATTGTAAGGCAGGGTGGACTAAAAGCCTCCCATTTGGTGTTTATAGGATAGGTTGCTTCTTTTCTAGACATCAGGTAATTTTCTTAACCTGATAAATCCTCATACTAGGCTCAGACAGCTGTTATATATTCTGTATTGTATTGAGCTCATGTTCCATTATTTCCAAAAAACTCTCTTAGTGTTTAGTTGATTAAGACGTTTCCCCTGAGGCCTCCAGTAAACCCTAGATGCTGCCCTACATTGCTTAGCTTTAAAGGAAGGTTATACAGACTCATAACTGGCTGGTCTACAAGAAACATAACTAAAGAGCTTGGTCCTGTGGAAGCAGACTTTACTAACCAATTTTTTTCTCTCTTCTCTTTCACGTGTGGCTTGTGTTAACCCCTACAGTAACAGTCAGTGAGTATCAACTTAAAGCTATCTTTATTTTTCCTCCCCAAGAAGTAGATCTTAGGCTGATTTTATAAGTTAGCACTGTAAGTTTTGTTTATGTATATTTATATTCAGTATATATAAACTAGTTAAGGGGTTGTGTCAAGGGTTTAAATTTGGCTTGAAGCTATTTTTTGGAACATGTTCTGTATGTATGGAGAGATTTTATAATTTGTTTATGGATGTACACCCACTAAAAAATTATTCGGCACCCGTAGGCGTGATACAATATGACACGGGTGCCGAATAATTTTTTAGTGGTGTACAAAGATTCAGGTGTGTTGGGGAGCTCTACATAACTGTTGAAGTCCTCCAAATTTTTTTTTTTTTGCTTCATATTTTGGTTCCGGTTTTGAAACTTGATGTGACACTGATTTTTAAGGCCATAGATACAACCATAAATATGTTATTTACATACACCCACAAATTTGACAAACAGTATCATACCAATTGTAATCCAAGATACAACTCCTTATAAACACTTGTGCTGAACTATAAAAATAGATTATTAGAATTAATTAATTTTTCTGGGCATAGAATAACTTAGTAGTAACTTATGGTCATTAATCATTTAGTTTTGAGTGTACATTATCTTGAAAATTGATGATATACAAGTACAGTACAGTATAGGTTCCTTCATGAACATATATTGTAAGAACAGCTGAACATATTCAGTAAATACTTAGTGATTGCTGCTTGTATTTATCTTGTGTTATGTTTTCAGGTTAAAATACGAGCACCGTTAGCTAAGGCAGAATCCTTCTTCAGTAAAGAACCCAGAATTAAGAGTGACGAGTAAACTTTAGCAACAGTGAAGAAGATCCTACACAGGCCATCCTTCAGTGAATGGATTGATATATAGGATTGTGTAGCAAGGAAGAAACTGTTGCTCTGGGTAGAACATATTTCATCCAGTGGTATTTATGGCATTAGATTCCTCTCGAGTTCTGAATTGAGAATGCATTTAAGGGCTTGAACAAAAAAATGAGGTTACAAATGTTTATGATTACATTTCAAGCTTATTTTTTGCTGTTAAAGTGAATCTCTTCATTTTCATTATATAATTTTTTTTTTTATGACTTGTGAAGTGTATACTTATGTGTTACGTCAGCACCATTTATTCTGTAGAACATTGGTTTTGATTCAGAGTGTGTGTGTGTGTGTTTAGTTCTGTTGTTTTACTGAAGGAATTACATGCCATCCATATATATTAAGTAAAAGGATAATTTATTTCTATCTTTGATTAAGTTTCTTAGAAATATTTGTTATATCAATTGGCTATGCATCATGAAGTCCCCAGCTGATCAGTTAATTTTCTTACTATTTTTACATAATGTGTAGTTTGCACCGCCCGGGTTCTCACGGGAAATTCTGAGATGTAGGGTGAGGGCTTCAGGACAGTGTAGCAGCTTATAGTATGTTCCCGTAGTCAGGAAAATCAAAATAAGTGGTACGTGTTGCTGGCTTTGGCTGCTTGGGTGAACCATGTTGGCTGCCTCTCTGCTGTCATAATAAGACCCTGACTAGGAGTAGTCTCCAGACTTGCGTCTCTTGTCTTTCCGAAATCCACGATACTCGGTCTTAGAGTTACAAGCCCGAAGTTATGTCCCGCTCTTCTTAACTAATAAATTAATGTATGAAGGAAAGCATTTGTAGAGAGTTAACTTTGTCAGGTTAGAGCTTTTATGTATTACTTTGTTTTAGTTGTATGAACATGCACCACGTGTACAAGCACATGGAGAGCGTTTTAAATGAGCTTCCTTTGTTTGGATGTATAAGAACAAATAAAAAATAATATAAGTTGAGTCTGAAACATGTGATAAAGATGGTGAGTGAAGATTAAAGTATATGTTAAAAGTAATGAATTAAATTATCTCTTATAGATTAGAGATTTATGTGGTAGTGCTTTCAGGCCATGTACTTATCCATAAACATTAATGTATATTTTTCTATATTAGGAGAATTAAAAGATAAAGCTTAACACTGTTTGTACTTTTTATAACAATAGAAATATAGTTGACACATTATTTAAACAGGCAGCTCTTTATTTTCACTGTTGCTCCACATATTTTTATTGGGTGTAGAAATGTGGCTCTTCTGTTGTGTTATATTAGTATAAGAGAAAAAAAAATTGTATTTTCATTTGGAATTCTAATGGAGCTACACAATAGTCCAGATGGGTGATGTAATGATATATGGCCAATATACAAGAACTACCCTGGGTGTTTTGTAAGAATATATTTCAGGACATTCTATATGGCAGGTTATTTTGGTTTTAATTGGAGTTCCCAATTTTTTTTAATATTCTTTCATTTCCATTTGCAACCAGTACAGGTAGTTGGTACATCTGTGTGAAGAGTTGAGGTGTCTATTATTTTGTAATGGAAGGTACAGTTGATGAGTGGACATATCCTTCTCAGTTACCTTCTGTACATTATGGTAAATTGTGCAAAATATTCCTAATTTTGTATGTGAACCTGTAATTATGTTGTGTAGTAACCTCAGATGATTTTTTACCTTAGGTCCAACCACTGTTCAGTTTATCCAAGGCCTGTTGTATCACTTGAGGTGGTGGAAAATGTTATCTTATGGAGCCTTTAAGAGTTGGGAAAAAATGATGGGCATTAGTGTCATTATTCCCTTCCTTGTGTTCTCTGTGTGTGGCTTTGGTTTAAATTGGTGATCAGGTTGCTTTATCAGCATATGTCTGATTCTCTTGCTTATGGAGAACATTACACATAAATGAGTTTGGCAGACACAATGACCAAATTGAACTGCTCAAAACTTTGTACATAACTATTGTAAGGTTTTTTCTGACTTTGCAAAATGCCTTTTGTCATTATTCTTTTCTGGGCTCTATATTTGTGTTTAGTTCATCTTCTGAATTCTTAGGAAATGAAGTTGCAAGAATTGCTCTCTGAGTATGATAGATGTCATGAACGTACTCTTGACTGTATATTTCACTGCCCCTTCTTCACTTACAATAATTGCAGAAATGACAACATTCCAATAACATTTTGTATTGTAGTGATAATAGTTAGTCTGTGTGTACACTGATGCCAGTGTGCACTTTAGGAACTGTTCCTTGTAAACATTATGAATAGGTCCATATTATTTGTCTTAGGCCACCTAATATTACCTGAGGAATAAGTTTTTAAGGATATGTTTAAGTTGTTGCTGACTTACATAGTTTACTAGTGGATTGTGTTTTAAATATTTATGCCAGATAAAGTTTAATTTAATTTTGAGGAATCTTAATTGTCTCAAGTTTAAGTTGTGCTTAGAACCATATCTTGGCATTAAGAGCCTCTGCAGTATCGGGGTTACGGGAGTTTTCTTTCAGGAACTACATCCTCGTGAACTATCGTGTGGTAGTGCGAGAATGTTGCCTCATTCCCATATATTGCAGCATTTCACATTTACTGCTTGACTACTTGAGGTCTTTAACTCTATTACTCACGAGAACGTCAGCCACAGGTATAACCTAATTTGTTTATGGGATCTTCTAAATTTGGCTGATATTTTGGCTTGTCAGGGACTTTGATACATGTATTCAAGGATGGTAAATGTGATACTTATATATTAACTTTATTTCCCTTGCCCGGAGGCTACAATGTTATTTATGCTGTGTTTTGATCATGACTGCTGCTATTTTGGATCTCACATATATTTCATACAATAGCCTCTTGTACTGCTGTGTAGATCAGTTGTTGCCTTCCATTTCTACCAGGTCAATAAATTTAACATCTGTTCCTAATATTTTATCTCCTTGTTAATACTGGTAGTCTGCATTCAGGTCTGTTATCCATGGCTTGTTTGTTGATATTTTTAAAGTTGATGTGGTTGTGCAGTAATTCTTGTAACATGAATTGGGCTGGATTAATAGACCGTGGTTCAGAGTTTAACTTTTGTGTACATTTCTTAATTGACATCTGACAATTATCAGGTACAAGATGTCTTAGAAAAACTAACAAATGATCAGAAAGATGTGTGCCAGCAAGTGAAAAATTTTGGTACAGGTTGCCTCCGTTATGCTGGATCCAAATTCATAATTACACAATTTCTTTACTATCCTCATTGTTTTTGGTAGGCTAAGATTTGCACATCTGCAGATTTGCAACACGATTTTTTGTCTTTCCCACACATAATGCTTCAGGGGAAAACATCTGACTCCCAGAACGCATCTGGAGTTTGTTGTATGTAAACTCTGTTGTACTCGCTGATTTGGTTTTATCTTTTAGCCACTGATGTCTCCCCCAAAACCAGCCTCCAAGTGCGAGTAAAGGTCCCCTGAAGAATCTTACGGAGATGTTAATACTTGGAACTAAGTTGGTACCCTTATTCTTTTAAGAATTGAAAATTAACATTTAGCCTTAAGGCCCCGGGTGACGTTCCAGAACGTCTGCCTATTTTCTCGCCATTTTATTTTATATTTTTTGTTAAAGTAGATTTTTTTCGCGATTTAACCCAACGAGAGGGGGGGGGCTACTGCCAGCAGCACCCTAACCTGGGGCTTAGGGTTAAGCTAATTTAGTACAGGTATCCCCCAAGATACGAACGTTTGAGACGCGAATTTCCTAAATTGACTCCGCTATTTCAAGAAACGAAAGCTTCCTCCTAATGTTGTGAATTTGGGTCCTGGTAAAAATTATTATTTCGCACTCCAGGAATCATTTGGCGTGGCCATCTTGGGGAAGAAATTCCCAGACGTATTCTCGCTCACTGATCATACACCCCTTCCCCCTCTTCCGCCATTCGTTGTGTGTGTGAAGTGATCTCTCTTTATCCATGTGTATTCATGCCATTCTTTCGTTACAATTTTTGTACTATATGCTCTGCTGAATCTTCGGCTACCAGTTCTACATCAAAGAAACCACGAAAGGCTGGGATTCTTGACAGTGCTGGAAGTAATTAAGCTTCATGATGAGCTTTGTGATGGCCCTACCAAGATTGGGGAAGATCTTGATCTGGGTGCTTCTACTGTAGCCACAATTTACAAGCATGCTGTGGTGTACATGGCAGACAGCAGTGATGAGGTGGATGACCACCCTCATCTCGCTGAGTAAGGCCCTTGTTCAGCCAACCCCCTTGTGGTGGTGAACCCATAAGGCCCTCTCATAAGGTAATGTACCTAAGTTACAGTATTTTATTAATTTTTTCATGTATTAAGTAACTAAATTTGTGTTAGGTAGTAATTTAGAGTAGTTGTGTACTATTTATCATTAGTTAGGTAGGCTGTCAAAAGTACAAATTCACAACTGACAAAAAGTTATTTTTTTTTTGTAAGTCCCATGTGTCACTTCAGAAATGCATCCGTGGCATAAATACTTCAGAAAAACAAGCTGCTATGTAAGTACCGTATATTCCCCAACACACTAGGGTAATGATTTAAAACACAGCTGATCAAGGAGGCAGCAATGATTTATTAATATTTCAACAGTTTATGAGTCCAATAGCCACTAATGATTAAATGTAATGCCTTTCGTAGTTAATCATTTATGTTCGTAGTAATAATGTGTGTTTCGCTGCATAAAAGTCAACGGTTGTAATTAAAGAGGTAGAAAAGGGAAATTAAATAGATTATAAAGTAAAATAAAAGGTAGTTTGGACAACACAATATAAATGATAGGTTGGATATTTTCAGGACAATTTTGCTGAAACTCCACCAAAGCCAACACCACTTATTATGAAATTACTCTTAAGATTGGTAGTTACATCAGCACATTTTTATATCACCTAATTCCACTGTAGTAAAAACATAAAAAATGAATCTTAAAAGGGGATGACAAAGCCAATGACACATTATAAAAACTATTGCATTTCACAACTGCATATAAAAGCAACTTGATAGAAAAACAAACAAAAATAAGCTTATGACATAAACCTACATAACAATCCCACTGGAGACGCCTCAAAACAAGCATTCTTGCTTATATATTTTACTCAATGATTCTTTTTTACAATTATTGTATTAAATATATTCAGGCATATTTGAGGTGTATAGGACCAGTGGACAAAGTGCCAGAAAAAAAAATGAAGTGGTGCTTTCCTCTGTGATCGACTGCTTGCCACCTTCAGCACCAGCCCTGCCTGTAGTGATGTGTGGGTAAAATCGAACATATTGCCTCTTCTGCTCAGGATACAGAGGTGGTTTCTCTCTCCGTTTGTGAAAAAATATCAATACTGATCATAGTGGCACTTTGTCCCCTCCGGTCATACGCACCTCATTTCTTCATTCACTTTATGGCATGTTACAAAATATCAGGATGAGATACTGTACTATGAACATAATTCAAGCACTGTTGATGTAACAAAAATTGCATCACAGTTCTACACACTGAAGAATTTCACTCGCCAAAAATAATGTTGAACAAATTCGCATTTTCTCCTTTTCCACAAATAGAAAAATTTCTTACTATTTGCAAATTGACATACTATACAGTTGGAAGGAAGAGTCTCCATTTACTCTTGATTCTGGCCACTGTATCAAGGCAGGTGTGTCATCTACTGAACATCAAAACTTGAGAAATGTGAACAATATCCAGATTCTGTTGTCAAAAAATAATTCATTAACTAATTTGATTATAGTTTCATACTTTTGCTTATCCTGTTGAGATGCTTCCATAATCTTCTTGTCAGTATCAATGAGGCACAGGGAATTGTTGTTGATATACTGTATTTCAGTTTCACTTGAACTTTCACCTAAATGTAATTAAACACTGGATGTAATTAAACACTGTAGTACAGGGGAGGGGGTACTGCACTTACAACAAAAAATAATTCTTTGATCTCAGTCTAGCTTATAACCACAAAAATATACTCAAGATGAAAGACGGTTGCAAAAACATACACACAGTATATAACAGTACACTTTACCCGCATTATTTAGACAAAAGGGGGGCTCTGGGTCACACGAGTTACTGAAAAATCTGAATTAACTGAGTTCTGATATATTTTGACATTATTAGAAAATTTACATTTACATTTGTTTTGTTCCTCGTTATCCCAAATAACCGCTTGGTTATTTCGCATTCAAACAGTTAATTTATTTGGGGGGGGGGAAAAATACAAATTAAGCCGAAATCCTAATTAGGGTAATGAGGGTACACTGTACTGTATATCTGAGATTAACACAAGCTAACTTTTTTCACATACTGGACTCTATAAATTCACGGCTTCTCTACAAACATGACTTATACATTTGTTACGATAAAAAAAAAAGATATTGTAGAAAGGTGTCCAGACAATGTCCAAATATCTAAATAATTTGAGAATTTAATTTCCAATAAAACAGGAACAAGTGAGTATAAAGAACTAATACTGAACTTCCAAATACACACGGAAGAAATTACTGCATGTTCTAGGTCAGCTCTTGACATATCACTCAAGCATTTCTTCAAATTCAACAATATTGTATGCCTGAATTGCTCTTGATTTCACCCACCCTGCACCATAGCGTGAGAGGGCTTGTAATAGTATAAAAAAAAAAGTCAATTACCAGTTAGTTATTTTTTTATATACCCGGTAGCGTATAATGCCCCATTTTGAAGAGACAAACAGTGACGACCTATAATATATATATATATATATACTGTATATATATATCAAAATCTAGTCATTACCTAATTTGGCTTATCTGAAGAGCTAAAATGTACAAAATGTTAGTTTATGGTTGAACAAGGAGGAAAAATTCACTAGTAATAGTAAAGAGTATTTACAAACATACTATAAAGCACCAAGCATCTCATCGCTTTGTGTACTTATCAATATATTCCCTAACTTTCCGTCTAAAAGATTCCTTGTCTCGTTGATAATGTTCAGCGGCTTCAATGTTGAGAGGGTCGTCAAAGTTCAACAGGTCCTAGGTGGAAACAAACATGGTGAGAAATGGTTTTAGGGTACCAAAGGTGGCAGCATTTTGGTGACATACTGTACAGTACTGTAATTACACCTAATTTATTCTCGTGCATTATGACACGAATTGCATTACTGTATTAAACTTTAAATACTTGCCCAAAAAAAGTTTTCCAGGTAACTGTATCAAATTTGTCTTATACAGTATAGAAAAAACTAAACAGTTCACTTCACTTTATACCAAGTGAATGTAGACCTTGTTACTGAGTCCTGGCTAAATAGCATGGAACAATACACCAAATGTGCTAAGGGAATTTTTATAAAGTAATGAAATATTAAGTAATTACGGTTTATATTATAAAACGACTGTGGTACAATATACAAATGTTAAGGAGTAATGGT
Source organism: Homarus americanus (assembly GCF_018991925.1). Classification (NCBI taxonomy): domain Eukaryota; kingdom Metazoa; phylum Arthropoda; class Malacostraca; order Decapoda; family Nephropidae; genus Homarus; species Homarus americanus. Next base: position 1,045,144 of record NW_024756914.1, read on the forward strand.
AACGGCCTTTATATGTGGGAGGAGAATGAGTGCATTGGAATTTAGTCTCCAAACTGCAGTGTTTTCTTGTGAAGCCTAGCTGTCAGATTAGAGAAACTGGGCATCTGGATGAAGTTTATAAAAAAAGATCTATGAGAGAAAACAAATAATTCTTACCATAAATAAACTACTGAGACCCCAGACAACATCCTTTAATCTTCGTGTAGGGGCCCAACCAAGGCCATCGATGGAATTTTGCCGAAGCAGAGATAAACAGATTTCTCCCTCTTCACTAATATTTGGATGCCAGAGTTTTGTTTCACACCTCACTAAAGGCGGCTGAAAATTAAATACACATACGTAATATATTGACTGCATGAGATAGAAATATAATCACAAACTTTTTAATTCTAGTAAACTCTCTTGTTTGGTATAGGCTGCCAGAATCAAGAGCAACACAGTCCATCCCATTATTTTTATACACACATTCCTTCTACTGTATTGATAACCGCTAGATATAATCAAGAATTTGACAAATCCTGAAAGTTATATTAATTAAGTCACTTGATCAGCATTTTGGCCCAAATATTCTTTCAAACTTCCATTTTGTAATCCTTGTAAACCAAGCAGTATCCTTCTCCACTTCGTCTTCACAGTCTTGGACATTTTGGAAGATCTACTGAGCCATCCACCTCACTAACCTGTAGTCTTCTTCCACATTTATACTCACTTTGCTTAATAATTCTGCTGTCATTCTCTCGACTCTTTCACACTAGCAGAGTAATCCATGGTACCTTAACATACCACTTGCTTTCTAGTACGTTAATCATCTTTTACTTCACCCTTCACTCAAGCTACTTGACTACTCAATCCACTCTTTAGAGTTTGGAAAACGACCTCCACCGTTTGTACTCTTATAAACATCCCACAGTTACAAACTCTTACCTTTCACAAGCATACAAAACTGCATTACAGACAATCCTTCCCTACACCCCCCTCCCCTTGTCTGTCCCTCAATCTTCTTCTATATCCTTATTAATATCCTACAACTGTCCAACACAGACTCCTGTACTTACTGCTATGTTGTATTCTTCAGGGACGTTGATACTAAATGCAAAAACACCACCAGACCAATAGCCCTCTGGGGGTGTCACAATTAGATGAAAAGAGTGTAAAGTGTCTGGGTCATCAAACTTTGCAGCACATCCTTCCGGAAGATTACTCTCCATTTCACTAACCTGTTTTCAAGAAACAATGTTAGTTTACTATACAGAAACTATCTACAAGCATTGTACAATAATTCCATTCTATCAAGTTCTTTAATAAAAATAAAAACATTATTTTATATCAAAGACATAACTTCATAAACTATAAAGAAATACACAAGCAACAAAAGAGATGCTCATGGATCTTGTTGTAAATGGACAGTCTCTCCTCGACTTATGATATATTCGACTTACGACGGCCATGGTCATATAAAATATTTTTCACACTACGTATTTTCGAGTCCCAACGTTGGTGATCGCACTGTGTACTGACAAAATTTTCGTTTGTAATTCCCTTTAAAATGGCTGACAAGCATAAAAGTGAGAGTTCTCGTGGTGCTGAGAAGAAGAGACACCCATTTAGAATTTCTATGTACAGTATTATTTTCGACTTACGACCAATTCGACTTACAACCTGGTCGTCGGGACGGAACCCCGTCGTAAGTCGAGGAGAGACTGTAGATACCTGTATTACTTTAAGAAAGAACGAAAGAAAAATAAAAGGAAACAATGTACAAGTAGCTGTAAGTAAACTATACAAGTTGACAGTACATAACCTGGGAGTCCAGAGAAAACAGAAATGGAAAATAGCAACACAAAGTCATATGAGTAATGCCTGAGTGAAGCAGACCACCTGTACAGTACAGTCAAGTCCTGTCGCTTCTGCCAATTCATGAACCTTGAGATTCAGACTCGTGGCTGTAGAAATACATTTGTGTCGACTGAGTCTGTTTCCTTGAGTGGGATACTACTGTAGTTCTAAAGACAGCTCAGTACATGGCAGTCACACATAACAACATGTAATAATAAAACACTGTACCTCTTTAACAAGTAGTTGATCACGAATTGATATCCGCTTCTTAGGAGGGTCTGGTAACCCTCCTCCCTTACTTGATTTCAATTTTTTTGTTAAAGTAATCATTCCTGAAAGACATAACTTCATTAAAAATTGACCATCTGATAATTATTAAACCAGATGATGCAATTTGAAGCATTAACCAACAGTATCATACACACAGTCCAATTGTTTCTGGTGATTGTCACATTATATAGCTACTGGAATTTATATAAGATAACCAACTAATACTTACAAACCTAACCTAACCTAACCTGAGATATACGACCGGTATCGTACATCATTGTTAGATAGGGTGAAGCACGGTAGATTCTGTTACTTCATCTTGTCGTATAAATCACATAATGTAACAGTCACTGGAAGTATTTGTATGGGAACAAATTAACTGTGTCATGATATGTAAATTAAGCCAGAATGCGTTCTGTAACCTAACACCTTCCCTACTGGGTTCCACAGCACATTAGGAAGTTCATGGCAGAGTTTCCAAACAAAATTCCTATGAACAAGTAAATTGCCTTCTACACTTTTACCACAGTGTTATTATACTTCTGAGCGACTACCACAAAAAATAAGGAAGCACCAAGAACAGTCATCAATAAACTGATAATTTTCTGCTGAGTAGTTCATGATGATATATCCACGACCTTTAAAGTTAATTTACTAACTTTATATTGTTTCTGTATTATCAACTCATTCTACTGGCCAGGTTAAAAACTGGTAATACACAAAAAAATAAGATTTTGAGTATATGACTGGAGTGTTTGTACTACTCAAGTGACAGTCATATAATTCATCATCTTCTGCCAAAATCTTCAAGTCTTGGTGTACTCCCTCCTACCTTAACCTCGTCTGGCCTTAATTTACTCAGAAAACAGCCAACAACAGCATCAGTGTTCATAGTAACTATAAATGATACAGACATCTGAAACACTCCAGCTTATTCAACGAGCCAAGAAGCGTAACAGGGAAATAATAGTGTGTGGTACAAGCTTACCTCCCACAGCCAAACAAACACTGAGGCGTCCAGCAGAGATAGATCCCCAGTGATGGTGACCAAGACCCCTCACTAACACCTAACTCATGGTGTTGTGGTCGCTTATAACACTCTTACCTCCTCCATATTTATTCATCCCATTCGATAAATTTGTAATTGTATTTACTGATTGACTTGTTCATATTTTAATTACTGCGTTTATATCCTGGATGAAGGCTTCATGCTCGTATCCAGATCTTTTTTTTTTCTATTCTACTATACTTGAGTGACACTGGCGCCTGCATTACGGAACCTCAGTTGTCGGGGGAGGTTAGAACGCCTGCATTTGCCTAGCTTATACTATAATCTGGCAAGGAGTGATTTAATTAAAGTCTATAAACACCTCAGCGACTAATTCATTACTCAGTCGAGTGTTCATACCTGGAACTGACGGATGCCCACCCCACAAGAAATCATAGCTAAGGTTGAAGAAGCCACAAGTTCAGAAAATTGTCTGGACAAACTTTTTCGGAGTGAAAATTGTAGACTCTTGGGGCTCTCTGCCGGAGAGTGTTGTGATGGCACCGAGTTAGAAATTTTCAAGTCTGGTTTCTCAAGCATAAAAGAAAACGGAACCTCTAGGGTCGGAGGCTGTCGGAGCTCGTGACGTCACAAGTCAACAACAACAACGAGAAACATTAAAATATGTCGAGCACTTGCTCAGTTTTTAGGTGTTTATCACAAATTAGAAAGATGATTGATGTAAATTTCCATTGTTTTCCGAAGGATAAAGAACTACGAAGAAGATGGATTTACTTGTGCAAGAGGAAGGACTTTATAAATACTGAAAATACCCAAATATGTAGCTTGCATTTTGAAGCCACAGCCTGGACTTAGACTTGTCATTTGTGTTTCTGTACTGTATTGCCATTTGGATGCTGGACGAAACACAAAGATTTCCTCTATAGGGTATGAGAGCTGCCCCTTTAGTTTACCTTGCCATAGGTGGTGATGTTGGTGGTGCCAGTGGTAATTACCATGGTGATGCCGTGGTTGCGGCAGCTCGTTCCATGTTACAGTTGGACATTTTCAGCTGTAATGGTGCAGTCTATTTCCCAAAGTTTTGTTGTAACATCTCCTGTAACAAAGAAAATGTCATATTTACTATAAAGAACTTGGGGCTGATAGGTTAGGTTAGGATAGCATTAGGGTGTTTAATCAACAGCTGAAATAATCTGAGGTGTCTAATCTTCATGCTATCCATTCTTCCATCTGAGGTTTTAACCATGGCCACTTATGAAACAGTAAATGACATGGTGACAAACTTCACAAGTGGAGCAATTTAACCAAGTGACATAAACAGAGGGCAATGAGGTCATTCAATTTACATATTGAAGTAAAATACTGCAGAGAGGTGAAGGTTAGGTAAGGTTAGGTTACTTCAAAGTCAAGGCTATATTGTTGTAATCGGCTAGGAATTTCCAGCAGGGCACACTGGAAGTTACATGGTTAGGATGTGAAGTTAGGAAGAAGTCATGTACGTGTCCTGATATGAGAATCGTTAGTTTGGTTCCTTTGGTCTAACCTAAACTAACTATTAATGAAAAATTAAAAAAGTAATCTAATAATACTTTAAAAGGGGTGAACAAATCAATGAGCAAAATTAGGAAAATATTCAATACAGTAGAATAAATCTTCCTTTCTCAAGAACTCCCAAATTAAATGGTGCAGGAATTATTTTTTACCAATCCTAACCAAAGCAAAAAACCTATGTGACTTTTCCACCCCAACTTAACATCCCGGCTACATAACTTCCGGTCTGCCCAGCTGGGATTTCCTGGCTAAATGACCACCTCCTATATTGTTGGCCAGTCATCCCCTCATCTAGACAAAAATTTGCCATCTGACGAAGAAATACCGACCCTACGCGCGGAAGAATTGATCTCTTAGCCAATGTGATTTTACAGTAGGAGTGTGAATAAGTCCATTTGAATATAATATCACAGTTGCGCAACTTATTTCCCAAATAAGTTGACAAACTATCGGCCTGACCGTTTCTTATGGCTTTATATAGTCACGCCAGTGAGAACTAACAGTTCTACACTAAGAACCGCTTCTTCGGGGACTATTATGCAGTAGTCGGAGGTGAAGTATTTCTTAACGTCGCTATTGATCGATCAGTTAGCTGCTTGGGCGGTCGGTCACATCTCTGTTGGTTTACTTGATCATTATTGTACATGAGCTGAGCCTTAAGTCTACTCAGGTCTGTCCTCTTTAAAACACGATAATCGGGAGACTTTTTGTATTATCTAGTTGGGTCTTACAGCTCAGTGGAACGAGATGGCGTGGAAGGTCTTAGTTGGTGGTAGGAAATCTTGAAGGTTATCAAGTTTGAAAATTGATTCATACTTTAGCTATATCTGTTGTGTAGATGTTATAATGTTAGTGTATTGCCTTCATGGTGTCCAGGATGCTCCGAGACTCTACCTACTCCACCCCTCCTCCCCCAGCTGGTTTCATTCTCATCAGCTACGAACCAAAGAAACGATTGACGTAACGAACCCCCTGAGAATCCCATTCCAAACCCAATACCAATAACATTAACGTCATTTCATACACTTGAGAGCATCTGTCGCTTCCCACTAGACTTATTTTGAGATATTTTATCGGCGGTAATGTGTTTTAGCTCGTCAACCTCTGGAGATAGTGAGAGGCAGTTTAAAGTTGTCCCGGAGTCTGTTTTTACACGTTATATTGCTGGTCCTGTTGAAGTATGATGGTGATTTTTTTTACCCTGCCCCTTTCACTCACCTGCCCCTCTCACCCACCTGCCCGTCACCCACCTGCCCCTGTCACCCACCTGCCCTGCCCTGTCACCCACCTGCCCGTCACCCACCTGCCCGTCACCCACCTGCCCTCTCACTCACCTGCCCCTCTCACCCACCTGCCCGTCACCCACCTGCCCCTCTCACCCACCTGCCCCTGTCACCCACCTGTCCCTCTCACCCACCTTCCCTCTCACTCACCTGCCCCTCTCACCCATCTGCCCCTCACTCATCTGCCCCTATCACCCACCTACCCCTCTCACTCACTTGTCCCTCTCACAACAGCTGCCCCTCTCACTCACCTGCCCCTCTCACCCACCTGCCCCTCTCACTAACCTGTCCCTCTCCCAGTTATGAAAAGAATGCACTAATTCTAAATTGTATATAATTATCGAATCTCCTCCTACCTGTAATTTATTTAAGTATCGTATGAATGATTGAAAGTTATCATGGAGAAATAAGTAAACGGTGTGTGTGTGTGTGTGTGTGTGTGTCATATCTCAGTGGTGGTTGTGTGAAGACTAAGGCGAATATTTCTACCTACCCGGACCACCACCACGAGACGGGACCTTCACCAATCATCTGTGATCAGTCCCTCCCTGCTGACACCTTCTCAACAGTGCATACCAAGTGAGCAATGAGCCGCTTGTTACCACCCAGCCACTACCTGAAATATAACTCAACCACCACGGCTAAATCTAAACAATAAACAATAAAACAGCAATACGTCTTGGCGGTGCTATGCGTCTCGGCGGTGTTTTGAAATTACCGTAAGGTGCACATCAGTATTTTATCACATAAGTATGATATATTCCTAAAGTGCATGGCATCAAGTACCTATAATGACGTATGGTGGCTGGGAAACATGGATGATGAAGCAGGTGAGAGGAAGACTTACTCTACACAATTAGAGATAGCTTGTGTGACAGTGCATAAAAGGTGACCCGCGGTGAGGCCCCCCTACTGTACTGCAGCACACATCTCCAACAGCAGGCGTTTACAGCATTCAGTCTTGATATAAAAGAAGTGTGGTACAGCAGCAGGAGTGCTGTATATATAAGAGGTAGAGAACCAAGCAGGAAGACATGAGGATTTTGGTACTTGTGTTGGCGCTCTTGTCGTCCACCCGAGCTCAAGGTAACTATGACGGCCCGAACTGTCTCCTCCCTCACTCCCTCACCTCCGCCATTCCCTCACCCTCCCCACACCCTCAACACCAAGACATTATCACCAACTTCACCAGAAGTAAAACCTATTTATCAGGTACAAGTATCAATAACAGTAGTGGTGAAACTTCTCGTATTTAAAGTAAACATTTCAACCCTCCGAGTATTACACTGGCTCTTATATTATTATTATTATTATCTTTAGTAATATTTTAATCATTATGTGAACCTTCAGTAACGGCCGCCTCACCTCAGAGACTATTATACAGTATTCTTCACGTTCCCTCTCAGACAAGTGTAACCCCCGGGTGTATGACTATGACAGCGTGGTGTGTGTGTGTGACGCCTCCTACTGCGACAACCCGGGCATTATCACCTTCCCTGAGAAAGGGAAGTTCACCCTCGTCACCTCCACCAAGGACGGCCTCAGATTCAACGTGGAAGAGTTCCCCGTCTCCAACGAGGAGGACCCTGGTGAGTAACGGAGGTAAACCCTCTCTTGAGGCTGAAAGAGTCAGCGGTCCTGTTGTAAACAGTTGTGTACAAGTGACAGTCTGTGAAGGAGGAGTGATCAAATGGACTTTTCTCTCACAACTCTCCTACTGTGTTTCTCGCAACTATCGTCTTGTATAACATTACTTTAACACAGACTCGAAGCCTCTAAGGCAGCAGCTTCTTTTTTTAATACACACCAATAACCTGCAACAAGCAACACATGCTCAGTCAACACATGTTATCTCCAGACGCTGTGGTGGTGACCATCAACCCAGAGGACGAGTATCAGATCATCCTAGGCTTCGGCGGCGCCTTCACCGACTCCACAGGTCTTAATGTGGTCAGTTTACCTGAAGACGCCCAGGAACACTTCTATAAGTAAGCACGTGGTGTAGTGGGCATCTGTCTGACTCGGTGATCTACAGCACTAATAACGCCCACAAGTTTCAAGTCATTATCAGTAATGAAACGTTTTTTCTTTAAGTAATGATGTTGGTATTACAAGTCTTACTACGTTTAAACTATTCCACTCGGCTGTAGATCATGTCGGTACTCGAGGACATGAAATAAATCCCAAATATCTCACCCTTCTTCCGTAAGTTGAAATTTATGAGATGAAAATAACAGTAGTTGTTGTTTGTAAGCTTAGAAAAACATACAATGTTCTCTTCACAAACCGGAAAACTTGTTAATGTGGCCCATTGTTAATATCTGCAGCTCCTACTTCACCTCTGAGGGGATAGGGTACACCATAGGCCGTATCCCCATCGCTGGCGCCGACTGCTCCACCAGAACTTACTCCTACGACGACGTGGCGGGCGACGTCGACCTGCAACATTTCAACTTGACTTTCGAAGATTATGACTATAAGGTAAATGTAGAGTAACCTTTACGTCACCCGGACATACTGACCTTACAATACAGTCAATGTTTCAGAAGTTTGAGCTGACAACACAAATATTATCCAAACATCTTCTGGCGGGTTTGCAAACATACATTTTCCAGAGGTCCAATGAGTGTAATGCAGTAATAACATAACCAATGCCATACCTGCCACAGTCTCACGGCCATCAAGTCTCACACCACAAGACACTCAAAATTTAAAGACAGTTGAGGTAAAATTCGTCGCCACAACACGTGTAATGAGTAACAAACATAAAATGACGCCTGCGCCTCCACCAGATTCCCGTGATAAAGCGAGCTAAGGAACTGTCGCCAGAGCTTAAGTTGTTTGGGTCGCCCTGGTCACCACCGGCCTGGATGAAGACTAATGGCATGTTCAACCAGTCAGGAACACTGATTAAGGAGTATTGGCAACCCTGGGCCAACTATATCGTCAAGTGAGTGTTGACACCGGGGTAGTGGTGGAGGGTGGTGGGCCAGCTTGGTAAATATTCTGGATTATTGCTGCATCTTGTAAATACAATCCGGGAGTGTTGGTATGACTAGTGGATAAAGTCTGAAAATGTTGGTATACTTGATATAATATGATCTAGATATGTTTTTGTTCATGTCATTTGTATTTATTAAATTGTACAGAACTCGTAAGTTAATCACACTGATAGTCAAGGATATACTAAGTGCATTATGGTGGTGGAAGATGTCACATGATTGTGCTGATGCATTTTAGTGTATATCATGATCATTCACTCTTGAACAGATTCTTGGACGCGTATGAGGCAGAGGGAGTAGAGCTATGGGGCCTAACACCGCAGAATGAACCAATGGGCGGCTTCCAAGCAGTAAGTGTTTCTTAAGCCTTCGTCACCATCTTCCTAATTAGAAGTACTGTTAAATTTATCTTATAATGATAACATTCTAATATGGAATACATGTTTAGTGAGTATTGTTTACTTTCATGAAGGACTGGCACATTAATGTGTGTGGCTGGACCTCCCTGGACATGCGAGACTGGATCAAGAACAACCTCGGCCCCACGCTGCAGGCTGCCGGGTACCGTCGCCTCAAGATGATGGTCGATGACTTTAACCGAGACACTTTAACCTGGTACGTCGAGCCGGTAAGTCCTGTTGTGTTTTTGTCGCTGAGGAGTTAACCCAGCGCTACTATGTTGAACTCTTTGTAGCAACAGATGTGAGTAAATGAACGACTTCTCTTCTGTGGTATGTTGACGTTGTGATCCTACAGATGCTGGAGGACCCTGACTCAGCCCAGTACATAGACGGTATAGCGATACACTGGTACGAGGATAAGTATGTCGGCCCTCACATCCTGGACAAGACCCAAGCGTTGGCTCCAGATAAGTTCCTGCTCTACTCCGAGGCTTGTTTTGGTAAGGGTAAACACTGGTGCGTAGAGCATCTTGCAGGGAAAACTAATTTTGTGAGGAAGGCTTGTTAAGGGATAGATAGTGGCTTGTGGTGATAGTAATGTGAACACTGAATGTCTGAATCAAAGAAAATGGGACTTCAGGTCGGCGTGAGTAGTTACGGTCGAAGAATATGCCTTCAATAAAAGATGTATTCAGATTAAATAGTGACAATCTACAAGACAATATTTCAACAGATAAATTATAGTTGTTATTATAGTATCTTTGCCTCCCAGTTCAGATCAGAAAAAAAATTATACATTAAAACGTGTCCCCCATAACTCAACTAACTTTACTGGAACATGAGTCTTCCATCAGATGACCAAGGCGCTTTAGGTAACACATAACAGGACTTAACACTGCACTTTTAACTCTACTACAGAGAAAGGTGTTAAGCTGGGGTCGTGGGACAGAGGTATGGAGTACCTTCACTTCATGATGGAGGTAAGAAAGTCACCCTCAGTCCCTCAGTGAGTTTTCCTGGTTTAGCTTAGGCATCCAGTATCGCTGTATACTGTAGGGAAATCTATGAGACGAGATAATTTCATACATTCTTTAAAATATAAGAAGACTTCACCGTTTGTATTGTGAGTAGAGTCATACAAGGAATATCCATTTTCATATTCACCAAGTCTCCTACAGTGTAGGACCTACACCATTCAGTCTACCTGTTCTACACCGTGATTCATTAACGAGTCTGTAAATGTTCCTTTTGATTTTCATTATTATTAAAGTTTAAAAGAATATGAATGAATGACCTAAGCTGTTGCGTCGCCAGGGATGATAGTACCACAATCAATCAATAAATAAATCAGTCAATCAATCAATCAAACAGTCAATCAATCAATCAACCAGTGTGCTGCAATTAAAAGGTTTGTAACAGCAGCATAATGTTTTTCTGGTGGCGTTATCACCAAGGTCATCAACACTGTTACAGGCCTTGAACCATCACTGTGTGGGCTGGGTCGACTGGAACTTGGCGCTGGACACTGAAGGAGGACCTAACTGGGCTAGTAACTGGCTCGACGCCCCCATTATCATCAACCCCGTCAGTATAATCTACACCAAGTCGTCCTAATATGTCCTATAGTGCACTATTATCCCAAACATTTTTCAGTCGCCTACATGATAATGTACTGTATATGTAATTTAACTCTTACAGGAGGCGGGAGAGTTCTATAAGGAGCCAATATTCTACGCCATTGGTCACCTCAGCAAGTTTGTGGAACCAGGAGCTGTCCGCATCAGCTCGACGACTACAGATTACATGTTGGACGTGGCCGCCTTCAACGACCCGTCAGGCCGTAAAGTGGTCGTTCTCCTCAACAGGTAAAGAACACGACCGACACGAACCTGTAGTGTTTTGGTGGGGATAAGTCTGCTGTAACTCCCCTCCAGAACTCACGGTATATATTTACACTTTTAACATAGGTTTTTTTCTGTTAAAAAGGGAGTTTGCTCTTAAGAATTGACGTCATCAGTAATAATTAATATAAGTTTATCAGTGGGACAAGAGATGAGGCCAACAGCTCACTCAACAGCCGCTATGGTACAACACATAAAAGTACTTCACCAGTGACACAACAGTGAAAAACTCTATTGGTTTTTGGTTCCAGAGGTGATGCCGAGATAAAGGTGTCCCTCACTGATGGCTCCGACATTTTCGTCAACTTCGGTATGGAAGCCGGAGCCATCCAGACCATCTTGTACTAGCCCCCGGCAGGACCCGACCTGGTTCTACCACCAGTTGAACCCTTTTACGGGATCTCGTTCCACGTTAGTTAAAATTTTGTGTTCAGTAGTGTTCCAGAGACGACTGGACCTGACCAAACCCAACTTCCAGCTCCTGCAGCAGCGACACTATAACGATCAAGTAAACCATAAAATTTCACATTTCTCTTGTTTCTCTGACCTGTTGTTGACCTCCTAGTGGTGGTGTTATTGCAAGTGGTGCTGCAGGGAAAATTTATTTCAGTAGTTTTTGGTAATGGGAATTACAGATCTTGAATATAGATGTTTCTGAAATTGTCAAATAACTACAATACAATTAGTTTTAAAGACATCCTAGTTATACTGTAGCTTCCGTCATAAACGTTCGAGTATTTTCTTTTCCAATTTGGGTACAGGAGCCACAGTACACAGGTGTAGCAACATTTGTTCCCACATCGAGATTGTGATGAATTTCACGAAATAAAGAATCACTTTCCTCTGACGTGAGAGACTGTGACAACAAGGACGAGACAATTGTCACCAGTAGCCGCCAAGTAAAGTAAAAGTCGCTGTTAGAGGGTGTGTGGCCTGACAGTGCAGTGCAGTGTATTATAATGACCCGTGACGTTCACTAAATACCCTAATGTTTCTATATTGTGAGGGAGTACTAACACGTGAGCTGAGGGATGATAAGGGTACCTGGGAGAGCCACAGGTGACATCAACAGAAGGGTTAAAATGTCGCGTGTAACTTTAGGGACGGGGAACTTCTGGTCCGCCTATACTGTAAAGCTCGAAGAGGATAAGATAAGAATGTGTCATGGCTGAGGGTTTTAGATAAAACAATATTTGTTGGAATTATATCAAGGATTTGTGCAGTAACAGCTGATTGTTCAATTAATGATTCTGAACCGATTGTCAAGACCAATTTAATAAATTTTGAGGTTGTTATACATAACTCAGCATCATATTATTCCTAAAATAACATTTTAAGTGGTATACTGTAGCCGATAGTGTGCGTGCCACTCTCCAATCCCTCCTGGGTTCGAGCCCGAGGTCGAGGATAGCTAAAGAAAGATGTTCCCTAATGCATAAATGTTTTTAACACAGCTGTATATATATATATATATATATATATATATATATATATATATATATATATATATATATATATATGTGACACTATGACTAGGTTAAATAAATTTTAGATTATTATAACTAGTCTAGTATAATATATAGGCCATTAAATCACGTTTTCAGCCTTATTAGTAGAGGGTAAAATGCGATAAAGGTAAAGGAACTCCGCCCGCCCCGAAACCAGAATATTGGTAAACAAACAAATCTACCTGGTGGCGAGGCTACACAGCTACAGTACCACGTTACCTGTGTATGGGAAACAGCAGATGCAGGTATGTGCTTATTTTAATTCTAGTAACTAATTTTTTAAAGTTAATAAAGCAGCAAAGGTAAAATATACGGCTGGTGATCGACAGTGGTTAAGTAATTATGAGGGTTTTTTTAAAGAGTTTTGCTAAAACTGCAGTTTTGGACAATACCTCTAGTAGTTGACCAATGTGTTTTTCCGATTGTTTAGACAATTTTATGAAACTCACCCCACAAGGGGTCACAGTTCAAGGTTGAAGAAGCCGTAAGTCCAGAAAACTGTAAAGGCAAACTTTTCAGAGTGAAAGTTGAGAACTCTTGGAACAATCTACCAGAGAGTGTTGTGTCAGCACCGAGTGTGAGCTCTTTCAACACCAGACTTGACCAACACTGGAGCAGGTTCAGATATATTCAGGAGCCGGTGCATGCCCAGTACTTGCCAACAGTGCGTAACAGAGACGTGACCCACCACTTAAGTGGCTAACGAGCCGATCAGTGGCGAAGAGGATAAAAGTAAAAAAAAAAAAAGTCATGTATTGTCAGCCTGTGTTAGGAGATTATGAAGATGAAAGTAATTGGGTAATTTCTGAGAACAGCACTACCACCAGAAGGAGTTGTTCGATTTCATTAATTTTTCCACAGATGTTCTTATTATTATATTAAGTATTTTAAAAGAGGCTACATTTACAAGAACCTAATAGAACCTGACCTAACCAACCAAAGAAACCTACCAAACCTTACCTAACTTCCTCGCTGGGGAGCTCTGTTCCCCAAACTTCTTGCTATATTAAGCAGAAAGTACTTACTTTGATATCTGGTACCAATAAAAGCAACTTTCTTAAATTGTCATGGTGTTTTAAACTGCAATTTAATCAGTCAATTGAAAGCACATATCCACACACATTTATGGTAACTTTAGGTTATACAGTAGTTACAGGACTGTCACTCGGTGCCAATACGGGAACAAATACCTTTTTAACCCCTGCATTTTCCTTCCATAGTAATTGATATTGTGCTTGAGCAATTGCTTTGTGTTTTTAATTCTACATTTTCACTTGCAGTTGTGACAGACTTTAAAGATCAATTATACAGAGTAATCTCCTCATATCTGTGGGTTGGCGACTACAGCCCGTGAACGTTTCGAGTGGAGGACTCCTCCACTCTAAATATTCTTGGGCTGTTTCTACCAATCCTCTGAGGTTATGTATCTCTCTGGGAACCCAGTTATTAATTTATTTCATCCATCCCAGTCTCTGCCTTCCCCTGGCCCCTTTATCCTCAACGTTGCCCATTAATATTTGTTATTATTCCCTCATCCCAAATTATATGACCAAGTATCTCATTTTTCTTTTTCTGTACATTTCAAGTATTTCTCTTGAAGTTCTTGCTAATCCTAGTACTTCTTCATTCCTTTTTCTCTCAGTGTAGCCTTTTCTTAGCATTCTCCTGTAACACCACTTTTAAATGGCCTCCAACTTCTTTCTGGTGTCTGCTGAAAGTGTCCACAGGTTAGGATGTTAGATAAGGTTAGGTCAGGTTCTAATAGGTTCTGTATATTCTTGCTTCCATTTTCGTTTTCAGTGTCATGCAAATAGTATCTCCAGGAATTTTGGTTCAGATCCATAAGTTACTTCTGGTGGTAACTGCCTCCTCCACCTTTACCAATAATATTTGAAAGTGTTTCATCTTGATTAGTTATAATACTCGTACAGTATTACGTTTTCTTAAAAAAAAAGATTGCCATCAAGAATGATATGAATCTGTGATAGTCATCTCAAAGTTCAATGTTTAATTCTTTCATTTCACTATCAGCACAGCTGGTGTGGGTGGTACAGTATGGGACTGCAGCCCTAAAACATACACCCAAATTTCCTGGACCCTTAACTGCACATTACAGATCTGTGGCTAACTGTGGTGTGCACAAAATATTTTGGTCTTTAAATTTTAAACTTACCTTATAAAACTTAACATGTATGCAAATTAAAAGGAAAACACAGTACATTATAAGACTGACAGGTCCCCCCCCCCCACACCCACACCAAGTTTACTGCACCTTGTAATAGTGGGATCACCTGATGAATTTCCACCCTAGTTTATATTTCACTTAAAGATTAACCACTCAAATGCTAACCTAACCTAACCTCATCCCCACAAATATCATTAAGGTGGTTAATCTTTAGGTGTAATAAGTTGGGGTGGAGATTCTTCTTGGGATATGTGCAAACCAATACCAGTACTGTGCTGTGCAGTGTCCCTGTAACTAATGGAAGTTTTTCCTCTCTATCTCAAAGATTATTCCATATTTTTTTTTTAGTTCCTTTAATGTGAATTTCCATTACTCAAGCTTCTGTACCTTGAGGGATGCCTGTACAGTATTTCACTAACTCACTTTTAATTGTGACAGAGGAAGGCAAGGTCGGGGAGGTAGACTGAGTGGACCGACCAACAAAGATGCATAAGAGAAACTGTCAAAAGTTCACCCACTTCCTTCACTCATCCTGCAGTGGCCCAAGATAAACTCATCTCTTATCAAGGTAAAACATATAGCATGCCACGTTCAGTATGTTCACCTGTGTGTTGTTACATGTTTTCCAGAAGGTTGGTTCATGCAGTCCCTCTTCTTTAACATATTTATTAGACATCTCTACTTTCTCCTCTATATTTACACCTATCTTACACACACCTGTACACTTCCCTGTATCCAGTACCTTTTAAAACAAATTCTTCATTTGATATTACCCTTTAAAAGCCTAATAACAACTCACACATCCTTAATATAGCTAAAGGTGCCTCCCGAAAGTTGGGAATGCTGTACAGATGCCATAGCTACTTCACTCCTGAGCAGTTGCTCCAAGTATATAAGGGATTCATTTGTCCTAACTTTGAGTACTGCTCTCACATCTGGGGTGGCTCTTCTTCTGTCCAACTATTAGATAGGGTGGAATCAAAGGCATTTCGTCTGATTAACTCTCCTCCTTTAGTCGACAATCTCTCTTCCCTTTCTCTTCGCTGCAATGTTGCTTCACTCTCTCTCTTTTACAGGCAACGTTCGGTGGATTTGGCATCCTGTGTACCGCCATCAAGGCCGTGGGCTCGTAACACACGTCTTTCCCGCGGTGCCCACCGTTTCTCTGTGGATCTTGGTCACACAAGAATAACCCATTATAGTACCTCCTTCTTTCCTCACACAGCTAAACTGTGGAATGCTCTGCCTTCTTCTGTGTTTCCATACTTATACAATCTGTATCACTTTAAAAAGCTGATTTTCCGGCTTCTTCGTGGTGTAGATTAACACAGTATGACCTTTTTCTTCTCTATTTTCAATTTCTTTCTGTTCTTATTTTTTTCGCCCCCCAGGCCCCGTTGTGGGTCGTTTGACCTGTGCCTGGGTGGGCTAATTCTCGTAAAAAAAAAAACACTCCAGGACACTTACTTTCCTATATTATTGCTGGAGCCTTGGTGGGTGGAGAAAGAGGCACTGTGTCTGACATGCTTAACATTAAAGTAGAAATATGTACAGTACTGTACAATATTACACCAAACTTAATAACACTAAAGTTAAATTCACTGTACTGTACTGTGGTAACTATATAATCACTACAATCAGTGCTAGATGGAGGGCTGTATTAAGACAGGCTGAAGCCCTAAGCCCTAAGGGTGTATTGCATTCTAACATAAAGGTCAATATTTTTTTTATTTATAAAACTACAGTATATATTTACATATACTGTACAGTATACATAGGCAAAGATGCAATGAACAACTTATAATCTAAATATCATATACATCGTAGTTCATTCTTAATTCTTTTCAGCTTCAGAATTTATCTTTCTCCTGAGCAGTTGTTACCATTAGACTGAAAAGTTGCCACAATATTGCTTCAACATTAGGGAAAGCCAAATGAATCTTATCTTAGAAGATGACTTGATAAGAGGTCCTAGTGGCATAAATATCCTTTATTAGAATAATTTTTCTTGGTATAAACATGAAAGTGCTTTACTTCCCGAACAAGGTTAACATCAATATCATCAAGATAGTCTTTCATCACAAATTTTACACTGTCACACAACTTCTCTTCTTCTAAACAACTAAAAATTTCAATATTTTTTTCAACATTATTGTACTGTATATGACTGTCTTTTTTTTCACACTGATTTCAAGGGCATCCATCATGGGATTAAAGGATTTTACTCAAAATTTATCTCTTGGAGAAAGCCTGTCATCATCATTTGCTGCATCACCATCACTGACTTGTTTGTTCTCACTCTCTTTTATTCACACACTTGTAGTCTACATCATGCAGGACTCTTTTTGCTTTGAGTCCAATTTCATCAAAACATTCTAGGATTTATTTCAAGAAGTTAGTAAGCAATGTGTAAAGCTTTGTACATGTGCTAAGGCCAATCTGTGGATCCTGTAGTGTAGGGTCTTGTTGGTTTGTGGAAATAATCTAACCAATGAACATGAACACACATTCCAGTTCCTCAGTTTTCTCAAGAAGACTATCAGCTTTCTTCTTGTTTTACCCTCTTCACTGTCATTAGTACATTGGTATGGACATGAGTAAAGCATCATTACAGTACATGATTGAATTACTGTATAACCACCTATGGGCCTATGGCTGAAGTAGCCTTTGGATGTGCTTCCCACCTAGTTTAGTGTCAGAAGATGTTTTGGTACTGTAGAGTCAGGATTCAAGAGTAATTTGAGTACTGCCCAGGGTTTTGTAGAGGCTGAGAAGAAAGTATATATTTGTTACACAACATCAACAAAATTTACTGCATCTAGGCAGCAATCAACTGCCACATAGCTAACATGAGTCAGTGAATGTGTGAATTGAAAAATTAATTAATACGTTTTCCATATGATACTTTAAAATATGAAACATTATTAGACTGAATTTTCTGACCTGCAAATGAAATAAGTTATTTAAGCCAGGGCAATTTGATTCATAACAAATCTTTTTATTTACTGTATCTCAAACATATTTAGAGGGCCCTCATAATGTGAGGCACTAAGCTGTAGCTTATTTACCTTGTGCCTAAATCCAGCACTGGCTGGATGCCGTCACATTATCTGGCAGTTGGTGAGAGACTGGTGTTGCGCCATGCGGCCAATTACAACTCGGCATGTGCACCGGTAATTCAGGCCGAGTCCGACTTTGGGGAGTTTTACTACAATGTGGGAATGAACCCATCTCAACTGTAAACTCAGTGAAATACCTTGGACTAACTCTTGACTTTCTTCATCTGGAGAATAAATTGTAGATAATATAATAAGTAAAACTAATGTTACGATAAACAATTTGTTTATAGAAATGCCATATGTATCAGCTGATGCCCATAGCAACCTTTGCTTGGCACTCATACAAAGTCACTTAGACTATTCCTGATCATCATTACACTCTGCCTTAACACAGAAGCTAAAAGCCAAATAAAAAATTATTTAAAGCAAAGCAGCGAGGTTTACTCTTGACATGAATGCAAGAGATCACATTGGTCTCAGTATTCTTACAATCACTGAAAATGTTAAATGTGACAGATAGAGTGAAGCAACTGAGTCTGAATCGCTCTTAAAGGATATTCAACAGACTGTGGCCAGACTATTTAACACCAAATTTTGTAAGGATTAGGGATATGAACCGGCAGAGCACTAGAGGGAGGGAACACAATTTTGTGGTATACGGTACTGTACTGTACCTGGTGTTTACCGTCAAGCAAAAAACACTTTCTTCTTCACAGCTATAAAAGACTGAAACAAGTTACCAAACTACATCAAAACCAGTAATAGTGTAAAACAATTCATAGCTAAAAGTAAAAATTACATAACAGATGAAGCTGTTTCTGTATTAACCACAAAATATTATACAGTATTGTTGAAGTGATCTGCCAACCTCAGTTAGTCCAAGTGCAATGTAATGATTGTTAAATTTATCAGAAAACTTTCATTATTTCTCCTGTAGACATAGTATTACTGATTAGAGACCGAACCTAAGCAAAGGACCCTACTGTAAATAAGTATCTGATGCCTTTGCCAATTAATAAGTCTCTGAACCTATCTACTTATCATTAAATCTATATAACTATTTATATCATCTAACCTTACAGAAGTGAAGAACAAGGGACAGACTGATGACAGAGGCTACATCACCACCACCACCACCACCGACACCAGATGACAAACGGCTACATCACCACCACCACCACCACCAGATGACTGAGGCTACATCACCACCAGATGACAAACGGCTACATCACCACCAAGACCAGATGACAAACGGCTACATCACCACCAAGACCAGATGACAAACGGCTACATCACCACCAAGACCAGATGACAAACGGCTACATCACCACTGACACCAGATGACAAACGGCTACATCACCACCAAGACCAGATGACAGAAGGCTACATCACCACCAACACTAGATGGCAGAAGGCTACATCACCACCGACACCAGATGACAGAAGGCTACATCACCACCGACACCAGATGACAGAAGGCTACATCACCACCGACACCAGATGACAGGCTACATCACCACCAACACCAGATGACAGAAGGCTACATTACTACCAACACCAGATGACAGAAGGCTACATCACCACCAACACCAGATGACAGAAGGCTACATCACCACCGACACCAGATGACAGAAGGCTACATTACCACCAACACCAGATGACAGAAGGCTACATCACCACCACATACTACAGTAACACCAGCTCTTAGACCACATATTACAGTAGCACCAGCTCTGTAGACCACATACTATAGTAGCACCAGCTCTGTAGACCACATACTACAGTGGCACCAGCTCTTAAGACCACATATTACAGTAGCACCAGCTCTGTAGACCACATACTATAGTAGCACCAGCTCTGTAGATCACATACTACAGTAGCACCAGCTCTGTAGACCACATACTACAGTGGCACCAGCTCTGTTAGACCACATACTATAGTAGCACCAGCTCTGTAGATCACATACTACAGTAGCACCAGTTCTGTAGACCACATACTACAGTAGCACCAGCTCTGTAGACCACATATTACAGTAGCACCAGCTCTGTAGACCACATATTACAGTAGCACCAGCTCTGTAGATCACATACGACAGTAGCACCAGCTCTGAAGACCACATGTTACAGTAGCAGCAGCTCCGAGATCACATGCTACAGTAGCACCAGCTCTGTAGACCACATATTGCAGTAGCACCAACTCTGTTAGACCACATATTACAGTAGCACCAGCTCTGTAGAAAACATATTATGTAGCACCAGCACTGTTAGACCACATACTATAGAAGCACCAGCTCTGTAGATCACCTACTATAGTAGCACCAGCTCTGTAGACCACATACTACAGTGGCACCAGCTCTGTAGACCACATACTGACAGTAACACCAACTCTGTAGACCACATATTACAGTAGCACCAGCTCTCTTAGACCACATACTATAGTAGCACCAGCTCTGTAGACCACATATTACAGTAGCACCAGCTCTGTTAGACCACATACTATAGAAGCACCAGCTCTGTAGATCACATACTACAGTAACAGCTCTGTAGACCACATATTACAGTAGCACCAGCTCTGTTAGACCACATACTACAGTGGCACCAGCTCTGTAGACCACATACTATAGTAGCACCAGCTCTGTAGACTACATACTATAGAGCACTAGCTCTGTAGACCACATACTACAGTGGCACCAGCTCTGTTAGACCACATACTATAGTAGCACCAGCTCTGTAGATCACATACTACAGTAGCACCAGCTCTGTAGACCACATACAGTAGCACCAGCTCTGTAGACCACATATTACAGAAGCACCAGCTGTGTAGACCACATATTACAGTAGCACCAGCTCGTAGATCACAAACTACAGTAGCACCAGCTCTGAAAACCACATATTACAGTAGCACCAGCTCTGTAGACCACATACTACAGTAGCACCAGCTCTGTAGATCACATACTACAGTAGCACCAGCTCTGTAGACAACATATTTCAGTAGCACCAGCTCTGTTAGACCACATACTATAGAAACACCAGCTCTGTAGATCACATATTACAGTAGCACCAGCTCTGTAGACCACATATTACAGTAGCACCAGTTCTGTTAAACACATACTATAGTAGCACCAGCTCTGTAGACCACATACTATAGTAGCACCAGTTCTGTTAAACCCATACTATAGTAGCACCAGCTCTGTTAGACCACATACTATAGAAACACCAGCTCTGTAGATCACATATTACAGTAGCACCAGCTCTGTAGACCACATATTACAGTAGCACCAGTTCTGTTAAACCACATACTATAGTAGCACCAGCTCTAGACCACATATTAGTAGCACCAGTTCTGTTAAACCACATACTATAGTAGCACCAGCTGTGTGGACCCATACTACAGTTGTACCATAGACCACATACTACAGTAGTATGTATATATATATATATATATATATATATATATATATATATATATATATATATATATATATATATATATATATATATATATATATATATATATATACACACACACTAGCAGACCACGTTGTTCATCGTAGTTTCTAGACTAAATAAGTTTAATTTATCCATTATTTTGTCACTCGGTTGAGTCATTTATTTGATTAGATTTAATTTGTATTTGTCTATTTTTGTACATACTGATATATTTGTTTTATTGTTTGTTTGTTAATATATTCTGAAATTAAAACTACTGCATGTATCTCAATATACCCCATAGTAATGAGGTGATGATTTTGGTGGGATCTATTCCTTGGACCAGTAATACAAAGTTGGTTATCTACTTATCATAGAAAACGGGAAAATTGTATCTAAAATAGAGATATATCTACTTTCCGTTGGTTATCTACTTTCCCGAAGTGAATTTTCTACTTTTCGGGAAAGTGAATTATCGACTTTTGGGGAAAAATACCTAATTTTGCGAATTAGATCATCATAGAAAACGGGAAATTTTATCACAGAAAATGGGATATATCTACTTTCCGGGAAAGTTGGTTTATCTCCCGAAAAAGTGAATGAATTTTCTACTTTTCGGGAAAGTAGATTATCGACTTTTCGGAAAGTAGATTTTTCGAGGGGAAATATTCCCTAATTTTGCGAAGTAGATTATCATAGAAAACGGATTGTATCATAAAAATGGGAAATATCTTTCAGAAAGTTGGTTATCTACTTTAAGTAGATAGATTTTCTACTGTTCGGGAAAGTAGATTATCGACTTTTCGGAAGTAGATTTTCAAATTTTGAAATATTACCTAATTTTGCAGTTGATTATCATAAAACGGAAATTTGTATCAAAAAATGGGAAATATCTACTTTCCGGGAAAGTTGGTTATCTACTTTCGAAAGTAGATAGATTTTCTACTTTTGGGAAAGTAGATTATCGACTCGAAGTGAATTTTCGAATTTTGAAATATTACCTAATTTTGCAAGTGAATTATCTAGAAAGTTGATTATCTACTTTCGAAAGTAGATAGATTCTCTTTTCGGGAAAGTAGATTATCGACTTTTTCGGGAAGTAGATTTCGAATTTGGAAATATTACCTAATTTTGCGAAGTAGATTATCATAGAAACGGGAAATTTGTATCATAAAAAATGGAAATATCTACTTTCCGGGAAAGTTGGTTATCTACTTTCCCGAAAGTAGATAGATTTTCTACTTTTGGGAAGTAGATTATCGACTTTTCGGGGAAGTAGATTTTCAAATTTTGGAAATATTACCTAATTTTGCAAGTTGATTATCATAGAAAACGGGAAATTTGTATCATAAAAATGGGAAATATCTACTTTCCGGGAAAGTTGGTTATCTACTTTCCCGAAAGTAGATAGATTTTCTACTTTTGGGAAAGTAGATTATCGACTTTTCGGGAAGTAGATTTTCGAATTTTGGAAATATTACTAATTTGCGAAGTAGATTATCATAGAAACGGGAAATTTGTATCATAAAAATGGGAAATATCTACTGGGAAAGTTGGTTATCTACTTTCCCGAAAAGTAGATAGATTTTCTACTTTGAAAGTAGATTATCGACTTTTTCGGGAAGTAGATTTTCGAATTTTGGAAATATTACTAATTTTTCGAAGTAGATTATCATAAAACGGAAATTTGTATCAAAAAATGGGAAATATCTACTTTCCGGGAAAGTTGATTTATCTTTTATCACTTTTCGAAAAATTAGATAATTTTCTACTTTCCGGGAAAGTAGATTATCGACTTTTCGGGAAGTGAATTTTTCGAATTTAAGGGAAATATTACCTAATTTTGCGATAGATTATCACAGAAACAGGAAATTTGTATCATAAAATGAAATATCTACTTTCCGGGAAAGTTGGTTATCTACTTTCCCCGAAAAAGTGAATAGATTTTCTACTTTTCAGGAAAGTAGATTATCGACTTTTCGAGTAATTTTCGAATTTACGGAAATATTCCTAATTTTGCGAAGTAGATTATCATAGAAAACAGGGAAATTTGTATCGCAAATGGAAATATCTGCTTTCGGGAAAGTTGGTTATCTACTTTCCCAGTAGATAAATTTTCTACCGGGAAAAGTAGATTATCGACTTTTTCGAAGTAGATTTTCGAATTTTGAAATATTACTAATTTTGCGAAGTAGATTATCATAGAAACGGGAAATTTATATCATAAAAATGATATCCACTTTCCGGGAAAGTTGGTTATCTACTTTCCCGGCAAACTCGACACTACTACTTTTCAGGAAAGTAGATTATCGACTTTTTCGAGAGTAGATTTTTCCGAATTTTGGAAATATTACCTAATTTTGCAGTAGATTATCATAGAAAACGAAAATTTGTATCATAAAAATGGGAAATATACACTTTCCGGGAAAGTTGGTTATCTACTTTCGAAAACTAGATAGAACACTACTACTTTTCGGGGAGAAAGTAGATTATCGACTTTCGGGAGTAGATTTTCGAATTTTTGGGAAATATTTACCTAATTTTGCGAAGTAGATTATCTGAAAGAAGCAAGGAGAAATTTGTATCATAAAATGGGGAAATATCACTACTTTCGGGAAAGTTGGTTATCTACTTTCCCCGAAAAATAGACTCATTTCTACTTTCAAAGGAAAATGATTATCGACACGGGGAAGTAGATTTTCGAATTTTTGAAATATTCCTAATTTTGCGAAGTAGATTATCATGAAAACAGGAAATTTATCATAAAAATGGGAAATATCTACTTTCGGGAAAGTTGGTTATCTACTTTCCCGAAAAGTAGATAAATTACTACTTTCGGGAAAGTAGATTATCGACTTTCGGGGAAGTAGATTTTCGAATTTTGGAAATATTACTAATTTTTGCAGTAGATTATCGCAAAGCAGGAAATTTATATCATAAAAATGGGAAATATCTACTTTCCGGGAAAGTTGGGTATCTACTTTCACATGCTCATTCTACTTTCAGGAAATGGTGTATCGACTTTCGGGGGAAATGGGCCTCGAGCCACGGAAATATTACTAATTTTGCGAAGTGAATTATCATAGAAACGGAAATTTGTATCATAAAAAATGAAGCTCTGCTTTCCGGGAAAGTTAGTTTATCTACTCAGCATAGATAGGCTACTTTTCGGGAAGTAGATTATCGACTTTTCGAGAGTGAATTTTCGAATTTTTGGAAATATTACTAATTTTTGCAGAAGTAGATTATCACAGAAAACGGAGATTTGTTTCAAAATGGGAAATATCTGCTTTCGGGAAAGTTGGTTATCTACTTTCAGCTAAACAAACACCTACTTTCGGGAAGTAGATTATCTTTTCGGGAAGTAGATTTTCCGTTTTGGAAATATTACCTAATTTTTGCAGTAGATTATCATAGAAAACTGGAAATTTTGTATCATAAAAATGGGAAATATCTACTTTCCGGGAAAGTTGGTTATCTTTTTCCCGAAAATCATCGTCCCCCTACTACTTTTCCCGGAAAGTAGATTATCGACTTTTCGGAAGTGAATTTTCAAATTTTTGGAAATATTGCCTAATTTTGCGAAGTAGATTATCAGAAACGAAATTTGTATCATAAAAAATGGAAATATCTGCACCGGGAAAGTTGGTTATCTCTTTCGAAAAGTAGATAGACCCTACTTTTCGGGAAAGGCGGGTGTCGACTTTTCGAGAGTAGATTTTCATTACAAATATTCCTAATTTTGCGAAGTAGATTATCATAGAAAACGGGAAATTTGTATCATAAAAATGGGGAAATATCTACTTTCCGGGAAAGTTGGTTATCTACTCGAAAATGGAATATCGAGTACGGAGAAGTGATTAATGACTTTTTGGGAAATATTATTCTTAAAAGTGGTAATATTTCCCCAAAATTCGAAAATCTACTTGAAGTCGATAATCTACTTTCCCGAAAAGTAGAAAATCTATCTACTTTCGGGAAAAGTGAAATAACTAACTTTCCGGAAAGGTAGATATTTTCCCCATTTTTTATGATATAAATTTCCGTTTTCTATGATAATCTACTTCCACTTAAAAATTAGGTAATATTTCCCCCAAAATTCAATCTACTTCCCCGAAGAGTCGATAATCTACTTTCCCGAAAAGTGAAAAATCTATCTACTTTTCGGGAAGTAGATAACAACTTTCGGAAAGTAGATATTTTCCATTTTATGATACAAATTTCCGTTTTCGCGATAATCTGCTTCGCAAAAATTAGGTAATATTTCCCCAAAAAAATTCAAAATCTACTTCCCCGAAGTCGATAATCTACTTTCCCGAAAAGTAGAAAATCTATCTACTTTTCGGGAAAGTAGACTCAACCAACTTTCCGGAAAGTAGATATTTCCCATTTTTTTATGATACAAATTTCCCGTTTTCTATGATAATCTGCCATAAGAATCAGGTAATATTTTAAAATTTGAAATCTACTTCCCCGAAAGTCGATAATCTACTTTCCCGAGTAGAAAATCTGTCTACTTTTTCGGGAAGTAAATAACTTTCGGAAAGTGAATGTTCCCATTTTTATGATACCAAATTTCGTTTCTACTTAATCTACTTCACTTAAAATTGGTATTTAGGTGAAATCTACTTCCCCGAAAAGTCGATAATCTACTTTCCCGAAAAGTAGAAAATCTATCTACTTTTCGGGAAAGTAGATAACCAACTTTCCCGGAAAGTAGATATTTCCCATTTTTTATGATACAAATTTCCCGTTTTCTATGATAATCTACTTCGCAAAATTAGGTAATATTTCCCCCAAAATTCGAAAATCTACTTCCCCGAAAAGTCGATAATCTACTTTCCCGAAAAGTAGAAAATCTATCTACTTTTCGGGAAAGTAGATAACCAACTTTCCCGGAAAGTAGATATTTCCCATTTTTTATGATACAAATTTCCCGTTTTCTGTGATAATCTACTTCGCAAAATTAGGTAATATTTCCCCCAAAATTCGAAAATCTACTTCCCGAAAAGTCGATAATCTACTTTCCCGAAAAGTAGAAAATCTGTCTACTTTTCGGGAAAGTAACAAAGTAGATATTTCCCATTTTTTATGATACAAATTTCCCGTTTCTATGACAATCTACTTCGCAAAATTAGGTAATATTTCCCCCAAAATTCGAAAATCTACTCCCCCGAAAAGTCGATAATCTACTTTCCCGAAAAGTAGAAAATCTATCTGCTTTTCGGGAAAGTAGATAACCAACTTTCCCGGAAACTAGATATTTCTCATTTTTTATGATACAAATTTCCCGTTTTCTATGATAATCTACTTCGCAAAATTAGGTAATATTTCCCCCAAAATTCGAAAATCTACTTCCCCGAAATTCGATAATCTACTTCCCGAAAAGTAGAAAATCTATCTACTTTTCGGGAAAGTAGATAACCAACTTTCCCGGAAAGTAGATATTTCCCATTTTTTATGATACAAATTTCCCGTTTTCTATGATAATCTACTTCGCAAAATTAGGTAATATTTCCCCAAATTCGAAAATCTACTTCCCCGAAAAGTCGATAATCTACTTTTCCGAAAAGTAGAAAATCTATCTACTTTTCGGGAAAGTAGATAACCAACTTTCCCGGAAAGTAGATATTTCCCATTTTTTATGATACAAATTTCCCGTTTTCTATGATAATCTACTTCGCAAAATTAGGTAATATTTCCCCCAAAATTCGAAAATCTACTTCCCCGAAAAGTCGATAATCTACTTTCCCGAAAAGTAGAAAATCTATCTACTTTTCGGGAAAGTAGATAACCAACTTTCCCGGAAAGTAGATATTTCCCATTTTTTATGATACAAATTTCCCGTTTTCTATGATAATCTACTTCGCAAAATTAGGTGATATTTCCCCCAAAATTTGAAAATCTACTTCCCCGAAAAGTCGATAATCTACTTTCCCGAAAAGTAGAAAATCTATCTACTTTTCGGGAAAGTAGATAACCAACTTTCCCGGAAAGTAGATATTTCCCATTCATTTGAGGCCCGCGTTCGAGTCCCGGCATTTCTCTCTTTTTCTTTTTTCTGTTTTTAGTTTTTTTGTTATGGGACACAATTTTCGCTGTATTATATCCTAAAAGTTAATTAAAAGTGAAATTGGGCCATAAATTTGACGTTTTTAGGTATTTTAACGTATATTCATGTTCGAAGCTTCGAATGCTTCAATGAAGCATCAAAATGATTCAATGAAGCTTCGTGACGTCACTCTCAACCTTCATATATATAGTCTCGACTAACTAATTTTCGCCCCAGTCTTCACCGACCATCACCACTCACTGGCTGCAGCTGACAACAGGTAAGCCCGAGCTGCCCCACACCTCTTGTCTCCATTATATACGTGTAATGTTTTTCCCCGACTGTCTACAGTCAAAATGGCCACGAGAAATGGTTATTCTTTTGGGTAGTGTTTAATATACGTAATTATGGCGTAATAAATGCCGATTTAAGTAAAAAACTTGCCAGCCGGTTGTTGCATTTCACTTGCCTCCAAGGGTCGTATCCCCATGATTCACTGGGCTGTAAGGCCTATGATACCTACTTTGCAGCTGAAACAAACACATTAATATGGTTTAGTATTATATTAAGCGTTTCTCTAACGTCTAACCAGTAATTTCTTAATGTTTTAGGTAAATATACCGCCAAATGAGCCATGACAAACGAGCCTAAACTATGAGCCGCTGGTGGGTAACGAGCGTAAACCGTACATCAGTATTTACGTAATAATTAACCAGTAAGCGAGTTCAATGATCAGATTGGGTTAGATTACTGTATTTACTTTTTAATTTCACATTTACCCCCTTGCTTCGAAGCCCAACCCACTTTTGGCAGAGCCGGGTGGTCATGACTCAATAATTACGCATTTCTCCAAACGTTCATCACCACTGTATTCACCATTAAAAACTGCGCCACATTGTGACTACTGCAGGTTTGACAACTGTAACGATTTTTTGCGGAATTACGATATAAAATTTTTTACTGGTTATTTCTTTGCTTACTTTTTAACTACGATTTCTGGAAGTTGAAACAGAATATATTACAGGTTTTAGCCGAGGCGAGAGCCGACGTTTCAGTTAGTCGAGGTTGAGGGGTTTCAGAATACAGTATATTAAATAAAGTAACATTAAGGGTTCCTGGTAAATTTTTAAAGGTGGACAAACCTGGATTTTACCATCGGAAAAACACATTGCTCAACAACCAAAAAGCACCAAAATTAACCTGACACGTAACCTAACCTAAAGGTTTGTAGGAATTCGTGGTATAATGTTGTCTAGCACTCAGGATGGATGGAAACTCTAAGGTGGTTTTCTTGTATAATATAAGTTATATGATAGACAGTCTGGTGCTGGAGGTGCCGTGTGGTGAGGAGCTGCTCAGTGGAGACGTTCGGTGAGTAGCGTGTTGAAGGAGGTAGATGTGCAGGAGCTTCGTTAGAGAAGATGTTGCCTGTTGCTGGCCTCCTGGTTGAATGAATGCTGGACAGCGTGGAGCTTGCTGGAGTAGGTGTTGGTGTTCAAGAAGAATAATCAGAATGAGAGCTGGTTGGTGAGGAAGCTCAGAAGGACAGCTGGTGGGTCGCCATGCTCACTGGCGGGAGCGAGGACCGCCAGGCAGCGGCGGAGGAGGTGGTGTTGCTTGTTCAAGAAGAGAGACCAGAATGAATCTCAATGGAGAGACAGAGCTTATATACCCAGCAGCCGTGAGTCCTCTGAGTCATGTTGGGAAAACCCGAGAAAGTCGCTGGTCTTTTGGTTCCGTTGCTAGGTTACCGTAACATCTGGTGTCGCCGCTCGCTTGGTTGCTAGGGAAGATGGTAGCAGCTGGTGACGCCGCTACACAGTTGTAGGGGAGAAGTCCACTACAATACTCCCCCTTCCCTCCAGGCGGTGTAGGAGATTTGTTGTCTGTAGAGTTGCTTAGCACATGTGAGGCAGACCGGGCGGTGCATGCCTCGTGTGAGACAACGGCGATGGCGTGAATGAGCCGATCGCTGAAATACAACTGTCTAGATACACACTATCTGTGGGAGAAGGGAGAAAAAGGGTGTGTGGAGGCGATGAATGTTGTGCTTCCCTCATGACAGGTACAGGGTAGTCAGATGCGCCTGCTGGGGTGTGTGGGCCTGGGTCAGGAGCAGGGGCTGCGTCAGCAGCTGGGTCCACGACAGCAGCAGGGTGCAGGACATTAGCAGGGAGTACCTGAGGGAGAAAAGAGGGTGTGTGGAGGCGATGAATGTTGTGCTTCCCTCACGACAGGTACAGGGTCGTCAGATGCGCCTGCTGGGGTGTGTGTGGGCCTGGGTCAGGAGCAGGGGCTTCAACCTCATCAGTTAAGTTACTTAACACTGTGGGTGTGCGTTGGAGGACTGTGGGTGTGTGTTGGAGGACTGTAGAGGCTGATATTAAGAGTAAAATTAATATTAGTCGGAGTGACGGTATAAATGTACAGGGCTACATGCATCTTGGTTATTAAGAGAAAATTAGTAGTATGTGTAGTAATAAATATAACAAGTAAAGCAAGTTGTTGTGGGTTTCGACTAACTTTACTAACCACACCATCCTGACTTAGATTAAACATAACTAACCTAGACTGAACCAAATCGGTATTAAGCTACCTATTATACAAAAACGTTTTTTATCGAATATATTTAAAGAACATTAATAAACTATTGTATGAGCAACTTACGTTACTGTTCATGTATACAAAGTTAATTTTCAAGTTAGATGAAATTTTCTTTCGTAAATTATTAAAATTTGATAACTTGTGTACAGGTGGTCTAGTGGTAGAAGGATATTGTAGGTTTAACCTTCATTCTACATAAATAACTAAATATATTGCAGGTAACATGTATTGGAAGGCCAACATAGAGGAAGTGACAGAACCAACCTTGAACAAGAAGTAACACACGTTAATTCAGCCTTTCCAGTTAAGTTACCTGTGTCTTCGTATGATTATCCTAAAAACAACTGAATGTAAGAATGAGTGACTTGCTTTGTGAGAACGGTTGGGAAGAAGGAACATTGGGCTGTGGAGGGGCGCTCGTGCACGGGCGGTGGTGGTGTGCTCATACAATAGTTAGTGAATGTTATAAATTTGAGTAAAATGGCATGTACTGTGAAGGAATGTTGTGGATGATGCCTGTGAGAAGACTGCTGCAGCCATAAGAGAACAGGAAGGCTGGTGCTTAAGTATATGGATATATGTAAGGATGCAAGTATAGAATGCAAGAAATTTTGGGGTTAATGTTGTGTATTGGTAATGATCCATTAATGTTAATTAAGAATTATCTAAATTCAATATCTTGTTACAGGTGTTGTACAAGATCGATGTACCAGATGTGAAAGCAAGATGGCCAGATAACCTCGGGGATTGTTCTCTACTGTACTGTCAACCATCCCACACATTCACGACTACCACCTTTTTAAGCACAAATTTATTTATACAATTAGGAATTGAGAAAATATTTATAAGTTCAGTACAGTAATATTTAAGAACGTATAAGTAAGCTTTGAGTCAAGCCACACAGATTAAAAGAAGGTACAGTAGATATACTGTATTGTGTAATGGTTGGCACTTGTATCAAGAAAGGTAATAAAATGTTGGCTCTCATTATACAATATACAGTATGTACATAATCAAATAAACACTGAATAAATTTGACATCTTTTATACTCCAATTTTAGAAAAATAGAATACAGTAATAATGATCTTGTAAGCTGAACTTGAAACCAGAAGACGAAGTGTAAAGTATATAGATCCTCTGTGATGCCAACATCCAAGAGCCAGCCTATGTATACTCATCACTAATTGACATCCAAGTGCCAGCCTATGTAAAACTGTTACAAACTAATGCCCATGTAGTGACCTATTGGGTATGCAAAATCAAAACTAAAAAGATGACCACAGGACTATACCTACAGATGGCATTGTAATACTATCATTTCAGTATAGTTCTTACAAGGTGTACATCATCAAAAATGCATCTTTATGGTGGTGTTAGACAATGACACCTTGGACGAAGGATTTTGACAACCTCGGAGACTACGTGTTCATTTCGAAATTCATCGGCCATGTCCATAAAGATACGTTTTTGATTGTATACATAGTACATGAGAGTAAAGAACAGTAAGGATTTTAATTACGGAATGTTGACAATCTGAACACTGCTCACCAATTGTTGAATGGAAGTCCGTTTTGCCTAAAATTTAGGAAAGATCCTTGTAAAATATGTACAACAATGTAAATTAACTTACTTGTACAAAAAGCTAAAGACTTTGAAATCCAATGGTCATGTTTAAAGTTGTAATGTTTTGAAATAAAATAATTTGATATTTGACCTAAAGTATAGTGGGTGTTGGTGTTACAGTGGTAGTCTGTATCTCTCAAAACTATCTTGGGGCCCAAACTCCAGCCTGGGACAGATGTGAGAAGGGTGTTACGCAGTGTAAACCTAGCAAATATCACCCCTACCTACCTGTCCATTCACACACCTGCCCAAAAGGCTAGTAACTTGACAAATGGTGGAAGTGATGAATACAAAACAGACTAGGATAAATTTAGAAATACCCCTAAACTGGTCTGTACTGTACCAGGTCAAATCTATAAGACTTCCATTATTAAAACAAACTAAATCTTGTGTATGACCAAAACCTGACATAAGATAGACAAAATCATTAAGGTCTAGTGTAATAAACTAACCTTAAGGAGTTCATTATAAACCTTGAATTAGAAAATACTTGATAGATTACGTGAAATCGTGATGCCTCCATCACTATGTATCTGCCGAGAAGAAATAATGTTAGCATAGTGGTAATGTGCTTATCTCGATATGTGAGATAAATGTTATCTAGTGTGACACTCCCAACCATGGCAAGTTTTGATTCCCTCCAACACTAATACTAGATAATGAAGGTTTTAATTGATAACATAGGACTACCTGAACGTCTAGTACCTAGACATAGGTATAACCCAAAGAATATTAAGGTAATTTGACAAGTTCTTTCTGTATCAAACTTCTGGACTATTATTTCCAGCTAACATATGTAGTGTATAATAAAAACTAAGATCAACTGTATACAATTCCTTTTATTTTTTAAGATTTCCTGTCTACAAAACCTAATATACTGTGTAATGCAGTACAAGGTTAGTCTTGCAATAGCAAACACGTGGAAGCGAGTATGTAAATACCCTGTACCTCATTTTACGTTACTTTCCAATACCTATACTGAAATTTTGAACAAAATCCATTTTTTGGCCGAAATGAAGAAAATTGTAAGTCTATAGCCTTAAAGGATTTTTGGCCAAAAATACGTTTTCTCTCTGAACTAAAATTTAATGTGCCTAACTATTTAAGTACATCCAGAATAATACACAAGCACCAAGAAATGACCTCGAAAACCCATAAGTGGCGAGTAATTAGCATTGCAAAAGTAATTAAAATATTCTAAAAATCATTTGAACATTTTCTAAAAGCCATTTGAACAAGTTATAATCAAGATATCAAATTTTGGTTAACAGATCCTTAAGCAGCACACATTCAGGAGTACCTATACTGAAATTTTGAACAAAATCCATTTTTGGCCGAAATGACGAAAATTGTAAGTCTATAGCCTTAAAGGATTTTTGGCCAAAAATACGTTTTCTCTCTGAACTAAAATTTAATGTGCCTAACTATTTAAGTACATCCAGAATAATACACAAGCACCAAGAAATGACCTCGAAAACCCATAAGTGGCGAGTAATTAGCATTGCAAAAGTAATTAAAATATTCTAAAAATCATTTGAACATTTTCTAAAAGCCATTTGAACAAGTTATAATCAAGATATCAAATTTTGGTTAACAGATCCTTAAGCAGCACATTCAGGAGTACCTATACTGAAATTTTGAACAAAATCCATTTTTTGGCCGAAATGAAGAAATTGTAAGTCTATAGCCTTAAAGGATTTTTGGCCAAAAATACGTTTTCTCTCTGAACTAAAATTTAATGTGCCTAACTATTTAAGTACATCCAGAATAATACACAAGCACCAAGAAATGACCTCGAAAACCCATAAGTGGCGAGTAATTAGCATTGCAAAAGTAATTAAAATATTCTAAAAATCATTTGAACATTTTCTAAAAGCCATTTGAACAAGTTATAATCAAGATATCAAATTTTGGTTAACAGATCCTTAAGCAGCACATTCAGGAGTACCTATACTGAAATTTTGAACAAAATCCATTTTTTGGCCAAAAATACGTTTTCTCTCTGAACTAAAATTTAATGTGCCTAACTATTTAAGTACATCCAGAATAATACACAAGCACCAAG